>NC_041384.1:701292636-701322234 GCF_002162155.2 Triticum dicoccoides
CCGTCGCCGCGCGCGCCGCCCCTTCCCCAACCCTGTCGCCGTCGCCCCGACCACACGCCGCCACTTTCGTTCCGGCCGTCGGCGCCCTTTTTATCACTGATTTTAGGTTGATGATATGATGATGTTGATGATATGATGATGTTTTTTTTTTCTGTTGATGATATGATGATGTTTTTTTTCTGATGATGATATGATGATTTTTTTTCATATATGCATTTTTTTCATATATGTACTAATTTTTTTAAGTTGTTAGTAGATATCGATTTTAGGTTAGTGCATTTTATCACTGATTTTAGGTTAGTTGATCGATTTAGTGTATTTTATGTTTGTTGCATTTTAGGTTAGTGCATTTTATGTTAGTGGAGAGGAAGAAGGAGAAGACGAGGAGAGGAATAAAAGGAAGAGGAGAGGAAGAAAGGAATAGAGGAGAAGAAGAAAAAATAGAAATTGTTTTCTATTTTTTCTTCTTCTCCTCTATTCCTTTCTTCTTCTCCTCTTTTTTTCTTCTTTTTTTTTCGATCTTCTCCCCCTCCCGATAGGAAAGTTTTATATAGAAAGTTACAATTTTAGAAGAGTTTTATATATGCAAAAGTTACAATTTTAGAAAAAGAAGGATAGGAAAGAAGAAAATAAGAAGAGGAAAGAAAGAAGAAGAGGAGAGGAAAAGAAGAGGAGAAATAAATAAGAAGAAGAAAAAAGAAGAAAAAGAAGAGGAGAAGAAGAAAGGAATAGTGGAGAAGAAGAGAAAATAGAATTTCTCCACTATCCTTTCTTCTTCTCCTCTTTTTTTTCTTCTTTTTTTTCTTCGATCTTCTCCTCTAGCTATTCCTTTCTTCTTCTCCTCTATTTTCTTCTTCTTCTTCTTCTTCTTCTTCTTCTTCGGATCGAGGGTTCTATAGGGTCGAGGGTCGAGGGTTCCAGGGTCGTCGAGGGTTCGAGGGGTCGAGGATCACCGAGGGGTCGAGAGAGGTTTCCTAGTGTCAAAGTATTGAAGAAATCCATGCCTTCATCATTAGCCGGAAGTAATCAGGGAATGTTGGTACGAAGTTCTGCAAAGTTGTTCTGGAATGGAGTCCCGGATAGAATAATCCGCCTTTTGGTACGAATTCAGCAAACGCCTTCCAAATAGCGATATTCGGAAGGCTCTTTCTGAACATTGTACCAAAAAGTGAATTATCCTATCTGGGACTCCGTTCCAGAACAACTTTGAAGAGCTTCGTACCATCATGCACATGTTACTTTCGCCTAATGATGAAGACATGCTTTTGTTGAATCCTTTGACACTAGGTAACCTCCTGACCCCTCGGCGATCCTCTCGAACATGAGAGGAAGAAGAGGGTCGTCTAGGGGTCGAGGGTTCCAGGGTCGTCGAGGGTTCGAGGGGTCGAGGATCGCCGAGGGGTCGAGAGAGGTTTCCTAGTGTCAAAGTATTGACGAAATCCATGCCTTCATCATTAGCCGGAAGTAACTAGGGCATGTTGGTACGAAGTTCTGCAAAGTTGTTTTGGAATGGAGTCCCGGATAGAATAATCCGCCTTTTGGTACGAATTCAACAAAGGCCCAAATATCGATATTCGGAAGGCTCTTTCTGAACTTTGTACCAAAAAGCGTATTATCCTATCTGGGACTCCGGTCCAGAACAACTTTGAAGAGCTTCGTACCATCATGCACATGTTACTTTCGCCTAATGATGAAGACATAGTTTTGTTGAATCCTTTGACACTAGGCAACCTCCCGACCCCTCGGCGATCCTCTCGAACATGAGAGGAAGAAGAGGATAAAAAAAGAAGAGGAAGAAGAAAAAAAAGAGGAGAAGAAAGAATAGAGGAGAACTCCTCTATTCTTTCTTCTCCTCTTTTTTTCTTCTTCTTCCTCTTTTTTTTATTGGGAACGAGGGTCATCGAGGGACATAGATGTAGTGTCGTCGTTGCCGATATATACCCCCTCCCAATAGCTTACTATGATTAGGTAGCTAGTTCTACGTTTGGCACTAATATATCCATCTGTCATGTTTGAATAATAATTGCCATGTTGTAAATATTTGTAGAAACTATGGACACCGCCCTAGACGAAGCAACAAAAGAAGCGTTGTTGAGGGACATAATCGCAGAAGGAAGTGATGCCATCTCGTTGTTTCTCAACGAAACCGATGTTCTGGAAGGAGAGGGTGAACAAGCTGGCTACGGTGACCTAATGCCGGTGCAAGAAGAAGAACATGAGGACGGCTCCGGTGACCCAATGCCGGTGCAAGAAGGAGACCGTGATGACGGCTCCGGTGACCGAACCGAGTCCGGCCAGGTATATATATTAGTTAAGCCTATGCTAACTAGCTGATTGATGCATTCATTGTTTTGGTAGGTACACATATTAATTAAGTCTTTGTTCTTTTTTCTAGCCCTCCGAATCGAGCACAACTTCGGTAAAGAGACGAGGCCCAAAGAAAAAGTTGAGCTCGGATGAAAAGTTTGAGATCATAGCAATCGCGCCCGACGGCCAACCTATTGAACCCCTCCGGACAAAGAGCGCATTTGTTGCTCAGTGCGGGGTTCTGGTTAGGGACAAGATCCCGATAAGCATCCAACAATGGTTTAAGCCGGCTACAGAAGACCCTGAGGTGTCTTATGTCAATGATATGCAAAAAAATGATCTTTGGACTGAGCTGAAGTCAAATTTCACCCTACCGCCTCAGGATAATCCAGAGAACCCAGTTAAAGAGAAATTAATCAAGTCTTTTGCTATGAAGAGGATGGCAGAACTATTCAGGAGGTGGAAGAAAGAGCTGAATAAGTTTGTCGAAAATAATGAGACACCAGAATTCAAGGGCAGATATGAGAAGATCAGAGATCACTGGCCCGCATTTGTGGCCCACAAGACATCAGAAAAGAGTAAGAAGATGTCGGTGACAAACAAGCAAAATGTTGTGAAGAAGAAGCTTCACCATCGCACGCGGTCAGGTGGCTACCTCGTAGCCCGGCCTAAGTGGTCCAAGACTGAGAATGATCTGGTTCATAAAGGGATCGAACCGTAGACAATTAACTGGCCAGACCGTTGCCAGACTTGGTTCTTCGGGGCTGGCGGAACCCTGGACCCTGTAACAGGGAAGTGCATTTGGACGAACGATCAAATGGACATACCAGTCAGTAAGCTTAAGCAGTATATCGAAGCAGCACAGCAAGGGACGTTCTTTCCAGACAGAGAGAACGACGAGCTCACAATGGCCCTCGGGAATCCGGAGCACCCTGGACGGACACAAGGCACGCCAGGCTCCATTCCGTGGAAGGTTGGGTTTCCGGACGCAGGCGGTTACAAATCCCATGAGAGGAGGAAAAAAGTGCAGCAGACCCAAATACAGGCGCTGCAAGCAAGGGTAGACGCGATAGAGGAACGAGAAGCAAATCGCAGCAAACGTACTGCCAAAGCCTCCCCCGATGCTACCCCGCCATCTCAGCGCAGAAGCAGCGTGGCTTCCACTGAGCTGCTTCAGCTGGAGCATGCCTTGACGGCTCCTGACAGCTATCCCGTGGATGCTATAACGGAGTCTCAAAATTGCCACCTTATGACACAATGGATGAATTTGAAGGTCAAGGCGGCTGTTGGCTCTGTTTATCCTACTGAACCCGGCGCAACTTTTCACTGCCGGCCGATTCCAGAAGGATATGCTAGGGTGATGGTGGATGAGATAACGGAGGGATTTGAGGACCTCCAGCTTGACCACCCTACCGGTGAAGGGGAGACTCGGCTGGGGTCTGCTCTGAAGACTCCATGCCTATGGCGGAAGGAGCTCATCAACCTTCCAAACTAGACGCCACCGCCTCCTCCTCCTCCTCCGGCGAGTCAGGGCACTCCGCCTCCACCGCCTCCTCCTCCGGCGAGTGACGATCAGGGCCCTCGGCCGGCTCCTTCTCCGGCGCGTGGCGGCACTCCGCCTGCGCCGACGCGCCCGAGCAGCCAGCCTCCTCCTTCTCCGCCTCGTCAGCAAGGGCGGAAGAGACCTGCCGCCGCTCCAGCTGCTCCGGCGCGTCGTAGTCCTTCTCCTCCGCCTCTTAAGCAAGTAAAGAAGACAACCGCTCTGTCTGCTTGGTCGGCGTCTAGCAGTACAACCATAGGTGGGAGGACATACAAATTCGGTCCTTCTGTGAAGACTCCAGAGAAGTTACCATATGAGAGGACCCTAGAGGAGAACGCCGAGATCGCGCGAGAAGAAGTGAGGAACTTCTTTGAAGGGGTGAAAGCAAAGAAACATCCACCTCCGGAGGAGAAGGTAGATCGGGTGAAAGTGAAGCGCACTCTGGCTGCCCTGACAAAACCACTGAAGTCTGATCCGCCGAAAGGAAACTATGACCGCATTATTGGAAAGGAATTTGCCGAAGCGGAGCGGTCGGGAAGTACTGTCAGTGATCAAAGGCTGAAAGAACGACGAGCTGGGAAACAAATTGCCCAGCTCGGCGAACAAGCGAAGCAATCGTGCCCCCCGCTCAAGGTGCCTCGCCACAATGTCGCTAATGATCCGAGGATGGTGCCCGGTTATAGCAATCTTGCAGATTACCTGCCCGACGAAGTACATTATGAACCCATGGACGGGGCAGATACAAAGATACGAGTACGGGAAGCCTCTCGTCAAAGATGAAAGATCTCTATCAACGATGATGCGAAGATTGCATGATTGGTACTTGAAAATCTGCAGAGACTCTGGGGGGAGGAGTACTTTGTATGTGAAAGTTAAAAAGGAGCATGACCTCGTTGGAATTGATCTGTTGCCTGTTCCATTTGAGGAGTTCTATCAGTTTTTCAATCAATTGGCCCTCGATAAAACAACGGTCGCCTGCTACTGTTTGTAAGTAGTACTACTTCTGTCATTAAGTTTCTCTATATAGCTTAGCTCTTTCATTGCATGTATTTATAATCATCCTCACTATATTATGCAGATTGAAGATCGCCGAATTGAAGAAAAGACAAGTCGGTGATATTGGGTTCATTAACACATATCTCATAGATGCAACTCAGGTTAAACTTCATGCCGCAGCTACCGAGGCCAACTTGCTATGATCGTTCGTAATAAATCAAAACAAAGATATAATACTCTTTCCTTACAACTTCAGGTGAGTGTTACTGTCTTGTGCGTATTCGGTTTCCCTTATATATTAGTCAAGGTTACAGTAATGTAATTCATGAGTTATGCATGTGTGTGCAGTTTCCACTATATTCTCCTAGAGATTAAGCTTGAGCAGGGAGTAGTAACCGTCTTGGACTCTAAACGAAATGATCCCCGGGAGTATGTGGACATGACTGAAATCCTCAAGAAGTAAGTTAAATCGATCATTATCCACCATATCAGCAACTTTGTTCATTTCCTGATATCAAGTAATTGTTTTCTTTGTGCGGCAGGGTTTGGAGAAAATTCACCAAAACAGTTCCGGGACTGCCGAAGGAGCTAGAATTTAGACACCCGAAAGTAAGTACTATAGTAGCATGTTCTGCGCATCTCCTAGTGATTCAAGCGCTAGTTTCATCAATACCATTTAACATTCTTGCTTATCAGTTTGATTGACCTCTATTTCTTGTAAAGTGGTTGTGGCAGGAACAAGGGAATGATTTCTGTGGATACTACATCTGCGAGTCCATCCGCCACACGACCTGTGAGCGGGGCGGGTACTCTAACGAACAATATGAAGTACGTAAATAACAACATTCACAATTTTATTTTATTACCATCATTTGTGTTGAGTTTCATTCATTTATATATATATATGTATTGACCCCCTTCTTCAAATTAGATGTTTCGGAAGCGGGATGAACTCCTAGCACCAGCTCGCATGCGAGCAATTCAAGAGGAATTGGCGGCATTCTTTCTTGACCACGTGATCCCTGAAGACGGAGAATTCTATGTGGACCCTGAGTCCGTATGATTATATTTGTAAGAGATAATTATTGTATATATGTAGCCGGTAGTGTCAGATAAATATACGAGAACTTGTTGTTCGACCAATCTCTCAGAGAAGGAGAGGTGGTCGATATCACTTCTCTCTGTATGCATATATGTTCATGACGATCTTCTGTTTCCTTCGTTTGCTTACTAGCTAGCTAGCGTGTCTAGTCCTCTCTATACATATGTATAGTACGTAGCGTCGACCAAGCACGGACATAACAGAGGACACTTCTCTCTATTAATTATAGCTAGCTAACACAATATATGAAACACCTAAATTAACCCCCCAAAATCCCCAACCCCCCCTTCAAACAAAAACAAAAACCCCAGCCACAGCAGTGCTGACGCGTGGATGCCTATTGGTCCCGGTTGGTGCCACCAACCGGGACCAAAGGGTCTCCTGACTGGGCTCTGCGCACTGCCCATGTGGAGGGCCTTTAGTCCCGGTTCTGGATTGAACCGGGACTAAAGGGGGGAGGTATTAGTACCGACACTTTAGTCCCGGTTCCGGAACCGGGACTAAAGGCCCTTACGACCGGGACTATAGGCCCTTTTTCTACCAGTGGCTCGGGGCCGGCGGTGGCGTGCTCAGGGCGGGCGGCGGAGGTGGTGGGCGGCGGTGCGGGTGTGGGTCAGGGGGAAGGGGGAGATGGGGAATGGGTGGTGGGGGCGAACCGCAAGGGATAAGGTCAGCCCTATGCCGACGGCCAGGCCGTCGGCATAGTCCTGGCCCTTTGCCATGTCATCGATCCGTGGACGTGTGGCCCTTTGCATTTTTTTTATTTTTTATTATGGCATATGTGTGACTCTCAGCACACTTTAAAAAAATAGTCCCACCTCGCCCAAAGACAAGCGTAGGAGGGCCCACCGTAACACCTGGCGGCATTGCTACCCCCTCCGGTACCCCGTCCCGTCTAACCCTAACACAGACGACCGCTGGATCTAGCTCTTTGACTTCCGCCGGACTCGGTCTGGCCGGTGGACCTTTTCACATGGTTGTCGTAGCCCAGACCATAGTTGCACCCCCCCCAACACCATTCCAGCCCAACCCACCCAAAGATACCCTCCGTGTCGGCCCGACGTGGCCGTTTCCCCCCTCCGGGACACGGCGGCAGCCACGCCCGTGAGGTCTACACGGCAGGACGGGGGCCCTGGGGGAGTAGTAATGCCACCGGAGCATCGCACCGGGCCCTCATACATGTGGGGTGGTGTGGTGGCATGTCCGAAGAGGCGGCACGTGTCTCCGGGGTGTGCCCCCCCCCTCACGGACGGCGCCACACGGAGGGGATCTTGCTGTGGGTCTGGCCCGGATGTTGCTCCAAAGTGTTCCTATGAGCTGACCTTACACAACCGGATGGATACGTCCACTGGTCAAAGCCCGTCCGTGCAAAGTCAAAGGGCTAGATCCCGTGGTCAAACGTGGATCTAGACCTTTGACTTTGCATGGACGGGCTTTGACCAGTGGACCTCCCCACCCGATTGTGTTAGGTCAGCCCATAGGAACACTTTGGAGCAACATCCGGGCTAGACCCACAGCAAGATCCCCTCCATGTAGACCCGACGCGTCCGTTTCCCTCCTCCAGGTGCCGGCGGCGGCGCCGTCCGTGAGGGGGGCACACCCCGGACACGCGTGCCGGGCGTTTGCAACCGCCACAACACTTCCAGACTTGTGAGAGGCCGCCTACGCAAGATTTGGCGGCATGCTAGCCCCCGGAGGCCGCCGGCAAGAGCCGTAGACGCGCGAAGGGCAATCCGCGTAGAGGGAATTTTTCGGATACTTCTCCGTCACCAAAAATTATGAAAAAATACCATCGTTCCTATAGCACATGTGCCCACGTCGTGCAAAAAAACTCATGATTTTATCGCGCTCCGAATATTTAGTAATATTGACACTGCATCGTTACCGCAGAATGTCTACTACTGTGTCATCGCCGTCTGTGAGGGGGGCCCACACCCCGGAGACGCGTCCCGCCTCTTCGGACATGCCACCACACCACCCTGCCTGTATGAGGGCCCGGTGCGACGCTCCGGTGGCATTGCTACCCTCAGTGCCCCCGTCCCGCCTAACCCTGTAGCCTTTGACCACGGGATCTAGCCCTTTGACTTTGCACGGACGGGCTTTGACCAGTGGACCTCCCAACCCGGTTGTGTTAGGTCAGCCCATAGGAACACTTTGAAGCAACATCCGAGCTAGACCCACAGCAAGATCCCCTCCGTGTAGACCCGACGCGTCCGTTTCCCCCCTCCAGGTGCCGGCGGCGGCGCCGTCCGTGAGGGGGGCACACCCCGGACACGCGTGCCGGGTGTTTGGAACCGCCACAACACTTACAGACTTGTGAGAGGCCACCTACGCAAGATTTGGCGGCATGCTAGCCCCCGGAGGCCGCCGGCCACAGCCGTAGACGCGCGAAGGGCAATCCGCGTAGAGGGAATATTTCGGATACTTCTCCATCACCAAAAATTATGAAAAAATACCATCATTCCTATAGCACATGTGCCCACGTCATGCAAAAAAACTCATGATTTTATCGCGCTCCGAGTATTTAGTAATATTGATGCCACATCGTTACCGCAGAACGTCTACTACCGTGTCATCACCGTCCGTGAGGGGGGCCCACGCCCCGGAGACGCGTCCCGCCTCTTCGGACATGCCACCACACCACCCCGCCTGTATGAGAGCCCAGTGCGACGCTCCGGTGGCATTGCTACCCCCCAGTGCCCCCGCCCCGCCTAACCCTGTAGCCTTTGACCACGGGATCTAGCCCTTTGACTTTGCACGGACGGGCTTTGACCAGTGGACCTCCCAACCCGGTTGTGTTAGGTCAGCCCATAGGAACACTTTGGAGCAACATCCGATCTAGACCGACAGCAAGATCCCCTCCGTGTAGACCCGACGCGTCCGTTTCCCCCCTCCAGGTGCCGGCGGCGGCACCGTCCGTGAGGGGGGCACACCCCGGACACGCGTGCCGGGCGTTTGCAACCGCCACAACACTTCCATACTTGTGAGAGGCCGCCTACGCAAGATTTGGCGGCATGCTAGGCCCCGGAGGCTGCCGGCCACAGCCGTAGACGCGCGAAGGGCAATCCGCGTAGAGGGAATTTTTCGGATACTTCTCCATCACCAAAATTTATGAAAAAATACCATCGTTCCGATAGCACATGTGCCCACGTCGTGCAAAAAAACTCATGATTTTATCGCGCTCTGAGTATTTAGTAATATTGACGCAACTGGGTGGATACGTCCACTGGTCAAAGCCCGTCCGTGCAAAGTCAAAGTGCTAGATCCCGTGGTCAAACGCTACAGGGTTAGGCGGGACGGGGGCACTTGGGGTAGCAATGCCACCGGAGCGTCACACCGGGCCCTCTTCGGACATGCCACCACACCACCTCGCATGTATGAGGGCCCGGTGCGATGCTCCGGTGGCATTGCTACCCCACAGTGCCCCCGTCCCGCCTAACCCTGTAGCGTTTGACCACGGGATCTAGCCCTTTGACTTTGCACGGACAGGTTTTGACCAGTGGACCTCCCCACCCGGTTGTGTTAGGTCAGCCCATAGGAACACTTTGGAGCAACATCCAGGCCAGACCCACAGCAAGATCCCCTCCGTGTAGACCCCACGCGTCCGTTTCCCCCCTCCAGGTGCCGGCGGCAACGCCGTCCGTGAGGGGGGGCACATCCCGGAAACTGTGGCCAAACCCCGGAGCCCCAAGACGGGCGTCTACGCATGCATGAACACGTTCACATATGCATCGGGACCCGTGCGATGTTTCGGTGACATAGCTACACCCCCCACCAACCAGAATTCCTTCCGTGTCGACCGTTTCCCCCCTCCGTGACACGGCGATAGCGACGTTCGTAACGGGGGCAATCGATATACCATCGGGTATGTTTTTTTAGATAAGGCATAATTATCTTATGCAAAAACAAAAACTAAAATAAAGTAAAAATAACAAAACAAAGTAAAAATAAAAAAATAAAGTAAAATACTAGTATGCCGACGGCAAGGCCGTTGGCATATCTGTGCACACACGGAGGTTGTCCCACGGATCGATGATGTGGCGTGGCACACGGATCGATGACGTGGCAGAGGGGCCTATGCCGACGGCTGTGCCGTAGGCATACCTCTGCCACAGATAACCAAAGTAAAAATAAAAAATTAAGTAAAATAAACGTATGCCGACGGCAAGGCTGTCGGCATATCTGTGCACACACGGAGGTTGTCCCACGGATCGATGATGTGGCATGGCAGACGGATCGATGACGTGGCAGAGGGGCCTATGCCGACGGCTATGCCGTAGGCATACCTCTGCCACAGGTATGCCGACGACCGCCGTTACCTCCCGTCGGCGTAGGATCAACGCCGTCAAATGGTCAGCGCTGACCGGGCAGGTGGGCCCGGGATATGCCGACGGCCGATCCTATGCCGACGGGCCCCGTAGGCGTACCTCGGGCGGTCCCGACGGCCTGGTCTATGCCGACGGCCCCGTCGGCATAGATGGATGTATGCCGACGGCTTTTCTACGCCTACGGCCTATCCTTGGCCGTCGGCATAGCTCCATAGATGCCGACAGGGGCCGTCGGCAACCCCAGTTTTTCTGTTAGTGCCGTTTCAGCAACAGCCGGTACTCGTCGGTAGGCCGGTGCGAGTACATCCCCAAAAGTTTGAAGTCCCACGGTGGCCCAAGAGAGGCATGCTCACGTGTGGCCGGGTTGCAGATAGAGAGGCAGGTTCCAAAGACAGGCCTATTGTACTTGGAGAGGACGAGGAGGTCGTCGCATGAGGCCACCGGATGGAAACCATTGTCAAGCCGAGCCGCCAGATTTAAGCCCTTGTTATGCCACGTGTTGTTGGCGACCCGGTGGTCGAAGGTGAGGATGATATGGTAGCGGACGCGGTCGATGAATTTGCCGGTGTCGAAAATGGGGAGGGTGGGCTGGCGGCTGTGGTTGGTGAGGAGAAAGCGGCGGGTGGAGGTGACGCGGCGCCAGTCTCGACGGACCGCGCGGCATCGGAGGACGGATTTGGGGTCGAGGCGGACGAGGATCTCCCAGGTGACGATCTCATCCGGGAGGCCACTGAGGAGAGGATTCGCCCCTGCTGTGGCGTCCTCCGCCATGTTCGCCGGATCCTGGCTGGCCGCAGCGGCGGAGGGGAGTTAGGTTTTTCGTCGGGGGCTATAGATATGGTATGGATTGGAGTGGGTCTAAAACGAGCTGAGCTCTAGCCCAGAAGCGCATCACTGTTAAGACCCAATGCTCGCTCTCTCTGCTCTATGTTCCAACGACTCTTCTCTTACTGTGCATTGCAGAGTACAGATTTGAGTTCTTGATTCTTGAGTGCAATCTCTGGTCAGTTTTAGAAAAACACGGTATATAACTAAACTAATCTAAACAATACTCATACTATCCAGCAAATAACACATAGTGTATGTAAAAATAAAACACCAGTCTGGCAAAAAAACTGTCAAGATCTGATTCTAAAAATAACAGCTACAAGTTGTCTCGTGAGAATTTATACGCAAATGACGTCTTTAAATTCTTACCGGCAAGCTTGAGCTGCAAAGCGCGTCATTAGTTCTCAACTGGAATTTTGCTATTGTTTGTGTTGGACCATTCTTATGTAATGCACAGAAACCTAACAAAGAACAAGTTACAAAGTCTTGATTTGGCTGACCACTCCTCAGTCGCACCCGCGGCCGGCCAGGTGCACACCCTCGCCGCCACTCGAGTCACACACTCACACCCCGCCATTCTTCCTCCCCTCATTGTCGCCGGGCTTGGGTTGCATGTGATGACGTGTGTGGGGTTGTGGTGCTCGGACATTGTGGCGACAGCCCGGGACCTCTTCTTCTTTCCGCGGTGGCTGTGTGGGTAAGGCCATGGCTGGAGCTCGGGGGCGTCGGTTTTCTTCAGCAGTGCGTCGGCCCTCAGTCGCACCGGGGACGCTTGGCGCTCGTCGATGATGTGGCTGCTGATGTTACGCGCGGCGCCCAATCTAGCTCATACGGTGTTGATGGAGTGGCCTAGTCTGTGGCTCTGCATGGCGTAGGTGGTGGCGGCGGGGCTGTTCTAACAAGTGGCTCCAGGCTCTGGTGGCGGGTGGTGGTTCAGGCGGGGAGTGGCTCTTGAGTGTCGGTTCGAGGGGGGCTTTCCGTTAGCTCCTCGCGGTGAAAGCCTTGCTCTGGCCTTGACTGGAGCCGACGATGACGACGCCTGTGATCGTCATAGACCTTCTTGGAGGCATCATCGACCGAGGGCCTAGGCCCTCCTCTCTTGCACTCTGGAGGCATCCCTTGTTCCAGATTCTTGGAGCGGCCAATGGTGGCGCTAACGGTTGGAGAGGACGAGGAGGCCATCGCACGAGGCCTGCGGTAAGAAGTCCGCGTCAAATCGGGCGATGGTATGGAGCCGTTAGTTAGCGGGGGGCCGGTGGTCGAAGGCGACTATGTCACGGTAGTGGACGCTGTCAATGTATGTGTCGCTGGTGAAAATGGTGAGGGTGGGCTGGCAGCTGCGGTTAGCCACAAGAAAGCGGCGGGTGGAGGTGACGCGGCGGCGGCGCCAGTCATGGCTGTCGGCACGGCAGCGGAGGAGGGATTTGGTGTCGAGGCGGACGGCGATCTCCCAGATGACGATCTCATCTGGGAGGCCGATAAGGAGAGGAGTCGCCCCTGCTGTTGCGTCCTCCGCCATGGTCGCCCGATCGTGGCTGGTGGCAGCGGCGGATGGGAGTTTGGTGAGAAAATTGGCTATTTGCCACTTTCAATATAAGGCTTCGCGCAAATGCCACTGTCAAGATTGACTTCGTAAAAATGCCACTCAGCTCGTTTGTACTTTGATTAACATGCCATTCCAGCCCTCTTACAGATTTCCATTTTTCTTTTCCCATTTACAGGCACCGGAAAAGATTAAACTGCCCCTGTTGTTATCTACACGAACTTGGCATCTAATCAGCGCATTGAAACAGACGAGAGCGTGCAGCCCGCCGAGAATAACGTGCTTGCCGTATCCACGTCTTGCGTCAACCTCTGGACGCCGCCCCCATCTCCTTGACGCCACATGACACTGATCTTATTGCCGCCGCCGTTCTCGTCGACGCTGCGTGCCGCCGATCTCCTCGGCGACGTTTTCATTGTATCTGTGATTGTATTTGTGGAAGGCAAACATACACTCTCCTATGACTGCAATTCCTTTTTCCTATCTTTACATACACTATGATTAGATACACAAGCAGGTATACATACACTGTGATTAGATATATCATACATGTAATTGCCAAATTGCAATGCAAGATTCAAGTAAAGGATTAGAGCAAACGTCACTTACAGGTTGCTTGCATCCCGTCTTCAGAACATGTACACGCACCCATCTCCTCCAGCCGGTGCTGGTATCACGCCACTGGACTGCTGTTAAACGCTGTCGTCGTATGTCTTGGCTCTCGGGACAAGCTAGGCCAACGCGCGAAGGGGAGGGCGAGCTGCGCTGGCGTGGGCTAGCACCGGCAGCAAGCTGTGGTGGCTCGCGCAGGCACCCGCGAGGTTGCGCCGTTACGTGCAGACGTGCACGAGCACCGGCGAGGAGCTGCAGTGACTCGTGCAGGCATCGGTAAGGCGGCGGTGAGCTGCGCCGGCACAATAGGCATGGGTGAGTACCTGCAGCGACCTGGGGATGCACACACGGGCGTGGTCAAGGCGAGCTGTGGTGGCGCGCGCATGCGTGGGCGAGCAACGGCGGCGACCTGTGGTTATTCGGCCAAGCATCAGCGACATGACGAGCTAGCCAGCCCACAAACGCATCAGATATAAGGTTGAAAGGTCCAAGGGCAATTTGGTCCTTTCAGGTGCCAGAAAATGGAAAAGAAAAAGAAAAGCAATAGAAAAAGGAAAAATAGCATGTTAATCAAAGTACACATAAGCTGGGTGGCATTTTTACGAAGTCAATCTTAACAGTGGCATTTGTGCGAAGCCCCATATTGAAAGTGGCAAATAGCCAATTTTCTCGGAGTCGAGGTTCGTAGCGTATGGGTGGAGTGGCTCTTAAACGGGCTGGGCTTTAGCCCGGCAGCACATCACCGTGAACATTACAGCTCAACAGATTTTTCTTAAAGATTGTGAAAAAGACCCTACCCCTCAAAAACAAAAAGTGAAAAAGACCCAATGGTCACTATAGTGTATGTTCTCTCTAACTAGGCTTTCTCCCCACTTTATAGATAAAGCAAACATCCATACAACTATCACAATTGCAAATAAGACGACTGGCGCTACAACACAAACACGCCCAAGGACAGAAAAAAGAGACAGAAAAAGCCACCGAATGGCAAATATGAAGCATCCCTAGGAGGTGGACAGATGGCGCACGGAAGCTAGAAGCGCATCCAATCCAACATACAACATCTGGTGTATGTTCTAACTACTGCTCTCAACTCCATCCCTACTCTTATCTTGCATTGCAGAATACAAGTTTGAGTTTGTGATTTTTGAGTGCAATCTCTGTGGGTGATCGTGGCTGATTTAAAAAAAAATCATGGTAGGACTCTAAACCCTAGAAAACTCCTAATCTAATCAACACTCGTATTATCCACCAAACAACACATAGTGTGCGTGAAAGTAATTAAAACACCAGTCCGGCAAAAATACGCGAACATCTGAATCTAGAAAAACAACTACAGACAGTCTTAGAGAAAATTCTATATGCAAAGGACATCTTAAGTTCTTTTTTTTAGATAAAAGGCGAGAGTCCGGCTTTATAGATAAAGCCACCAGGCAGAGTCACAACCACCAGAAGGGAACCACATAAGTTTAACATAGTACGACTAGAAAGTATGGGTACAAGGCATCCAGCCTATCATGGCACGCAGGCCAGCCAAACGAGCACTCGAAACACTAAGAAACCGTCCTCTTGACCGCCGCAGTAGAGAAGAAGCCGTAGATTTCATTTTGAATAGCATATCGTCGAACGCCTCAAGGTCCCCATCCTTAGTCAATGATCTCCACAGCTACAAAAAGACATTAGCTTTAAATAAGCAACTCACAGAGTTAGCCGGAAAAATATGTTCAATAGTGAACTTGTTTCTAGTAGTCCAAAGCGCCAAACAGATCGCTGCCCAGCCCATCATGAAAACCCGCTTAGACCGGTCTGCTAGAGAATTGATACATCGCCGAAGATCCGCAAAAGAGGAAGGGTTCCAAGGAACATGAAGCCAAAGTCTAATGCAACTCCAAATGAATTTTGCCAAAGAGCACTAGAAGAAGATATGTTCTGTATCCTCTAGGGCGCCACACAGATGACAACTATCAGAACCCGGCCCATTCCTCTTTTTAATCTGGTCAGCCGCAGGAAGTTTGCGACGAAGAGCTTGCCAAAGGAAGATTTTGATCTTAGGAGGTATGCGGGCAGACCAAATAAGTTTAAACTTGTCAGTGCGAACACCAGCGATGAGATGCGAGTACGCTGACTTAACAGAAAAATGCCCCGAAGGGGAGTGGGGCCAAAAAACGGAGTCCTCTTCCTCCGAGAGCAAGGGGAAGCAGGTAGTAAGGCGTTGCCAATCTTCCAACTCTGCAGGGGAAAGAGAGCGCCGGAAATCTAAAACCCAACCCTGAGCCGAGATCTTAGATATAGAGATCTCAGGGTTAGCACAAAACGAAAACAAAGTCGGGTAAGCCACCACAAGAGTAGAGTCCCCAACCCACCAATCTAACCAAAAACGCGTAGATTTGCCATTACGGACAATGAATTTCACCAGGGACCGGAAGATCGGTCTAATACTAACGAGCTGGCGCCAAAATTGAGAGCCACCAGAAAAGGAGGCGAACATAGGACTCGAGAAGGGAAAATATTTAGCTTTGAGAAGGTTAAGCCAAGGAGGACGTTCATCAAGGGACATAATCTTCCACCACCATTTTAACAAGAGGCACTTATTCATGATTCTAGTGTTAATGATGCCAAGGCCCCCCTTGTGCTTAGGTCTGCAAATGAGGTCCCACTTGACCATCCTATATTTGCGCTTGTTATCGGAGGAATTCCAGTAAAAGGCACCCCTGTGCTTGTCGAAGCCCGCGTGTGTCCCTTCAGACAGAAGATAGAAGCCCATTAGAAACATCGGGAGAGAGGAAAGGCAGGAGTTGGTAAGGGCGACCTTGCCCGCCTGAGAATTATAACGACCTCGCCACGGCAAAACTCTATTGCCAACTTTAGTAACAGCCGGGGCAAACTCTTTGGCCAAAAGCTTAAGCAGGGAGATAGGTAAGCCCAAGTATTTGAGAGGAAAGGATCCTAGTGAGCAATTCAAGAGATGGGCGACCCTCTGCGCTTCTGAGACAGATACTCCAGTCACAATGACCTCGCTTTTAGAAAAATTGATTTTAAGGCCCGACAAGGCTTCAAAGCAGAGAAGAAGAACTTTCAGATTCGTGATGGAGTTATCATTAAGTTCAACCAAAATGATGGTGTCGTCCGCGTATTGAAGGTGAGAGATGCCATTAGGAATAAGATGGGAGCTAACCGGCGAGATGTGACCAGCAGCCGCAGCCCGAGACAGAATGTGAGATAAAGCATCAGCCACAAAATTGAAAAGCAAGGGGGGCGCCGGATCTCCTTGCCTCAGGCCCATACCGTTGGCAAAGAAATTACTGGTCTGGCCATCGACAGCCACCGCCGTGTGCCCACTAGTGATAAGTTGCATTAGACGGTGGACCACCGCACCATCGAAGCCCTTGGCCAACAGAACTTGGCGAAGAAAACCCCAGCTGACTGAGTCATACGCCTTTTCGAAATCAAGTTTAAGGACCACAGCCTTGGTGTTCTTACAGTGAAGGTCATGAATTATCTCATGAAGGCAAAGCACCCCATCCAGAATGAATCTCCCCTTATTGGCCGCGGATTGGAAAGGGCTAATAACCCGATGGGCGATCGGAGAAATTCTAGTAGCCATCCCCTTGGCAGGAATCTTAGCAACATTGTTAATCAAAGCAATGGGTCTAAATTGGGAGATCAAGTCAGCGCCTTTAACTTTAGGAATGAGGGTGAGAACTGCGTAGTTAAGTCTCGAGATGTCAACAATCCCAACCAGAAACCTTGAGATATAGCCATAATTAGGCCCTTTAGCTGAGGCTAGAATTGCCAGAAGAAAGGAATGGAAAAGCCGTCAGGCCCAGAAGCCGCATTCGGGTTGGCAGAACGGATCGTCTCAAAAATTTCCTCTTCCGTGGGGGGGATCAGCAAACTCTCATTGTCAGCGACCGAAAGCTGGTCGAGAGGAGAACAAAAGGGCGAGGCCAAATTAAAGCCTAGAACGGGTTTAATAGCTAGGAGGTTAGAGAAAAAATCAACCACATGACGCACAATCACCGAGGGGTCAGAGACACTGACATCGTCAATCGTAAGGCTATCAATAATGCATCTCCGGCGTCTGCCGTTAGCAATCGCAAAGAAATAGGACGTAGGAGAGTCACCCTTTAAGGTCTAGTTGATAGTACCATGCTGTTTCCAGTACACTTCCTCTTGCCTATGAATGCCCAGCAGCGCCTCTTCTAAACCATACCGAGTTTGCCATTCAGTCGAGGACAGCCCAGAGCTATCGGCGCGATCATCTAAAACGCCAATTTGAGCAACCAACCTAGCTTTGTCACGCCTAGACTCAGCGTAATGGTTTTTAGACCAGCCTCTAAGGAATCTACGCAAAAAATAGGAGCATTGATGCCAGTCATCCATGCGGCCAAAAGAGCGTCGAATAGAGGAGAGGAAAGTCAGAATCTTTTGAGCCACCAACTCGTTAAAACCTTCCACTTGGAGCCATGAAGCATCAAACTGGAATCTCGGGAAACCAACTGGGCGCGAACCATCATCTAGAATCAAGGGGGTGTGATGAGAGCCAACACAAGGCAGAGCTCTAAGACTGACACGGGGGAATAGAGAGTCCCACCTAGAGCAAACAAAAACCCTATCAAGAACAGAATGAATTGGGGGAGTTTGATGGTTAGACCAGGTGAAACGGGCTCTAACCCTAGGAGTCTCACGAATAGCCATGTCCCTAATAAAAGCATTAAAAGCATCAGCCAGGGGCCAGGAGAAGTTAGACGAGCTCTTGTCAGAAGGGAAACGAAGCAAATTAAAATCGCCCCCGATCAGGAGGGGTAGCTGACAGGATTCAATTTTAATACTAATCTCGTCCAAGAAGGCATAAGACATCGCGTGTTCAGCCGGACCATAAACCACCATGATTTCCAACAAGGAATTGAGGGATCGAAGGGAAACCACCATACTAGCCCAAAAAATGCCATGGTCGAAAGCCACAAAGTCGAAAGTATCTTTTTTGGCACCAAGCAAGAGACCACCGGAGAGCCCTGCCGAGGCCACATAATTCCAATGAAATCTGTCTATCCCAGCAATGGCCGATAAGTCACTCGAGGAAAAGGAAGATTTGATAGTCTCAACAATGCCAATAAAGTCTAGTTTTCAGATCGGACCAGGTCTTTAAGTTGGTCCCTGCGCCCCTAGCGCCGAAACCACGAATATTCCAAATTAAGGCCTTCATCTAAAAGATAGGTTTTTGATATAGAGACTTGACACCTGCTTCCTTGCCACGCTTTCTTACCACGCAGGATTTAGCACGCTTCCTTGCCACGCGAGTAGAAGACACCGGGGGAGCTTGACACCTGTCATCTCCCCCCTCGTCCCCACCGGCCACAACCGGTGGGGCGGCCGAACCCACCCGAGCCTCCTTGGCCTTCGCAATATCAGCCTGGGCTACCTCATTTGCCCTAATAACACCAAGAATCGACGAAGGGGAACCCAGGCTAGAATTTAAGCAAATACCAACATCATCTAGAATTTTGAGCAAGTGATCATCAGATTGTGAATGAAGAACTAAACGCACAGGGGAGACAACCGTGGGGAGGGAGGGGGAAGGGGATGGGGACGAACCTGAAGGGGGCAGATCCCGAGCCGCAGCACGCCGAGCCGCCCGATCGACCACCCGCTCACCACAGTTGGAGACGGGGCCGCTCTTGTAGGCCATGGACGCAAGCGAGCGCACAGGAACATGACGAGCACGACTGGGGGAAGCCGCAGCAGAGGATGGGCCCGAAGCCGCACCCATATCAGCATCAAGCCTACGGCAGAGCCCAGCCGCGAACTACCTCGAGTCACCTGAAGCACGGCTCTTGGCGGAATATTTCTTGACAAAGGACTTCTTCTTCTTCTTGGACACAGCAGGGCCAGCTGGGGGGAGGTCTTCAATGCCAGACAAGGAGGGAGAAGCGGGACGGGCAGGGAGGTTGGAGCACACAGCCGAGAAAGGTGTGCCCTTAGCCCCACCCGAAGCCGCATCACCTCCGCCCAAGCGAGGAGCCGCATCCTGGGGCCCCGGACCAGCCGGCGCATTCTCCTTTAGTAAATCTTGATCTTCAGGAGAAATCCCATCCCACTTCGACTGAGTGAACCGAGGATCAGTCCCATGCATGGAGTCGTCAGGGCATCCATCCCCATCTTTGCTTTTATCACCATTGCCAGAGGCCGGGGGGGGGGGAGGAGGAGGAGGCGACATCGGACCCGAGGCCCCCTCCACCCGCACCCGGAGCCGAAAGCCACCAGCCGCAGGAAATACATCAATGGAGCCGCGAATGCACATGGGATCAACACACCAGAGCCAAAGCCGGGCCAGCCCCAGAATGGCCAAAGAGGCTTGATCCACTTCGATAGGTTTCCCGATGAGCACCCCGAAAGCCATGAGGAACGCTGTGGTGCGCATGCTAGGAGGGACATCTTCGACCAGAAACCACACATCAGACAGAGCAGAAATCGCCTTAGACCCGTTGGACGCGGCTTTGACCGAGACTACAAGTTGATTCAGAGGCAGCGTGAAGCTAGTGCAAGAAGAGATCATACGGAGGCTCTCTTTGGAGGGAAAAGTCGCAGCAAAATCAAGCTCAGAAAGTTGGCGAATTTGCCAATCCCAACCACCCTCATCCCATAACTGAAGTTCATCCAGAAGGGTCTGGGAAGAAATGCGTTTAGCCTGGACAGAAATAATGCCGACATTGGAAAGTGATGGAATAGGGGCTGCCTCTGGGATCCCCTTGTCTAAAGCAAAGAAAGAACACCCTAGGAGGCTGGTGCCATAGTGGACGAAAGCGGGGGGCTTGACACGATTCTAGCAATCCACCGTGAGATGGCCATCTTCTCTGCAGATGAGACAGAAGGGGGGTTTTCACAACGTGATTGGAAATGCCCTGGGCGGTGACAGGCGAAGCAGGTGAGGATGGGGTTGGAGACTTGGGATTGGGGAGGGTTGCGACCAGATCCACGAGGAGGAGGAGGGAGGATGCCATCACCAGACGAAACAGGACCAGAGCCAGCCCCCCGCCCGGCAGCAGGGCCAACAGGGCGGCGGACCGGGGGCCCCGACGCCCCATGGGGGACGAAGCGAGATGAGCCACCCCCAGCCACCACCGGAGCCCGCAACGGCGCGCCGCCCCAGGGAGCAGCGCCCAGCGGGGGGGGGGATGCCTGGGAAGGCCCCGACGAGCCCGCCCGACTGGCCACCGCTGCCAGCTCCCAGGGATCGACCGCGGCCGACGGGGCACCAGACGCGGGCGGGGAGGGGGGGAGAGGCACAGATGGGCCCGACCCAGAGGCGCGGGGAGACACACCAGCCGAAGCCGCCGCCGACCCCGCCTTCGGGGCGAGGGAGGCCTGAAGCTTAGCACGGAGCGCCGCCTCGTACTCCAGATCTGCGGCCGCATCGCCGGAGCCATCACATCCATGCTTCTGGCTGGAGACCGCCTCACTGGAGGATGCACGGGAGCGGTCCATCGCAGCCACCGCCGCAAAGGAGAGGGAGAGGGGAGGGGGAGGAGGAGATCTGGCGAAACGCCGAATGGGGAGACGGTGACGAGATAGATCTGAGGAGGAGGCCGGAAACCCTAGAAAAGGGGGAACCGCACCCCTCCTCACCCATAAATACCCCGACCGAGCCAGACCCGGTTCGATAAAAGGCCTCACAGGAAGGGTGGGCTGGACATGGGCCACCCGCGGCCCAGAGCCCAAAGAAGGGAGGGGTGGAAATCAGACAGAGAAGCCACGGCTAACACCAAAACGGGCCCTGCAGGCCCAGCAACACCCAGTGGGGCCCGCTCCGCAGGCGGGGGAACCAGCGCCGCCCCGGATCCCAGATCTAGGGTTGGCACCAACTCCGACGCCGCCGGCACGACGGAGGCCGCAGGGGAGGCGGAGCAGGCACGAGGGCCTGCCGGAGAGCCAGACGCCAAAGGCGGCGAAGCCCCAGCCAACCCAACGGAGCCCAACAGGCCCGCAGCAGGGGACCAACACGACGCACGCCGGCGACCCCGCGAAACGCGACGCCACCCATCCACCTCCAAGGCAGGCCCAACGGGGCGCCCCGCCCCCCGGGCGCGAACTTGCGCCGGCGACCCGCCGTCGCATCCACAGAAGGACAGCACAACGAGACAGGGCGGGGAGGAGAAGAAGGAACCTCAGAATCCGACCCGGAGCCATCGAGATCCAGCGCCCAAAACTTATTGGCCCGGAGAGGGGAGATGCGGCCAGGGCGAGGAGGGGAGGACAGAACGTGGATGGGGGCGGCACGAGACGCCGGAGCGGAGCCCGAGGGGGGGACAGCGGAGGGGTGGGAGGTGGAGACGCAAGGTGCAGGGACGCTGCCGGGGAGGAGCCCGACGCAAGTGTCGCCACATGGGGGGAGGGGAGGGAGGGGAGTGGAGGGCCATTCGACCAATTGCCATCTGCCAAAAATGGCCCACTTGGAGCACCCGATTCCGTTCATCTTAAGTTCTTAGCAGCAATCTTGAGCTGCAAAGCACATCATTAGTTCTCAACTGAAATTTTGCTAGGAATTGTGTTGTAACATTCTGTAGTAATGACAAGTTACAAAAGGAACTACTACAAAAGGGTTAATCATAGACGCCAGGCATTGCAAAAAAAGATGAATATTCATACTTTGAATCATAGAGGCGTACAACTGTTGCAAAGAGCACCAACATGAAAATCCTAAACCTGTTTCTTTCTTGCCTATAATTACTACTCCCTCCGTCCCATAATATAAGAGTGTTTTTAAGAGTGTTTAGAAAAACGCTCTTATATTATGGGACGGATGGGAGTAATTGCCAACAAATTCAGAAGTGGGCATAGATTGAGCCGAAAAGTTCTACTTCCAGAAATTCAGTACCAAATTGCATTGCTGAGTGGTAATGTTGAGTGCGCACAGAAACAACAGAGCATCAAGCACAGCACATGTAACATTCGCTTCGTACCAGTTCCTAAAGCAAACAGTAGTTCGGCTTCAAAACGACTCATCCAATAAGGGAAAAGGTCTTCATCGCCAGGGGCGTAGCCAGGCCCCAGGCTACCAGGGCCATGGTCTGGGGGCTGGCTCTAAATTCCTTCATATTCTGTAGCTATTTTTGGCACTGTAGCAGTCATATGTACTGTAACTACGATGGCTGGCCCCGGGCGTAGCCCTGCCCTGGCTACGCCACTGTTCATCGCTAAACTCAACTAGCATAAAAGTGAGTCAAATAAAGCATATTCATTGCTGGATTCAACAAGGGAACTCATGGCAGTGATGCGCAATCATGGATAGAGAAGGTCAATAAACAAGTGGCACTAGGAAATTGGTGCTAGCTTCCATACAAGGTCGCATGCGTGCATCACCGCTTGAAATCTGGTACTACCAGCTATGGGCAGATGGCATCTCGAGATCGAAGCAAGTTGATCCATCTACTTGGAATCAATTTATACCGGTTGCAACAGAAACACATGCTATATCCATCATTGTGGTGTCTAATTAACCACCCCCTCCCCCTACTCTTTTTTCCTTCTGAACTCTTCATGTCCAGTAAAAGATTGAAAGCTTTTTTGTGAGGTGCAGTTGAAAGCTCTTGTGTTTGTGAACGCAACATGTCTCGATTGGGCTGAGCAACCCTCTGTCCTCTGCTCAAACAAAGGACAACTTAAGCTTTTGGGCAAACTGCACCCATATTATCATAAAGGATCAATTTATAGGTCTGTGTCAATTTAGTCAACGGGGTACAATCAGGGTGGGGTGAAGCTAATTCGATCCCAACATTCGACATGGAACCCTGCAATCAGGGTGTTGGAAATATACCTCGTGGCTTCAGAAACTTCAGTTCGGTAGGTTCAGGTTGAGGTGTCATTTTCTTCATTTTCATCATTTGGTAGATTAGTTAGTTAGTTACGGGCGGCACGGCCCCGGCGGCGGTCATGGAGGCCGATCGCCCCAGGGGCTGTGCGCGAGTGCGGAAGCGGCGGCGGCTAGGGTTTAGGATCGAGACAAGGTTGATACCATATTAAAAGGGATAGAGAGGGATTGGTGAAATCGTTGATGGATGTATTTTTGAGTCTCGAGGGCGAGTATATATTGAGTACAAGACTTTAAGGGCAAGACGTCTTTCCTGAAGATAAGGTAGTAGATAGATTACAAATCATAGACTATCAAATACATGTATCCCAAATATACCTCTAACAACCTGGTTTAGCTCGCAGGCTTAACAACATTGAGTGAGTGGGCTCCTTGCCCCCACGGCATTCCTACTCACACCATCGATTTGCCATCGTTCTTGTGCTCTATTGTTCGCACGTGGTGGCATGATCTCATCGATTTGCCATCGTTCTTGTGCTCCAATTTGTATGTGCAAGTAGTATCCCTATGCATCAATCACTAGAGTTGATTACCGAAAATACCTCTACCAATTTCTATCCCGTACTTATCTATGTGAGTTGAAATGGAGAGTTGGAGACATGACCTAGTACAAAAGCAGGTCATGAGCGTCGTGAGGGCTGCCATAGATTTCGGCTTTTCCTGACCAAGGTGCCGGGCTAGCCACTCGTCTCGGATGTTGTACTTGAAAGCCGTTAAGGCCTCCGCATCCGGGCAGTCGACGATTTGGTTTTTCTTTGTAAGGAACCGAGTCCAGAATTGCCTGGCCAACTCTTCTGGCTGCTGAATTATGTGGCTCAAGTCATCGACGTCTGGTGGTCGCACATAAGTGCCCTAAAAGTTGTCGAGGAATGCGGCTTCCAGATCTTCCCAACCGCTAATGGAGTACGCTGGCAAGCTATTAAGCCAATGCCGTGCTGGTCCTTTGAGTTTTAGTGGGAGGTACTAGATGGCATGTAAGTCATCACCGCGGGCCATGTGGATGTGGAGGAGGAAGTCATCAAACCATACCGCGGGATCTGTTGTGCCGTCGTATGATTCAATGTTTACAGGTTTGAAACCTTCTGGGAATTGATGTTCCATTACTTCGTTTGTGAAGCATAAGGGGTGTGCGGCGCCTCTGTATTGGGCTATATCGCGACGCAGCTCGTATGGGTCCTGCCCGCTGTGTTCGGCCCGGCCAGATTTGCCTTTACTGTATCCGGCGTGATGTTTACCGTCTCGTAGAGTGGTGCGCCCTCGTGATCCGTAGATCGATCTTGAGTGCTTTGCTTTGTCCTCCAATATGTCTTGCAGGTCTGGCGTATCTCCCCATGCCTTTTTATTTGGATGGCGTTGGGGTGGAGGCTGAGCTTTCGGCAGGAATGCCTCTCTATCGCGGCCACGAGGTGGCCGGTCAGCCGTATCATATGCTTCTTCCTCCAGTCGGGGTAGTAACATGTGCCTTGGGTAACTCTTGGAGGGACGCTCGAGTTTATATTCCTCGGCTGCGAGGACTTCAGTCCATTTGTCAGCTAGCAAATCTTGATCAGCTTGAAGCTGCTGCTGCTTTTCTTCAGGCTATTTGCCGTGGCCATAAGCCTGCTCTTGAAGCGCTCTTGTTCGACGGGATCCTTTGGTACGGCGAATTCATCGTCGCCGAGGCTTGCCTCGTCTTCGGAGGGGGGCATGTAATTGTCATCCTCCTCTCCGTCAGCCGCTTTCTCAGGAGAGCTGGCTCCTTCATCCTCCTGATCTAACTCTTGCTGGAGGGGATTTTCGTTGTCTTCGACGCTATCCGGAGTGTTATTATCTCCTGTGCCGGTATCACCACTTTTGCTTTGGCGGGACTTAGAGTGGCGCCGCTGACGTCGGCGCTTGGGTTGCTTCTTGCAGGGGTCATCCTCCGCTATCTCGTCGCCGTTGCCTTCATTGGGTGTATCCACCATGCATATGTCATATGATGAGGTGGCTTTCCAGTACCCTATAGGTGCTGGTTCATGTTCGTCTCCTACATCGTCGTCCATACCGTCGATGTCTTCGGAGTTGAAGTTGAGCATGTCGGCTAAATCATCGACTGTGGCTACAAAGTGGGTGGTGGGTTGGCGTCGAATTTCTTCGTCGTCCGCATCCCAGTCCTGTTGGCCATGATCTGGCCAGGGCTCTCCTGACAGAGAGAGAGACCTTAGTGAATTCAGAATGTCGCCGAAGGGCGAGTGCTGAAAGATATCCGCAGCGATGAATTCCATGATCGGCGCCCAGTCGGATTCGATTGGCAGGGGCGCAGATGGTTCGGGGTCCTGAGGAGAGTCCGGCACCTTGGAGTCACGGGCTGCGCAGAGGATGATGTTGGTGTTCTGCTCGATCGTCGTTGAGACTGCAGCCCCTGAGGTGGTGTCTAGCCACCCGTCCTCGATTAGCGCAGTTGGCTCCGAGCTAAGGGTTGGAGCTGATGCGGGCGAGGCTTCTTGGGTACCGTCCGATGGCAGAGCTAGGTCATACCCATCGCGACAGTGCGGCGCGCCCGGCTGTGGCTCGAATCCATCGAAGATCAAGTCCCCACGGATGTTGGCCGTGTAATTCAAACTTCCAAATCTGACCTGATGGCCAGGGGCATAGCTTTCAATCTGCTCTAGATGGCCAAGCGAATTAGCATGCAGTGCAAACCCGCCGAATACGAAGATCTGTCCGGGGAGAAAAGTCTCACCCTGGACCGCATCGCTATCGATGATAGTAGGAGCCATCAAGCCTAACAGCAAAGACACAGAGGAACTCTCAATGAAAGCACCAATGTCGGTGTCAAAACCGGCGGATCTCGGGTAGGGGGTCCCGAACTGTGTGTCTAGGCTGGATGGTAACAGGAGGCGAGGGACACGAAGTTTTACCGAGGTTCGGGTCCTCTTGATGGAGGTAATACCCTACGTCCTGCTTGATTAATATTAAAGATATGGGTGTTACAAGAGTAGATCTACCACGAGATCAGAGAGGCTAAACCCTAGAAGCTAGCCTACGGTATGATTGTATGTTGTGATTGTTGTCCTACGAGCTAAAGCCCTCCGGTTTATATAGACACCGGAGAGGGTTAGGGTTACACAAGGTCGGTTACAAAGGAGGAGATATCCATATACGTATTGCCTAGCTTGCCTTCCACGCCAAGTAGAGTTCCATCCGGACATGAGACGAAGTCTTCAATCTTGTATCTTCATAGTCTATCAGTCCGGCCAATGGAGATAGTCCGGCTGTCCAGAGACCCCCTAATCCAGGACTCCCTCACTATGCATTTTTTTCTTCTTCTGAAATTTGCCGTCTCACTTTACAATTTTTCTTAAACTTTCCTGGAAGATGGCAAATATAATTATCGAATCATGGCAAATGTAGTTCTCGGATCATGGAAAATTCATTGCTTTCTTGCCATGGCAACTTCCAATTTTGGATCATGGCACAGTTTTACCGTTTTCTACAATGACAACTAATCTTATACTTTTTACCATGTAAACATCAAAAATTTAGTTAATTGATCATGGCAAATTTAGTTTACGCATCATACCAAATTTGCTTCCTGGAAGATGGCAAATATAATTATCAAATCATGCCAAATTTAGTTCTCGGATCATGGGAAATTCATTGCTTTCTTGCCATGGCAATTTTTGATTTTTCTAATTGTTGCCTTAATTCTTTAAATGGTCCAAAGTAACACAAAATGGCAAATATTGCCATGGCAAGTTTACTAACTATTTAAACTATCTATTGCCATGGAAATTTTTAACTTAGTGAATTTACCTACATCTGCATGGCAATTTAAACTATCTATTGCCATGGCAATTTTTATTATTTATTTCATGAAACATTGACCTTTTATTAATATGGCAAATTTACCTAAGTTTCCATGGCACTATTTACTTTTTATTGCCATGCCAAGTTTTACTACTTATTTGACTTTTATTAACATGACAAATTTACCTAAATCCCCATGGCAATATTGAACTTTTATTGCCATGGCAAGTTTTATTATTTATCTACCATGGCTAATATACTTTCATTAACATGGCAAATTTACCTAAATTCTCATGGCAATATTGAACTTCTATTGCCATGACAAGTTTTACTTTTTATTTGCTAATGGAAAATTCATCCTTATTAACATGAGAAATTTACCTAAATCCCGATGTCAAAAAAAAATTTGGCCATGGCAAGATTTACTATTTATTTGACCTTTATTAACATGGAAGATTTATTTTATTTTATTTTCATGTCAAATATATGCAAATTTTAGTATGATTTTGGTCATGGCGTTTTTCTTTGTTCATTTGTTTTTTTTTTGTTTTTTCACACACGGCATTTTTCGCATACATTACATGTCAATTTAAGTAAAAATACCATAACGTGGCAACTTAATATGTTAAAAAATATGGCAACCTAAAATTGTTCAAATACACGGCAAACTTGCCATGGCAACTAAAATCATTACTTTTATAGATGTGTTTTTCTGCCATGGCCAATAAAAGCATTTTTGGCCATGGTTTGTTGTGTCTATTTTGCCATGTCCATCCGAAGAATGTTTTGCCATGACATTTACAAATTAGATTAAGAACACGGCAAGTTTTGATCTTTCAAATTTGTTTTGCTAATGGAAAAAAGTTTTTGATCCTTTGTAAAAAAAATTGCCATGGCGATTAAATGTACGATATCACTACAACTTAAAATGTTTTATCCATTTTAAAAATATTTCTGTATGTCTACAGAAACATTTTGTCGCCATATCCTTTTTTCAAATGTTGCCATGATGGCAACTTTTGTAGTGTAAACTTCATATATTTGCCATCTTGTATCCATACATATATGTAAACTTCATGGCAACTTTTTCGTAGTGTAAACTTCATACTGATGGCAACTTAAGATTATTTATTTTAGTCAAATTATTTATTTTAGTCTATCATGGCAAATTAAACTTACTTTTCTATTTTTGCCATGGCAAATTTAGCTATATTGCCATGTCAAAGTTTACCTTTTATTGCCATGGCAATTTTTATGTTTTCTTTATATTGCAATGGCAAATCTAGTTTTAATGCCATGGTAAAATTATCTATACCGGCAAGGAATTTTTTGTTTTATTATCGTGGCAAAATTATCTATACTTGCAAATCATGTAAATTTCTATAATATACCTTTTTTCATGATTATATGGTAGTTTGGTTTATTAGACCATGGCCACTTTGTCCCGAGGTTTCTACCAGTGAGTCTTCTTCTTGGTTCAGTGAATTTTTAGGTCCTTGTTGTGTTTTCTCTATTTATTGGGACAAAAGCAGTTTTTGGGCGTACAATATTGTAATTTTTTGTTTTTTTATTCTTGAAGGCAATTGTGTTTCTGGGCTGGGCTGCTTTGTCTGCAAGTGGAGTACTTGATGCGGCAGATGGTGGTTGGCGATGCATCGCTCTGGCGTAGACTGCTACACAAGGAGCAGGTCGCAACGTTTGCCTGCGCCGGCGCTCCCCAATGAATGCTACACCAGTTCCAATCAGCCCTGCCTTTCACCCGCCGACTCTCTAGGCACATGGGTGCGAGGTATGTCGGCTTGGGCAGTCCTGAAGCTGCATTCGTCTCTGGAAGTGCCTAGCAATGGCAGTGTTTCTGCCCTGTTGCTTCGAGTCTCGGTGCTTCGCCATTTTGGCTGGAGGCAAGGCTGGGCGAGGCCTAATGTCGTTGCGTGTCTGTAGTTGAGGGAACCTCCTCACCTAGCTGTAGTCACTTGGTGAGGACGGTCGTATGTGTGTGTGTGTGCGCGCGCGCGCGTGCGCGTGTGCGTGTGCGTGTCCCTCCTTTCTGGAGGTTGTATCCCCGATGTCTTCCTGTTCAATGCAATGAAACGCAAATCTTTTGCGTTTTCTCGAAAATTGTGTTTTTGGGTTGGGCCGGTCCTTTTTGGGCTGATCGGCTGAAGGGGAGGAGGGAGGAGGTCGTTCGGGAGGGAGGGCACTTTCGATCGAACAGAAATGTTTGTCAGAGGGAGCTGATTTACCGAACAAAAGGTTTGGTCTGGGATGCCCCCAGACCGAACGGTCGGTGGTTATCGGGGTCCCAATTTTTCAGGTACATCAGAATCCGGTACTCACCTGTAGGGAGGTGTCGGTACATTCCCAATGGGACGAAGGGAAAAAGCATGGACATGCGAGCATGCTCACGAGTGGCCGGGTTGCATATGGAGAAGCAGGCCTTAGTCGTGTCAGTGAAAAGGAGGAGGCCGTCACAGGAGCCATCCAGAACCAGATGGACCGTGTCTTCAGACCGGACCCGGGCGACATGTTGGACCTGGGCGTCGGCGGCCTGGTTGTCGAAGGTGATGATGTCGCCGCAGTATATGCCTCTGTATTTGAGTTCGAACGCGAGGGGGAGGGTGGGCTGGCGGCCATGGTAGGCGATGAGAAAGTCGCGGATAGAGGTGGCGCGGCGCCAGGCGCTGCAGATGGCGCGACAGCGGA
>NC_041384.1:701322687-701323993 GCF_002162155.2 Triticum dicoccoides
AGGATCTCCTCAGGGAGGCCCTGGTGGACACGCGTGGGTCTTGCTGTCGTAGGATCCGCCATGGTCGCCGGCTCGATGGGAGCTCTCGATCCGTCCCAGGAGCGTCGGTAGGTCGGTGTTTCTCCTCCCGTCCCGTGTAGATATATATATGGGCTGGGATTAGCACGACATAAACTGGCTTGCCAATGGCACGCTCCAAGCCTCCAACCGCCCAGGCTCTCAACAACGAAAGTCGAGGCGGCCCTCTGCTGAAGTTGCTGTACGCGGACCGACGGACACGCAGCCAACTCCCTCGGAACCCTAATTTGTCTCCCCCACAAATGATCCCCTTCAAACCCTAGATCCGCCAATTCCAACTTGCCGGATCAGTTGCATGCTTGCACGATGTAAGGCTGGTCATAGTGGGGAGTAACTTAGACTAGTAACATGCATATGTTACTAGTCTATGTTACTACCTCTATAGTGCATAGTATCATAGGTTAGTACCATACGTAGTCTCATTTATTGCCATGCATGACACATAGTAACACTACATTTGTTATGTTATGACATCTACCTATGTTACTATAACTAGGGATGAAAACGGAGCGAAAACGAACGGTACTGGGTGCTACCATATTTGTTTTCATATTTTTCAGTAGAAGCATAAACGAATACAGAACCCCAAAATGAATACGGAAACAGATACTACTGGAAACAAACATGGAGCGAATATAGAGCGGACACGGAAACAAAATTATGTGTTGACCGGAACTTAAAACCCCCTTGAATCATAGAGCAATAGACACAAAAAACATAAGGTAGTATTGTAGTAGTACATGACAATTTCGTATAGGTCTCGTTGAGTATTGTGTGGTAGTAAAAGTTGGTCCACAAATGATCCATTCTTCTCATTGTGTCATTGTGTGTTGTTTGGTTGTTGTGCTATAAAGCAGCCATGGACCTATAGTAGAAATGGAAAATCCATATTCACAAAAACGGAAAGTTCCGTTTCCACGTCTGTTCCACCGGAAAACACCATTCCATTTTTGTTTCCGTTTCCGCATAAAAAAATTCCATTTCCGTTTTGCAAATTTCCATTTCCGTTTTCATATTTCCTCTCTGTTTTCATTTTTCCTTCGAAAAAACAGAAACTTTCCGCTCCATTTTCATCCCTAACTATAACCATCTATCTTCTTTAATTGCCTGCCACATAAGCATGTTTGCGAGTCTCAAATAAATGATACTACTTATATTACCCCCACTATGACCAGCCTAAGGGTCAATTTTCTCATCTGACATCTGTTTGAGTTGTTGTGGCTGTTGC
>NC_041384.1:701324003-701325338 GCF_002162155.2 Triticum dicoccoides
GCTAAACTATGGCTACGCGCATTCTGCCTTATCCTACGCTCCGGCCCCTTCGACCGCGGCGACCAATACGCGACTAATTAGGCCGGCACGCTAACCAAGTCGAAGGGCGCGGGCGACATGCGAAAAGGTTGATCGTAACGATTATGACCAAAACTACTGGTGGCCCTTTGCCGACCTCCTCCTATACAAAAGAAATAGTAATGTGTTACCATCCCCCTCGTGTCGCTTTACCAGCCTTCTCTCAGAAAAAAATAATAGTAACAGGTTACCATCGCCATGCTTTAGTTAACAGGATGTTTAGGAATGAAATCATGCTATCAATAATAGTAACAGGTTACCATCGCCATGCTTTAGTTAATCATGTCGGTAGTAAAACGTAGGTCCATTACTATCTGCACTTAATCTACTACTGGCAATGATTAGGGATGCAACCTTCATATCTAGCTGCTGGTAAAAAAACCTAGGTCCATTACTATCTACACTTAATCTATTACTGACAATGTTTAGGAACGAAATCATGTTGTCTTAGAGCCAGTAAAAAACAGTGGTCCATTACCATCTACACTTACTATATTACTGGCAATGAGTACTGACGCAAGATCACGTAGCGGAGCAACACATGGTAATATAAATAAAGGTGTTACTTTATTTGCACATGCCATTACCCTCAAAATGTGCCTTCTCAGCGACCCGCGCACCAGCGCGTGATTAGGAGCAGCGGCCGGCGTAGCGGAGCGACACATGGTAACAGAAATGAAGCGTGTTACTTTCTTTTGCACATGCCATTACCCTCAAAATCTGGCTCTCAGCAACCCGCACGACCCGCACACCCGCGCATGATTAGGAGCAGCGGCCGTCGCGTAGATTAACTAAAAATGCGCGCACACTTACAATAGCGCCACCGTATATATATGGACAGCGATATTTGGCAACAGTGTGCCCGATAGAAAATTTACCTTACCTGTCGATCACCCGCCAGCTAACCAGGCCAATCACCCCACCAGCTAACCAGGCCAAACATCCCGCCAGCTAACCAGTCCGACCACCCCGCCAGCTAACCAGGCCGATCGCTGTACAAGGCCCAACAGAAAATGCCATCCCCCCACGACGCACTTTCCAGATCGCAACTTTCCCCCACCCCCCCTTACCTTCCACGCAAGTATACCCTCTCTCACCCTCCCCACCAGCCACCCGCCCCTCCCCCTACACAGCTGCTCAAAATCAACACCAAAGACCTACCCCTCCTCTAGATCTGGATCAAACAAGAGCAGATCATCAGGGGAGCGGTGGAAATTACCAGGGATACGGCAAAGAAATCACCAGGCAACATCACCT
>NC_041384.1:701325812-701348767 GCF_002162155.2 Triticum dicoccoides
TTTTGTTACCAACTTCATGCAACAAAACAGAATACCCAAAAAAATACCCCATTCCCCTACTACACTAAACATAGATTTTGTGTTCTACCATGGAAAAATAAAGACAAAAAAGGAGAGAGGAACCTTTATTGACCACAAAAATCATTCTCTCATACAATGGAAGATGCATTGCAAAAAAGGTACATTTTTCAGTCTACAAGAATGTTATACTGCATGAAGTAATCAAGTTATCAATCTGTACATAATAAAAGTTATCATCCACTTTAGCTAAGTACTAACATTGGATAAAGAAAAATGCTGCCTTTTAATGGAGATGCTCATGTTGTATTGTAAATTCTCCTGTTTAGTGTTCTTCCCAATCACCCCTGCGATTCTTGCCTTCAAACACCTATGTAAAGAGTAAAACAAAACAATGAGTTTCAAAAAAAGAGTGAACACGTGTAAATGTGTACTAACGTGCAAACGTGAAAACAAATCAAGAAGGAGTAGATAAATGGATGCTAGCAGAGGATATAATACAGAGGATGGAGGAGGGGGTAGAATGCATGAAGAAGGCGATGCAGCGCGCACACCAATCAGCAATTCAGCATACCCAAACATCATGGGGACAGGTAAACTTACCAACATTACTGTTTACATATCATCATGGAATGAAAAACCCAGTCTTATACTTTACTATTGAAGTGGGTTTGAAACTTACCAGCATTGGTGCACACATATTACCAGGTCCAGAAAATGCAAATTACCAGGGTTTTTTAGGCATAAAGAATAGTTTACTATTGAAGTGGGTTTGAAACTTACCAGCATTGGTGCACACATATTACCAGGTCCAGAAAATGCAAATTACTAGGGTTTTTTAGGCATAAAGAATAGCTTACTATTGAAGTGGGTTTAAAACTTACCAGCATTGGTGCACACATATTACCATGTCCATAGGATGCAAATTACCATGGTTTTTTAGGCAGAAAAGAATGCTTTACTGTTGAAGTTGGTTTGTAAATTATCAGCATTGGTGCACTCATAATACCAGGTTCAGAGTATGCAAATTACCAGGGTTGTTTAGGCATGAAAAAGAAAGATACATTCACTGAATCTTCAGAAAACTACCATGATGGAAAACTGTTATTTATCATGTAATATTCCACTAATCTACCATGCCAAAATGCAAGTGCTCGGGCAATCAGCCCAAACAACAGCTTGCCCAGTGGTGGAACAAGTGCACATAGTGCTGGAACAAATGCAAGCACAAGAGTTGGGAGCCTTGGAGAGCAGACAATAAGTGAACCAGCAACTCCAGAATCTGCTGGGATCGATGCTGATATGGAAGGCAGCAACATGGAGGCATATTCCACACCTAAGCCACCTTTGCAAGGGACAAAATTTGACACCATGGAGAGCGCACGTGACCACTACAGCACCTACGCGCGCAGAATTGGCTTTGCAATTAGGCAGCAATTCAAGAAAGAGAGGATTGATGGAACTATAAGCAGGGTGCTACTAGTTTGTACAAAATATGGCAAACGACGCAAGGACATGGATGAGCTGCAAGATGTGGAAAACCCAGACAACATTGTCAAGAAGAGGAAAAAAAGAAAGTTGTTAGGACTGAATGTGAAGCACACATGTACCTATCCCACGATGATGCATGGTGGACTGTTGACCGTTTCGAGGACACCCACAATCACCCCCTGATCAAAAAGCCTTCCCTAACAAAATTCTTATCATCACATCGGTACATTCCAAAGGAGGAGCAGGACTTCTTGAGGGTTCTGCACGGATGCAACATTGAGACTGCGAGGCAGATGCAGCTGATGTCATGGTTCTACGGGAGCGCTAAAGATGTACCCTACACGACACAAGACATTGCTAATCAACGAGCTTAGTTCCGCTTAGAGCACCGCCACAAGGACGTTGGGAGAACAATTGCATACTTCCAAGAGATGAGGGCCAAAGATTCATATTTCTACTGGAGAATCAAACTTGATGATGAGGACAGGGTTGAGAAGTTGTTATGGATAGATGGCGCATCACACAGGGCATATGCAAAGTATAATGACTGTTTGTCGTTTGACACGACATACGTGACAAACATGTACAAGATGCCGTGTGCACCATTCATTGGAATTAATAACCATGGTCAATCCATCCAGTTTGGGTGTGGCTTCGTTCAAAACGAACTAAAGGAAAACTTTGTCTGGCTGTTTAACACATTCCTCCATGCAATGGGTGGTGTTGCCCCTAAAAACATCATCACAGACCAGGACTTTGCAATGAGGAGTGCAATCGACGAGGTCTTCTTGAACATAATACACAGAAATTACCGCTGGCATATAATGAAGAAGGCGCAGGAGAAACTTGGAAAACTTATGGCTGATGATAAACCACTAAACAGGGCGTTCAAAGACTGTGTCGACAACAACTTGACTGGTACGTACCTAATCTGTTGACCCATTTTAATTACCATGCAGCAAACTTGAGAAGCCATATAAATATATGTGATGCACAAGTTACCATGCGTGGGTGTACACAAGTTACCATGATGTAGTTGGCTATATTACCAGGGGACAGTCACATATGTTGATACCAACTTGTGGTTTAGGAAAGTTACCAGATCTGGAAAAACTGTTCAATAAAGTTACCGTCTAACAACTAAGAAAAGTTACGAGCATACTTTTACTTTAATTACCAATGATTGTGTATGATGTTGTAATTGTCTAATGTTTTGTGTATCACAGAGGAAGAGTTTGAAAACAAATGGTGGGCAATGATGGATGAACATGGCCAGATCGACAATGAAAATTTTCAATGGCTGTGGGAAAATAGGAAATGTTGGGCCCCAATGTACTACATGAAGCATTTCTTTCCATTCTTGAAGACAACTGCAAGGAGCGAGGGATTCAATACTGTGCTCAAGAAGTACGTGAACCCCAACAACTCATTGATTGAATTCGCAACTCAATACACTGCAATCCAGGAGAAAGTAATGGTGGCTGTGGCGAAAGAGCAAGTGGACACAATTTACAAAGAGGCAGACATGTATTCGTTGAACCCAGTCAAGTTACAGATGTGAGGGATATACACACAAAATCTGTTCTCCAAGTTCCAGGTAGAGATGAAGCTAAAGACTGCTTACGGATGCGACACTTTGCAAGATGGAACCTTCAGGATGTGGTCGCTCCGAGGCATACTACCAATGTATGGGGATAGGGACTACCATGTGCAGGCGAACAAGGATGAAGGGGTATACGCATGCACTTGCTGCAAGTTTGATCGCGATAGGCTATTATGCGCACACATACTACGAGTAATGGAACAGATTAGAGTCTACAAGATACCAAGGAGGTATATCCTGGATAGGTGGACATGGGATCCAGAAGAGGATCTTGTTCAGCCTGATTACCAACAGCCAATAGTTAACAAGGGTATGACAGAGGAAGGGAAAAATATCATGAGATATACATCTATTCTGAATGATTTCAAGGAACAAGAAAAAGACGCTTGCACTACTAATGAAGGGATGACATTGGCAAGGAAACATGTTAATGCTTTCAGAGATGACATGGATGCACTAAAAAAGAGGCAGCTAAAGAAAGCAAGAAAGGAAAAAGATGAGGGAAAATAAGCACAAATGTTTTCTTCACCACCAGGGACTAGTGCCACTAAAGGTGTCCCAATAGCGCATCAAGGAAGCATTCCTGTCACGCATGTGTCTGGCAATATTTTCCAGTTCCAGGGCTCATATGCCGAGGGATCCCAATCATCAAACACAAGAGTGATACTAGACCCACCAAAGTCTACTACGAAAGGGCGTCCAAGAGAGAAAAGATTCCAGCACCCATTTGACATTGCAAAGCCAAAAAAAGAGAGGAAGTGTAGAGTTTGTGGGTCGACAGAACATGATAAACGCAAATGTACCTCACCCATCCCGCACTGAGAAATGCAAGTTAGATGGGCATTGAAATGCAAGTTAGAGATTTTACTTATCAATTTTACCGATTTTATTGTGTAAAACCGTGTCGAGACACCATGTAATGAAAAGGTATCAGCACTGAAACATGTAAGTTATCATCCAGAATGTAATGTGGATTTTCAGAAATGAGAATGAGATTAGTTATCGTTCTTTGTTTGTCAGCAAAATGTTATGACACAATGAAAAAGAAAGTTATCAGCACCTGTTACAGTATGTTATCAGCATTGACTATCATAATTATCAGCAAAAAATGTATAAAAAAGATAGTAATCAGCCCAGAAAAAAATGTATAAAACTATCATCGTTCTTAAACATAAAACTTATATTGGTGCAAATTTCTCACATCAATTACTCCTTATTGAACAAGTGATAACGCCATTGCGTGCATTTGTTAAGAGGATGGTCCAGCCACATGCTTGTCAATATCTTCCTCAGCGCCGGGATCTGCTCCTTAGTTATTGTCGGGATATTTTTACCATCCCAGAACTCCAAGATCTTGAACGCGAAGAAACCGCAATCAGTGCTGTAAGGAAAAAAATAAAAATGTGTTAAAAAGCAAAATAAGATAAGCAAAAAGCTGAACAAACTTTTAAAATGCTACAGTACTAAGTTACCGGGTATTTAGTTGAAAAAAATGATGGAGTACTAGCCAAAAAAACTAACCCATTATCCTGTTTGAACACATCGATGTACACAAGATCATAGTCTTGGATCTGCTTACTCGAGTCCTTGTACGCAATCAACCAGGCTTTTTTAATGCCATTCATAAGGTTCGTCGCATGTGTGATGAGCGAAGGGCTATCTTGTGGACGAAGAGAATCAAGAACTTCAAATCATTTTTCCTTGAGATTAAGGCACAAGACATACCAATGCCCGTCCTTTGGTAGAGGTCCCAACTTTTGCAGTGTTGGAAACAATAGCTGTTAAAAAAATGTGAACACATGAACACAAGAAGTTATCAATGCATTTACATTTAAAAAGGCAAAGTTATCAGGACACTGACAACATATGTTACCAGTAGACATACATGAAAGTTACCACAGAAAGGAAAAATGTGAACACATGAACACAAGAAGTTATCAATGCATTTACAGTTAAAAAGGCAAAGTTATCAGGACACTGACAACATATGTTACCAGTAGGCATAGATGAAAGTTACCACAGAAAAGTAACATAACTAGGTACCAGCTAAAATTCTTTAATGGTACGATGTCTGACAAAACCAAAATAAGAGCCTGATAAAATTGCCTGTTAGACCAACTAAAAAACAGCTTGTACGATTTAAAAGAAGAAAAGTATGTAGTTTACGTAAAAAGTTGTACCAGATTTTGGTGACTAAGTATGTAGTTTGCATCACAACGGAAATGTTTGATTAGGAACTTGCTCGTCATATCATGTATGAGAAGATATACTGACAACAACCATGGAAAAATGATCTTCCCTGGGGGTACAGAATCAGAAAGAGTTCGGATGTGGAGCTCTGCAATATTATTTGAAACTTGACCACCTTCTATCACACTATTAGCGAGCTCCTCCAATGTGACCCACCGCCCATCGATGTCAATAACCCTAATACTGAAAAGCAAACAAAGAAAAAAATAGTATATAAGCAAATGTTTTGCTGGTGAGGGGTTAAAATACTAGAGAAAAGGAAAACAGTAAATGTCATTACTGTTTTATCTTGGAGTCAACTGAATCAGTGGTGTTCTTGATAACTTCTGCGTAAATAACCTCTTCGAGTACAGATGCTGTGTGGCCACAATATGGAGGCAAAAGGAACTGCGATGGGCGGCTTACCCTAACTTTCCAAATGTAAGATTTAGGAGTCACACTGGCTGAATGATTACCATAGGGAGGTTGAATAACTGGTGTAGCAAATTCAGGGCTGGTGGGGTGGTCTAGAAGAGAAGTGAGGGGAGTTATCAGAGTTGGGAATGGTGGAAAGAAATATTATGGGGAAACAAAAAGAAAAGAAGTTATCAGAGTTTAGAGCAGTAAATTATCAACATGGAGATAATGATGTTATCAAGGTTGGCAGTCGGAAAGAGTTTGTTAAATAAAATCTTCCTATCAGTACCTTTTACAGAACCGTAATTTGCTTTTGCTCTAACAGTGGCACGTTCGACTTCTTCAACCCACATAATTACATCGTCGTCTTCAACATCTGCATCATAAACTCGAAATCGACGCTCTTCAAAAAGTTGCGATCAGGTCAGTTTGTGAACTGATGAAAGGAATGTCTAATATGTGGAAAAACTGCTAAAGAATAAAGTGATAGATAGTACAAAATGATGATAGAATTACCGTAGAGAGAAAAAGGGAAGAAAATGAGGGGGGTCAGGATAGTTAAAGGGGTAGCATAAAATGTATTAGAATGGTTTGTCTGTGCATGCAGGGAAAGGAAGGGGAGGGGTGTATTTACAGCATCAATAAAGGAAACAAAAGTGGTTGGAGTTATCAGCATGGTGATAGCAGAAGAAGTTATCAGGGTATGATCACAAAAGTTACCATCTTAGTAACTAGTTAGCAAAAAAATGAGAACATGTAGGTATCTACTTAGAACAAAAAAATACTAGCACAAAATTCGCAAAAAGTTATCATGGTGAAAGTTCCCATACGATAAAAATGGTAAGCTAGAAAACAAGGTACAAATATCTTTCATGTAGGGCGATGTATTTATCAGTTAAAAGTAGAGCGATATAATTATCAGTCATATGTTAGCATGGGGATAGCATAAGTTACCACACAAAAGGTTGAAGTTATCAGCATGGTGATAGCAGAAGTTATCAGGGTATGATCATAAATGTTACCATTTAATTAGCTAGTTAGCAAATAATTATCAGTCGGATGTTAGTAAAAGTTACCAGGAAAAATGAACAATAATAATCACGTATAATACATCCACACACCAGGCAACATAAAAAGTAAAAGAGCGCAAATGTGAAACGAAAACACATAGTTCATTACATAGCACACACGCAAAAGCATAAGTCATTACATGTGAGAGGGGGGGAGGTTGTCCATACATAGGATAAAAAGAGCATGAATATACACACAAGTATCAAACTAAAAGCATAAAAAAGGTCTTCGAAAAGCAGACATCCATCCTATCACTCTTTTGTGATAAAGCGAAGACATGTATATGCCTTCACTTACCAAGGTCAGCAGGCTCAGATTCTGAAAACGGATTGGAGTAAATAGGATTATCTTTTGCATTCTTTAAATCTCGTGGTGCAGCCGCCATATGATCAATTGGGGGTGCTGCTGCTCGGTCTTGGGGAGCATTGTTAACCGTTGGGGCCACTGCTGGTGCTTGAGTTGTCGAAACAACCACTGGGGGCGGTGTTGGTACTGCAGCTGGAACTGCGGTCGTCATATTAATATCTGGTCCGGGCGGTGTGGGGCCAAAATCTAGGCCAAGAGAGCAAGATGGTGGGGTGAAATCCCAGTAGGCCCTATCAGCAACAACATCTTCTACATCTGCAATGATGCTGAATTCTTGGGCGGCGACTTGGTCATCCCCAGGTTGAGCTTCAACAAACACTGCATCTTCAGATTCAAATGGTTCTGCCACATTGGATTGGGAAGATTCAACTTGAGCTTGAACAACACATGGTATTTTGACAGGAGCTTGGTCATCTTCAGCTACAGCAGCGGTCATTGGAGGAGCAATTCCTTGAACTTGATGAGCAGAAGTTTCAGCTACGGTAGCGCTCGTTGAAGGAGCAATTCCTTGAGGTTGATCAGCAGAAGTTTCAGCTACAACAATGCTCATTGGAGGAGCAATTCCTTTAGGTTGATCAGCAGAAGTTTCAGCTTCAGTGCCAATAACAACATTGGCAATTTCTTCTACCACTTGAGTAATAGTGGCTGCTGCCGTGAGCTCATCCACAGCTCCAGAACCAGCATCTGGTGAATTCCTCATAGGGGCATTATCTTCCACAACATCTATTGGAGAACTGACCACGGGGGAGTCTTCAAAATCATCTTTCGCGTCCTTGGGAGCAAAACGAGGAGAAGACCTAGTTGCAACTGCAACTGTAGAAGACTTCTTAACCTTCCTCACAGTAATCTTGGTCTTCTTGCTGCACACAAAGAAAAATAAACACGGACATCAACAGCTTATAAAAACAGTAGTTACCAGCTTATATTAACATTAGTTATCAGATTATATTTGCATACAACAGCTAAAAATAACATTAGTTACCAGCTTATATTGACAGAAGTTAACAGCTAAAAAATAACTTTAGTTACCAGCTTGTATTCAAATTATTTGACAGCTTAGGGCCATATTGGTTATGCACATAATGCAAAAAATCAACATCGTCACGAATCATTAATGAAGATGGTAACTATGAAGATAACTAAGTTACCAACAAATTTATCATGCTAAAAAACAGTAAATATTGTAAGAGCTTTGACTATAAAAACTACCAGTCATTCCCGTACAGATTATGATGCCACGCATAAAAGAGTTAAATTACCGGTATATATTCACCTAATTTACAAATGAAAAATAAACAAATAGAGAAAATCATTTAGATATCATATAGCAAGGAAAAATAACATTCATAATCACCTGCGTGACGTGCCAGACGGGTCAACATCTGCCGAAGAACGTGCAGGATTAATAGGTATCTCCTCAGACGTGACACCCACACTTCTAGACCGCATTTGCTGAAGGTCGGCAACACTAATAGATGGAGCATTCGAACACCTGACAAGTTATTATTTGAAAAAGGATATAGTGCACGTGAGAAAAATGTTACCGTAGACAAATAACACATGCTTACCAGCATATAACTAATAAAATTATCATGCAAACAAAGTTAAACTACATATTGTTCAAATAAAAAACTGAAGTTATTATCGTGAAAATAGCTACTGAAAGTTATCAGCCTTAACATGATATAATTACTATCCTTTCTAGAAAAAAACACAAGCTTGATAAGAAATAGAAACTATCCAGACATATTTGCTACTAATTATCAGAAGCTAGGTGCTAGGAAAAGTGATAACACAAAAGAGTAACAACAAGTAAGTATGTACACAAAGAAAAATAAACATGGACATCACCAGCTTATAAAAAACATTAGTTACCAGCTTATATTAACATTAGTTATCAGATTATATTTGCACACAACAACTAAAATATAACATTAGTTACCAACTTATATTGACAGAAGTTACCAGCTAAGAAATGCAATATAACAAATGAAAATAAAAAGAAATCAACTAGCAGATGATAAGAAACTCACTTGCAAGGATGTTGCTTCTTCCGCGTGGGATTGGCAATTACTGAGTTAGTGCCCTTATCAGGGCCTACAATGCCAAGCTCATTGATGATTATTGCCTTGATAGAACGATGTGTATCATCCAACGACGGCTGGTCAGAAACAGTTGTACCAGTGGCCATGGGCGGAGAAGGTAGGCGTAATTTCTTGCGACGCCTGGAAGATTGCTTTTCCAAGTTACGGATGAGAGAAGAACCGCACCTCGTCACAGAAGCATCAACAACAGCATCGTTTTGAGTATCCGTCATATCTGGCTGGTTATGCAATCCATCACTAGATACATTCCCGGAACATGCAGTAAGCATAATCTGAGACTCGAGAGGCTGATCGGTTCCTGTAGTAGCAGTTGCATCAATTCCGGCTGACCTTACCGACACATTGGCAGTTGCAAACATGGTTGCACCCACATCTGCATTCGCTGCACCACTACCTGAAGCATCATGGGCATTCGGTCCAGCACTACCCCCACTACCTGAAGCCTCATGGGCGTTCGGCCCACCTGAAGAACCATGGTAATGAACGTGAAAATCTAGATCTTCGTCAGAGTGACCATCACCGCCACCATCACTATCCTCATGATCAGAATCTGAAACTTCGACAGCTTGCTTGTCGGTATCTTTTACTTCACGCGAGCGGGATGCAGGACGGGTGCTTTAGTTGGTTCTCTAACACACGGGATATCCATGAGCTGTCTTCAACATCCAAGGACATGAACTCATTAACAAGACCACCCAGGAGGCCAACCATGCCAGACGAAAAGCGACCCACAATAGCAGAAGCTTTAGCAAGTTTCTGATAGAAAATCATGAATGAAAAAACAAATAATCAGGTTGTGAGAGACATTAAGTACCATGCAAAAACAACTAAAAATACCACACAAAGATAAGTTAAAATGAAGTTATTCCAAAGTGAGAATCTAAAAAAATAAAAAAGTTACCATCCTAAAAACAGAACAAGTTACCAGGTCTTTATAACAATATTTACCAGGAAAAGGAAAACAAAAATACCCAAACGCACTAAAAAGATTAAAAATACCTGTTCAGAACAGTTTTGCGGTGCATGAACACGCATGAATTTATCTAGACCTTGTAAACCACCAAACAAGCAATAGTCTTGACCATATTGGGGCTTAAGCTGAAAAAAATATGATAAAAAACAAATTAAGATCTTGATAAAAAAGATGGCAATACATAGAAGGTAAGAAAAATGACGAATGGGAAATCACCGGTAATTTCCCATAAGAAAGCTTGTCCCTCTGGACATCCATCCGGAGAACTTTTGATGCCAACTCATTCATCCACACATTAATTGCAAAAGGACCATTAGGCAATATGATATCAAGGCCAGTTAAGTCAATAGCATCTATATACAGAAGCTGGAAAAACAGAAAAGGTCGTTACAATCTAGCTGTTTGGCGGAATAAGACGTACAATCCAAATATCATGGGAACAAAAAAAGAATAGGGGGACTAACATTGTAGAATAGGAGGCAACCCGTCGTAGGCTTTCTTTTTGAAAGGGCTTTGTGAAGCTGATCCGCAATAAATTTGCACCAGTTGAGGTTTTTTACATTGCCAATATTTTGCTGCAAAAAAAAAGAAAGCACATGAAACCTAGAGGAATGTATGCAGACAAGTTAGCAGGGGACATAAGTAGATACTTATAACACTATTAAAGCATTGAATCACCAAGTACATAAGCACACAATTACCACATTATTGAGAAGTAAGTCAAAATTACCATATTGCAAGGCATAAATAAATTATCAGGTGCATTACTAAATAATTACCATACTTTTAGAAAAAGTTATCAGGCGCATTAGTACATAATTACCACACCATCAGAAAAAGTTATCACGTGCATCACTATGTAATTACTACACCTTCATAAAAAGTTATCCGGTGCATTACTATATAATTCCTACACCTTCATATAAAGTTATCAGGTGCATTACTACATAAATATCACACTTCAGATCACAGGAAAATCAAAGGGACAGAAATTACCACACTCCAAAAATCAGGGAAAGTTATCAAAGTGCATATGTGCATAATCATCAGACTAAGAACCAAAAAATTACCAGGTAGAAAATCAGAAAAGAAAAGCGATAAAAAGCATGAACTAGAAAGATAGCCAGATGTTCTTACCAACACAGGATACCATCTGGTGCTGATCTTGTTCGAAGTCGTCGGCGCCATCACGGTGCTGGCAGCAAGCACAAGCCACAAGCGCTTGAAATTGTCGTCATGACGGTTAGTGCTCAGGATAAGGTTTAATACATCCACAGTTTTAGGAGCATGTCCAAGATCACCAAAAAGATATCCCGCAAGCTTAAGCTCTGCATCTGTAGGAACCTTGAAATCCACCGCAATATCACCTCGGGGCACACCCATTATACGATGCACAGACTCTTCACTGACCGGTAACCTTCCGTGACCGAGTACAACAACCTCACGGGAATCAGGGTCGTATAGACCAGCAAGCCATTGAGAAAGCCGATTGAACAGATTATCACACTTGATATTCCGCAGACTAGTGAAATCCATGTCATCGATCGCGGCCATTCTCTCATCTGACATATCCTTACAGGCAGTCACAAGAGCACTAGGGGAAGCCCTATTCTGATCTGCGGGAGGCTTATGCTTCTTTAAGGGGTTCACCTCCTCAAAGTCATCATCTAATTTGCGCTTCCTTGGCATCTTGACCTGACACACAAGAATAACAAAGAGAAAAAGTGAGCATAAAGGATGCATAGCTATTGAATTAATAGTCACACACCTATTCTTATGATACATTGGTAACTTGTGAACATACAACAAGATAACTCATCCACAACAGAGAAGGACGAAAAAGAGGACATGTATGCTTCTACTAGATATTGAATACCTGATTTTTTTTGCTTACGATACATCGATAAAATGTATGTATCAGGCAAGATAACTTATGCAAAATAGGGATGGCAACAACTTACACACAAACACATATATTGGACATCACATCACTAAGTATTAAAAAATCAGTGACATGAAATTTTTTACAGTGGACTCCTGATAAATTATTCACATCACTGATGGTAATATTCACAATTAAAGTTCAGGTAAGTTAAATGATGGCACATCCATCAGTTAGAAACACAAAATGCATCATGAAACGAGACAGCACTGGTAGTGCTAGAACAAACAATCCATCATGACAATCTAAACACAACGAGATGAACTGCATATAAAACACACAAACAATATGGGATTATCATCAACAACCTAATTATACTAGTGGTAGTTCAATGCCTTCACTGCAACCATAAGAGCATGATAAAACGGAGCCCAACATAGATACAGAGTGAGGAGAGTCGTTGTAAAATCCCCGCACCAAACCCTACCGGCGACCAAAATAACGGCAGAAATCATCATAGGATAACGCCGTCGAATTATGAACAGAGACATAATGGTTATGCATCTAGAGAAAACCCTATAAATCAGAATCAAGCCGCGTAGCAGAGGGGATCAGTTCAAAAATTACGGCAACTACCCACGGAATCGAAAACGGCAAATTAAGCATTAAAACGATGTGCATGCAAAACAGGGACTAACAAATAGCAAATGCACCACGAATTGAACGTATTGGGCGCATTCCTCGTCTGTTCTAACCTGCGACCAACACGACGAACATCCCGCCACTAATGGCGTCGAGAAACAAAGCACGAACTACTCGGGCGGATGTGGGGGAGGGGGGATTGAGTCGAGACTAACCAGTGGAAAAGAACACTGGCGTTGAGAATCGGACGGAGAAGGAGTCGCCGCTCGCCGTCGACAGAGAAAGAGCGCTGGCGGAGCGGCCGAGAACCAAAGAGCGGAGTAGAGCGCGGTTGCCGAATGAATTGAGGGAGTGGTGGGGGAGGGAGGAGTTACGCATCGGGGGGGGGGGGAGACGGTTCGAGCGATGCGGGCGTGGAGCGATGGCCCACACAGCAGCGACAGAAAAAAAGAAATGGCTCGCTGGAACGCGTAGCGCGCGTTGGATTAAATTGGACGGCATCCAGGTGGTGTGGCGTTTTTACAATCTGTCACAGGTGTGCCAAATACATTTTTCGTATATATATATATAGGAAAAATAGATACTATCACCTAGTGGTAGTTACCACCACCCTAGCTGCCCTCCGATATCTTCAGATCTGAGCGTTGATTAACGGGTTTGGTTTCACAAGTTTTCAGACTTTCTCTACCGGAGAAAATGACCGGCCCGTACCCCCACCCCACCCACCCGATTTATGTGGGAAGATAATTACCATATAACTACCTCCAGTGAAACGAGCAAGCTATATATCAAAATATATCCACCGGCCGCTGGCGTCAGGCATCCTTATGCATACTAGAATCGATCTAATGCTGATGCATGTAGGATTTGGATTGCTAATTTAGAAGAGAAGCATTCATGGATGCATGCAATTGACCAACGACAGTGCATCAGGACGCATCAACTAACCGTACAAACATAATGTACATGACATTCTCCATACTACATGCGTACATATATATACTCCCTTCAAAAAAAAATATGTGTCCACTAACGAATCTGTAACACATAGTCCCGTCTGAATTTCCTAAAAAAAGTACTCCTATCTAAACAAAAATACATACAAAGTCAGCAACTCCATAAATATCTCGTTTATATTATATATGCACAACAGTCCACCGTATATACTACATACACCATTCTAAAATAAGAAGTATATTTCTTCATACTACAAGACACATATACTCCACCCTCCATAAAAAAGCATATATACTCCATGTTTTAAGAAATACATACTCCATACTCTTGGTGGTTCCCAATACTAAGTTCAAAATTAATATACTACATACTTTTTTTTTCTTGACAGTTCATACAATATACTACATACTAAAAAAACTATATCTACTTCAAAAAGGTATACTACATACTCTCTGTGAAAAACAATTATATGTAGACATGCACATACTCCATGTGAAAATTTATAAATATACTCCATAATATAGCAGTATAGTAGTATGTAGTACATACCATAATTCTGAAACGAACTATAAATTACATACGAAATACTACTTTTTTGGCACACATATATATTTTGTGCATTCACGTAAAAGAGTATTAATACTCCAGCTTGGTGTTAATAATCCGTACTCAAATAATCAAATGCTTATACTTCACACTCCAATTTTACTTAGTAGTGCATACTCCATACTACAAAAGTTACATGTTAAAACTCCATACTACAGGTATACATGGGGAGTGAGTATACTCTATGCGGTTCTAAAAAAGACAATATATTTCGTACTATAATAGAAGAATCAAAAAAGAGTTATACGTCCCCATACTACCTTTTTCCAACAAAAAATACTTGTTAAAAAAAGAGAGATAAATACGTACTCTGGATAAAAAAATTACCATCCATCTACGGTGCTTATCAAGAATAATCAGCACCACTTAAAGAAAAAGAATAATTAGCTTCACGTTCACAGGCTTATCCGATGAAAATATTGTTGTACGCACCCAAGATTGAGGAGATCGTTGCAACAGCCTGCCACCCGCTTGCCGGATTATTTAATAATAAAAACTGAATTAGTTTCTGCCTACTAAATTGCATTGGCACCCGTTAACAGTATCCATTACCCGGTTGATTTGATGCCACGTTTGAGGGACGAGGAAGAGGGACACGTGGAGGCCAAAGAAGGTGATGGTAACTACCACTGCTTGTAGATAAAAATTATCATATATATATATATATATATATATATGTATATATATATATATATATATATATATATACCAGGACTTGATTGGTTTCGTTTATATATGTATAAATGCACAGAACGAGGCCACTTTTTCACTGATTTCATGTACATTAATTGTTTTCCAGTCATAACACACATATTTGTATTGCTCTTCCAAGTATTTACGTTTATTTTCTACAACAGGAATGCAGGCACAGCATCCAAGACGGAGGACGGACTCAATGGTAGAATCGCCAGACTCGAGTCATCATTGAAAGCAAAGAGCGGCTGCGTAAAAGGCTTCCGTGAAACTGTAGAGAGTGGATGAATAGACGTCAGTGAATTATCCAGATTTTTTCTTCTTCTTCCTTTGCACGCACACCACACATACATTGCTCTATTAGAACCATCATTGTTCCCCTGCTGAATCGTGTTCGTTAACCGGTTAGAGCTGCTCGAGCCGCGGCTGTGAAAGTCGATGAGCTCAGATGTGCCATCGAGGAGGAACTGTTTGGGGAACTTCCCTATCCACCTGCTTCCGGCAGTCCTTTTGTGGATAGATCATTTAGCCGTGAAGTTGCATGTGGTCAACAACGCTATCTGACCAATGCCAATGTTTCTTGAGATTTGTCGACTTTTTTTTAGAGAAAAGACACAAAGGCTTGACTTCAAATTAATGAAGCCATCAGCCGGCCGACTAGGATACAAGTGTCGAATTATAAAGTAAAAGACTTGACAAAAACTAAAATATTACATGCCAAATTCACTACGACCAGGAGTCGCATAGAAAACTATGATCAAGCCGCCGAAGGCCTCGCACGTCAAGAACAATAGGGCCGAAGCCACTCGATGACAGAAAATTGCCGTGGACATGAAGATCCAAACTGCTTGAAGGAAAATATCGACTCCGCTGCCTGCCGCCTCGGGCCACTGCTGGAGGGAGACCACTATCTCCCCTTTGTCACGACCATGCCAAATGTGCAAACGCCACCATCAGTCGGCAACCAACCATCGAACAAGGCGAGGAACCGCTGAAAGATGCGGAAGAACCCACACGCCACCACCAACGCCAGCAACCAAGGGAGCCGAGCACTGCCGCCCGCCACCCACCACCACGCACTAGACCCACAACCCCCAACCACCCCTTGAACGGCACCTGCAAGGAAAACCGAGCCGCCAGAATGCCTCCTCCGTCCGGTCAAAGACTTTCGCCCAGAGAAGAAGGGGGACAAACTTGGAAGCTCGACCCACCCTCAAGAGGGGGAACTACACCAGAGCGCTGCCGGCATTGAGGTCAACGAGAAATCGACCAGGGGTTTCCCCCGTTCCAAGACACCACCCCCATCCTTGATGGCCAGATTTGACAGGCCAACCACCAGATTGGCGAGAGGAGACCACCAAGAGGGGAAGGGGTCGGGACGAAGAAGAGATGCTCGCTGTTGTAGCAAAACTTCGCCGCCCACATGGCCAGAAGGGACAACCAGTACCCGTGCTCGCCATCCACCGGAGAGATAGGCGCGATCATCTCCACCCAAGGCTGCCGGCCCGCCGCCCTGGCATACAGAGCCCCTCACACCGGCGCGATGCAGCAGATCCTCGCCGCCACCTTCACGAGAAGACGCGCGCGCGGCAGCTGGCGGGCTCCTCTAGTGGTGGCGTGGAGACGGGAAGGAGGGAGGAGAGGAGGTGGCGTATATGGTTTGGGGCCACTCCCGTGTTGCCCGTGAGGGGTGACGCAAGACCGAGGGGTCGGTTATTCTACCGGGATTGAAATTGGTCTTGTATTGTCGTCTCGAGGAACATTGTTTCTTATCTAACCAATGCCAATGATACCATAAGCTTATGAAATTTTTGATGATCTGAATCATGATGTTTCGCAGGAGATTAGATGCCATTTGCATGACCAGGCACCTCTACCACTAGGAAGAGCTGCACTACGGCTAATAAGATTTGTGACTTAAGCATGTTTGGCTACTACATACAATGCTAATAGAAATAGAGATGATAATTAGAGGGTTGTGTTGTGATGCTGATCATTATGTTTTCCATTTTGCTTTGTTTTCATGGTAAATTTAAGTCATTAATGCTATCCTACTTTTATCACTAACAGGTCAAAGTGCACCTTCTTGATAATACTATTATTGATGGGTTTTAGGTCTATATGATCAACAAATTGCAATTGTCAAGACCTTGGAGCTACCATCTCTCTACCCTTAGATCTGAATCCTTGTGACCCGGCTCCCTCTCGTGGTGACCGACTAGCTGTCAGGCATGCCTTCTCGCTCAGAACTTTGATGGCCACACATGGATCTCCACGTGGGTTTCTGATGATCCAGATATCACAGAGGTATGATGTGGATCCATAGCACTGAGTTTGGAGAGGTGAAATCCATGCTGTGCTCTAGTCTGGGCCTTCGTGAAGAAGTCTGCTAGTTGTAACTCGGAAGGCACATGCTGAAGGCCAATAACATGATCCTGCACAGCAGCGCGCACAAAGAAAGCATCAACACCAATATGCTTGGTAAGCTCATGCTTCACCGGGTCCCGTGCAATACTGATAGCACCTGTACTGTGTGACAAGAGGGTGGTAGGTGTAGTAACAGAAATGCAAAAATCCTCCAGTAACCACCGTAACCAAGTCACCTCTGTCGTCAGAAGAGCCATAGCTCGCAACTCGGCCTCTGCACTCGAACGAGAAACTACAGTTTGTTTCTTCGTCTTCCAGGCAATGAGAGAACCACCAAAAAAACACAGTAAGCAGAAAGTGAACGGCGGTCCGAAGGATCACTAGCCCATGTAGCATCTGAATAGGCTTGAAGCTGTAACGAGCTGGAACAGGGGAAAAAGAGACGACGAGAGATTGTGCCACAAAGATATCGTAGAACACGAAGAAGGTGACTATAGTGAACTGAAGTGGGAGCAGAAACAAACTGACTCAGAATATGGACATGATAGGAGATATCCGGACGTGTGACAGTAAGATAGACAAGACTCCCAACAAGATGACGATAACGCGTCGGATCAGACAAGGGCTCACCATCAGAAGCGCGAAGGTTAAGATTGAGCTCCATAGGAGTTTCAACAGTGCGCTCATCACTAAGAGCCGCACGAGTAAGAAGATCCTGGATATACTTTTCTTGTGAAATAAAAAAGCCATCGGAGGTGGATGAAACCTCAATCCCAAGAAAATAACGAAGAGGACCAAGATCAGACATAAGAAACTGCTCACTGAGGCGGGCCTTGACAAAGGCAATGTACTCAGAATTGTCGCCAGTGATGATCATGTCATCAACATATAGAAGAAGAAGAGTCCTACCACGAGCAGAAAGGTGGACAAACAACGCTGGATCATGAGCACTGGGCAAAAAACCAGCGGTAGTCACCACAGAGGCAAAGCGCTCAAACTAGGCACGGGGGGGCTTGTTTAAGGCCATAAAGAGAGCGACGAAGACGACAAACCATGCCATCAGGAACAGAATACCCAGGTGGTGGCTGCATATAAACCTCCTCGCGCAACTCGCCATTTAGAAAGGCATTCTTCACATCAAGCTGAGACACGGACCAATGGCGAACAGAGGTCACGGCGAGAAGTGTACGGACAGTGGTCATATGGGCCACGGGAGCAAAAGTCTCATCGTAATCATGACCATGCTCTTGCTGAAAGCCATGAGCCACAAGACGAGCTTTATAACGCTCAAGAGAACCATTAGAGCGAGTCTTTATCTTATAGACCCACTTACAAGTGATGGGACGAACACCGGGAGGAAGAGAAACCAGATCCCACATGTCGGTGCGCTCAAGGGCAGCAATCTCCTCTGCCATCGCAAACTGCCATTCAGGATGCACAATAGCATCTCGATAAGAAGTCAGCTCAAGAACGGTCGAAAGACCATAGCGAGAAGGAGAATATCGGTCAGGGGGCGGACAAGGCCGAGAATGAAGACCATAAGTCGGTTGAGAGGAGGAAGACGACACACCAGTAGTGGGCACATCAGTAGACTCATCCACAATACGTGGACGGCGAGTATAATGAAAAGGAAAGGAGGGAAGAGGTGGAACCACTGGAGATGGAGACGGGGAGTGTATCGATGAAGGTGACGAAGGGGAAGGTATTGGTGATGAAGGTGTAGAAGGTGAAGATATCGATGATGAAGGTGGCGAGTCATGTGATGAGGGAGGAGAAGAAACCGTAGGAGAGGACGGCATCGAATCTGCAACAGCGGGACGAGGAGTAGGAATAATGGGCACAGATGGAGGTGTATCTGGAAACGTAAGAAAAGAGATATCCTCTGTGGAAAAGGCTGAGGAGGATGGGCGCGGGTAGAAGGGACGAGACTCATTAAAGGTCACATCCCGAGAAATACGCATCCAACGACCGATGGGATCCCAACACCGATAGCCCTTATGCTCATCGTTGTATCCGAGAAAGACACACTCAACAGACTGAGCGGTCAGTTTGGTGCGTTCACGAGGAGCAAGCAATACATAGCAAACGCACCCAAACAAGCGAACCACCGAATAATCAGGAGAACGACCAGAAAGACGTTCGAGAGGAATTCCGCCCTGTAGGGCAGCAGATGGCTCAATGTTAATGAGATACGTGGAAGTGGTAACAGCCTCAGCCCAGAAGTGAGGCGGAAGAGAGGCAGCGATCATCATCGCGCGTGCCGTCTGAAGAAGGTGACGATGCTTGCGCTCAGCCACACCATTCTGAGCATGAGCTCCAGGGCAAGAGAACTGAGGAAGAGTACCTTGCTCGGCAAGGAATCCTCGTAGCGCATGGGAGATATACTCACCAGCTGAATCTGTGCGAAAAACATGAATAGGAGTGGTAAACTGGGTTTGAAGCATGGCCGCAAATTTTTTGTATATAGATAAGACCTCACTATGAGAAGACATGAAATAGATCCAGGTGTACCGCGAAAAATCGTCTATAAATATAATATAGTAGCGGTGACCCCCTTTTGAAGCAAAGGGGGCCGGACCCCAAACATCAGAGTGAACGAGGTCAAAAGGGCGCTCGGACATCGACTCACTGTGAGGATACGTGTGACGCCCCCGATTTAATCGTACACTAATCATGCACGCAAATATGTACGATCAAGATCAGGGACTCACGGGAAGATATCACAACACAACTCTACAAATAAAATAAGTCATACAAGCATCATAATACAAGCCAGGGGCCTCGAGGGCTCGAATACAAGTGCTCGATCATAGACGAGTCAGCGGAAGCAACAATATCTGAGTACAGACATAAGTTAAACAAGTTTGCCTTAAGAAGGCTAGCACAAACTGGGATACAGATCGAAAGAGGCGCAGGCCTCCTGCCTGGGATCCTCCTAAACTACTCCAGGTCGTCGTCAGCGGGCTGCACGTAGTAGTAGGCACCTCCAGTGTAGTAGGAGTCGTCGTCGAAGGTGGCGTCTGGCTCCTGGACTCCAACATCTGGTTGCGACAACCAAGAAGAAAGGAAAGGGGGAAAAAGGGGGAAGAAAGCAACCGTGAGTACTCATCCAAAGTACTCGCAAGCAAGGAACTACACTACATATGCATGGGTATATGTGTAAGGAGGCCATATCAGTGGACTGAACTGCAGAATGCCAGAATAAGAGGGGGATAGCTAATCCTGTCGAAGACTACACTTCTCGCAGCCACCGTCTTGCATCAAGTAGAAGAGAGTAGATTGAAATCCTCCCAGTAGCATCTCCAAATAGCATCTCATAGCATAATCCTACCCGGCGATCCCCTCCTCATATCCCTGAGGTAGAGCGACCACCGGTTGTATCTGGCACTTGGAAGGGTGTGTTTTATTAAGTATCCGGTTCTAGTTGTCATAAGGTCAAGGTACAACTCCAAGTCGTCCTGTTACCGAAGATCACGGCTATTCGAATAGATTAACTTCCCTGCAGGGGTGCACCACATAACTCAACACGCTTGATCCCATTTGGCCGGACACACTTTCCTGGGTCATGCCCGGCCTCGGAAGATCAACACGTCGCAGCCCCACCTAGGCAAAACAGAGAGGCCAGCACGCCGGTCTAAACCTAAGCGCACAGAGGTCTGGGCCCATCGCCCATAGCACACCTGCACGTTGCGAGGGCGGCCGAAAGCAGACCTAGCCTAGTGGCGTTCCAGTCCAATTCGGCGCGCGCCGCTCCGTCGCTGACGTCTGAAGTGCTTCGGTTGATACCACGACGTCGGGATACCCATAACTACTCCCACGTAGATGGTTAGTGCGTATAGGCTCGTAGCCGACTCAGATCAAATACCAAGATCTCGTTAAGCGTGTTAAGTATCCGCGAACGCCGAACAGGGCCAGGCCCACCTGTCTCCTAGGTGGTCTCAACCTGCCCTGTCGCTCCGCCACAAAGTAACAGTCGAGGGCCGTCGGGAACCCAGGCCCACCTCTACCGGGATGGAGCCACCTGTCCTTTCAGCCCCCTCGTCAGAATCACTTGCGGGTACTCAATGAGCTGACCCGACTTTAGTCACCATCTGTATAGTATGTATGTATGTATAGTATATACCCGTGATCACCTCCCAAGTGATCACAGCCCGATAGTATAGCAAGGCAGACTGACAAGAATGTAGGGCCAATGATGATAAACTAGCATCCTATACTAAGCATTTAGGATTGCAGGTAAGGTATCAACAGGTGTAGCAACAATGTCAGGCTATGCATCAGAATAGGATCAACGGAAAGCAGTAACATGCTACACTACTCTAATGCAAGCAGTATAGAGTAGAATAGGCGATATCTGGTGATCAAGGGGGGGGCTTGCCTGGTTGCTCTGGCAAGAGAGAGGGGTCGTCAACTCCGTAGATGAACTGGGCAGCAGCAGCGTCGGTCTCGTAGTCTACCGGAGAGAAGAGGGGGAAGAAACAATGAATACCAAGTAAACAGATGCATATCGATGCATGACATGTCAAGAAGCGATGCTAGGCGTGCCCTAACGTGGTATGAGGTGGTTCTGGTTAAGGGGGGAATCATCCGGGAAAGTATTCCCGGTGTTTCGTGTTTTCGGACAGATGAACCGGAGGGGAAAAGTTGCGAGTTCGATAGGTTAGGGGTGTGTGGCGGACGAACGGACTGCGTATCCGGAATCGTCTCGTCGTTCTGAGCAACTTTCATGTTGAAAATATTTTAATCCGAGTTACGGATTAAAAGATATGATTTTTAATAGATTTTAACAATTTTGGAATTTAATTATTTATTTAATTAATTCGAAAAAAATGTATTTATGACGTCAGCATGATGTCATGCTGACGTCAGCAGTCAACAGGGTTAACTTGGTCAACCTGACCAGTGGGTCCCACTGGTCAGTGACACATTTTAATTAAACAGTTTAATTAATCTAATCAAAATTAATTAGTGGGTGGGCCCCACTGTCATACTAATTAATTAGCTAATTAATAGTAGTTAATTAGGTTAACTAATCATTAGGTTAATTAATCTTATTTGGTTAATTTAATCAGATTTAATTAAGTTAATTAATTAGTTAATTGATTAATTAATTAATTATTTTCATTATTTATTCATCTATTTTTTTTATTTTTTTTAATTCCTTTAAAAAAACGTTCTGGGGCTGGGGCCCCCATGTCATTGGCCCTAGGGGCCACACAGGGTGGGTTAACGGGCGCGCGGGCGCTAGCCCGAATGGGCGCTGGTGTGCGGGCGTTGTGGTTGGCGCCGGGGTGGTTGCCGGCGAGGCGCGGAACGGGGCGGGGGCCGCGGTGATGCACGGGCGGCCGCCGGAGGCCGAAGCGATGCCGAAGCAACAACGGGAGCGGTGACGGGGCTCGCCGGGAGGGGCACGGGGCGCGGCCGTCGCGGGCGAGCAGGTCGACAGCGGTGCGAGGTGGCGGTGCGGGAGCCGACGTGCAGCCAGTGGGGACGCGTGAGGCGGATGAGGCCATGTGAGGAAGGCGCGGCCCCGGG
>NC_041384.1:701350055-701362647 GCF_002162155.2 Triticum dicoccoides
GACTGGGGGGAGGGGGCGAGTGGGTGACGGGGTGGGGTTAGGGTTTGGGTCGTGGGGGATATGGGGAAGGGGAGTGGGGCGCCGGTTGGGCCGGCCTGGTTGGCCCGATGGCCAGCTGGGCCGCGGTCCAGCAGGGGGGGGGCTTCTCTTTCCTTTTTTGTTAGTTTAGTTTTTCTCTTTTGTATTTTCTTTTCTTTTATTTATTTTCTTTTCTGTTTTATTTTAAGTTCCCTTTTATTACAGTTTTATAAAAACACTAGCACCTAAATTTGTATTTATAAATATACTACTGCCACCTTAATTCTCAACCGAAAATAAAATAGTTTAATATTTTATAAAATTCAATAGGCATGTATTTAATTGTTTTAACTACAGTTTTAATTATCTTTAGAGCCTTTAAACGCTTTATCAAAGTTTGGTTTCTCCACCATAATTACCTATGCATTATTTAGTTCACTCCGAACATTTTAGTTTTAAAGTTTGGAAACTTTTGTTGTTTGCCTATGTTTTAAATTTGAATTTGAATCGGGTTCGAATCAACGTGAGTTTAATCACAGTAATGGAGGTGACGTGGCATCCTTAGCTTGGGATTACTGTAGTCTAATTATCCGGGCATCACAATTCTCCTCCACAACAAGAAATCTCGTCCCGAGATTTAAGAGGGGGACTAAGGGGGAAAGTTTGGTAACGAATCTAGCGGGTCTTCTCATCCTGGCTTGCTCTTCTCGAAGAGGTTGATCCCTTTCGTTGATATCTTCATTTCTCTGTTTCAAGCCACCATGATCAAGTTGTCATCCTTTCTTCAGGAACTTTCACCGTACTTACGAAAGAATAAAGGGGCTAGGAGAACAGACCTCTACAAGGTTGACTAACTTGTTGATAACATCGGGGACGGTGGGGGAAGTAACTCTCGAATTAAAAACCCTTAGACATTATTGAGAACAAAGTGAGGAGGTATCCTGAGAAGTTTCGAGCAGATAGACAATCGTTCGTTGCCTGAAACAGGGTGTGAAAGGGGTTCAGTGCAATGGGAATAAGTATTGCGCCTGATACCATAATAGATCACTATGACGGTGGCCCGTGATCTTTCATACGAAGCCAAGCGTGAGGATTAGCTTTAGTAACAGGGGTGCAGGAGAGTCAGGTTTCGATCCTGTGGAACTGTGGGTTATGGGCCCACCATGTGGTTGAAAGTAGGAAGGGGGCTGACATTTTGCACGGTCATGATAGTAAGGTGTGTCAAAGGGTAGCCTGTCAGATATGTCGGCAACAACATCGATACCAAGGGCGAGGGACGAAGAGAACCATTTTCCTGCTCGTTGAACGAGGCGGGCCAATAGGCAAAGTTCTCGTCCATCGGTGGTTACCGGAATGTTTTCAACAATAGTAACAGGGTCTTGCTGACAGAGTTGTACACCGAGGGGTTTACATAAGCAGGAGAACATTACTGCTTAGATCATATAGATCACAAGAAAGGTTAAACAAAACAATGGAAAGGAAAAAGTGATCATCAGATCAAATAGAACAATGGAAAGGAAAATGTTTATACACCTATTTCAGGGGTATATCCTTCCCAAGGACAAGCAGAACATGATAACCATGACATGATATTAAGTAGAAAAGCCTCTAGGTGAGGGGAGAGAAATTTTCATGACATTATCCATACAGCGGTGTTTGGATAATTGAGCAAGAAATGTTTAGCATTGGGCTTCAAATGTTCTTGTTGAAACATCGGAGTACCATAGACATGCTTCGAGATAGAATTGACATGGTCTTCAGGTGAAGATCAAACTTTGGAAACACGAAGGATCCATCAGGAATAACTTGTAGAATAAGTCTTACAATTTCCCCATGGATGAACGGATAACCTTGCTGAAAAGGAATATATAGTGATTGGTCCTCCAGCCGAGGGGGGGGGTGCTAGGCATGACATCATGTTACCGGGTCATCAAAGGATCAACATCATAACTCTTGGAAAATGTCCCAACCATCATATCTGACCGAGATTCCGATCCGATTGGTGTCAGGATACCTCAGACTCAGGATACCTGGGAAGAAAAGGTGCAACGCAAATTGATGAGATGACATTGTAAGATTCTCGGGGAAATGAACTATGAAGTGTTTTCCGTTATCAAGAGTTCATCATTAACCCAAGGAGAGGATGATGAGGTGGCTGATGGACTCAGCGATAATTCAACGAGGTATCCAAAAGATGGATCTCCACAATTATGTGGATAAGGGGATAACATCCGTCAGATTAAACGATATAATGGGATATGCTCGAGGAAAACATACATAATTAAACATTGGTTGAACGGTGCGCCCGCAATACGGGTTGGGTTGCACGACCAATGTCGGAATGGTGATTCAATAATCAATAGACTAAGAATGAACGGCCGACTATTAACTTCAAAGCAATAGGGTTGCTAGAAGTGCAGGATCCAAACAACACCGTTCACTTGTTGGTACCCCGGTTGGAATCAACATGAGGACCATGAAAGAGTGGTGATGGTGAGTAGTATCACTATACCAAGAACTCTTTAAGAGGTGGGGCAGTCCTCACAACATCCTTGATACTAAAAGATGGTAATACTCCAAGGTAAAGAAGAACAAATGCTGGATAGCAGGGGTCTCAAGGTTTACACAAAACACGAACATCTTGTGTTGAACGGAAGGCAATAAAGTGGTCGATGAGAACAAGAATCATCGAGGGCAAGGATGGTATTACCCATCATGAATTCAATTGAATTCCTGGAAGAGCTCATAAGGTTGATGATGATCACGACACAAGTGTCGAGAGTTTCCATGCCGATGTGATCAATCAGCGACGACATCAAGTCAAAGTAATGATGAAGCAAGAGGTTAATGGAACCACGGTTATGACATAAACTCGAACTCAAGCTTGTTGTTTAAGGTGAAAGGGAATGACGAGGGAAATCGACGTAAGCTTAATTCATCGTCGAAAATTGTGCTCCGAGAAGAAGGACCGGGTAGCACAGTTAAAATCATCACGACAATGATATAGCCAAACAGGCTAGGAATGGCGTGATCGGGTACAAACTCGTACTTATAGAAGCTTACTGAAGAGTTGTTGAACCGTAGTGCGGACTTGGTTCAGTTATCGGTGTCTTTGAGTGTTTAATAACTCAGAGCCCGTGAGAAATTGGATTCAGTGGGAAGGTAGTACTTGATGAACTCATAAAAAGTTATGCAGTTCCATGATAATCTCGAGATTCCAGGGGGGGTAATACTCGACGACAGATCAAAGTAGAGGTTGGAATAGGGTATTGCTTTGTAGAAGACAAGTGCTTAAACTTGTCCGAGAAAAGGTATTTACAGGAGAACATGGTTAGAACCACGATTGCAAAAGGCCGGATCCCAGATATAAGAACTTATACCAAGGGAATAATTAATTTAAGAGAAGCTTTAATGATAAGATCTACATCGTGTCCATGGGCATGAACACAGAGTTCAAGGTCGACTCCCACTTCTTCAATGTATAACCTTTCATTCACTTCTCACGTTCGATGAAGTTGCAGTGTTGAAATTTTATCTGGCGAAGCACCAGAAGAGTATTATTCGTGAAAACTTTCGAGTTCGCACATATCAAGGAAGGCATAGGTTCAACCCATCGTGGCATCTTAGAATCATATACCAGAATCTTTAGAAGTAATTAACTCAAGCTCGAAGGCAGAGCATGGTTGAGAAAGTAGAGGATACAATTTACCAAAGGCATTATGTATCAGAGGAAAGGCTCACAAGGTTATTGAATATGAAGGGCGTTGTCAGATAAAATCCAACAAAGGATCTGGTGGTCCACAAGGGATCTGACGTGAGCATCGGTACTCAACTAGAGGAAGAAGATTGCAAGGAGATCAGATTATAGAAACAACTGACTAACTCAATTGTCAAATGCAAAGGAATTATGATTTCCAAATCAAGGGATCCGAAGCAATGCTCTGAGTAGGGATGGATAAGTTGAATAGCCTTAGGGTACAATCAATGACAATTGGATTGGTCGAGAACCAATTCCAGTTAAAAGAATGGCAGCTTAGCCGGAGAAGTAATTTATAAGGATCAATGATGATTGCGTGCATTCGCAAACATATTGAGTCAACAGACTCAAAATGATAATGACAAGGAATGTCATTAAGACTACGAGACTTATGGGATTAACCATAATGCGAGCAAACAAGAATTTCAAGAGCCAAAGGCTCCAGAGGATTTTCGGAAGATCGAATAGTATTTTGAAGACTTTTGTGAAACTCGTGAACAACTGGGGATGAGCGGATACTTGACAAGTGCGGCGATTTATTTGAAGGGGTATTCATGTGGCAAAGAACTGCTAGGCAGTAGGCACGAAGTATTCTCGGAACAATAGAGAAAACTTCGGGTATCTTATAATAACAAGAACAATGGGGAATGATCGTAAGAATGGCAAGTGTAAGTAGTTATCCATAAGGATTTATCGGTGGTCGGGAATAGCAAAAGTGATGGGCACAAAGTCTCGAGAGAATATCAAAGAGTATCTCCGAAATATTCTGGTGCAGTCGGTGACCATCTGGACTGAAGGGGCTCTCCGGGAGAAAGTATTTTCGAGAACCTAAAGTTAGTTTTTAGTAAAACTCGTTTAACCCGAATAGAAGAGGGTTCAGAATCCCAGAGTAAAGGTCGAGGAATAAAAGATCCTAATACCTCCCGATGGCGACGTGGGCCCATGGGCCACACAGCCATGTTAGTAAAAGTTTTTCAACGACTAGACTCGACTTCGACCAAGGAGTTGGAAAGGGGGATTCCTACAGGCAGTCGGCTCTGATACCAACTTGTGACGCCCCCGATTTAATCGTACACGAATCATGCACGCAAATATGTACGATCAAGATCAGGGACTCACGGGAAGATATCACAACACAACTCTACAAATAAAATAAGTCATACAAGCATCATAATACAAGCCAGGGGCCTCGAGGGCTCGAATACAAGTGCTGATCATAGACGAGTCAGCGGAAGCAACAATATCTGAGTACAGACATAAGTTAAACAAGTTTGCCTTAAGAAGGCTAGCACAAACTGGGATACAGATCGAAAGAGGCGCAGGCCTCCTGCCTGGGATCCTCCTAAACTACTCCAGGTCGTCGTCAGCGGGCTGCACGTAGTAGTAGGCACCTCCAGTGTAGTAGGAGTCGTCGTCGAAGGTGGCGTCTGGCTCCTGGACTCCAACATCTGGTTGCGACAACCAAGAAGAAAGGAAAGGGGGAAAAAGGGGGAAGAAAGCAACCGTGAGTACTCATCCAAAGTACTCGCAAGCAAGGAACTACACTACATATGCATGGGTATATGTGTAAGGAGGTCATATCAGTGGACTGAACTGCAGAATGCCAGAATAAGAGGGGGATAGCTAATCCTGTCGAAGACTACGCTTCTCGCAGCCACCGTCTTGCATCAAGTAGAAGAGAGTAGATTGAAATCCTCCCAGTAGCATCTCCAAATAGCATCTCATAGCATAATCCTACCCGGCGATCCCCTCCTCATATCCCTGAGGTAGAGCGACCACCGGTTGTATCTGGCACTTGGAAGGGTGTGTTTTATTAAGTATCCGGTTCTAGTTGTCATAAGGTCAAGGTACAACTCCAAGTCGTCCTGTTACCGAAGATCACGGCTATTCGAATAGATTAACTTCCCTGCAGGGGTGCACCACATAACCCAACACGCTTGATCCCATTTGGCCGGACACACTTTCCTGGGTCATGCCCGGCCTCGGAAGATCAACACGTCGCAGCCCCACCTAGGCAAAACAGAGAGGCCAGCACGCCGGTCTAAACCTAAGCGCACAGGGGTCTGGGCCCATCGCCCATAGCACACCTGCACGTTGCGAGGGCGGCCGAAAGCAGACCTAGCCTAGTAGCGTTCCAGTCCAATTCGGCGCGCGCCGCTCCGTCGCTGACGTCTGAAGTGCTTCGGCTGATACCACGACGTGGGGGGAGGGGGCGAGTGGGTGACGGGGTGGGGTTAGGGTTTGGGTCGTGGGGGATATGGGGAAGGGGAGTGGGGCGCCGGTTGGGCCGGCCTGGTTGGCCCGATGGCCAGCTGGGCTGCGGTCCAGCAGGGGGGGGGGCTTCTCTTTCCTTTTTTGTTAGTTTAGTTTTTCTCTTTTGTATTTTCTTTTCTTTTATTTATTTTCTTTTCTGTTTAATTTTAAGTTCCCTTTTATTACAGTTTTATAAAAACACTAGCACCTAAATTTGTATTTATAAATATACTACTGCCACCTTAATTCTCAACCGAAAATAAAATAGTTTAATATTTTATAAAATTCAATAGGCATGTATTTAATTGTTTTAACTACAGTTTTAATTATCTTTAGAGCCTTTAAATGCTTTATCAAAGTTTGGTTTCTCCACCATAATTACCTATGCATTATTTAGTTCACTCCGAACATTTTAGTTTTAAAGTTTGGAAACTTTTGTTGTTTGCCTATGTTTTAAATTTGAATTTGAATCGGGTTCGAATCAACGTGAGTTTAATCACAGTAATGGAGGTGACGTGGCATCCTTAGCTTGGGATTACTGTAGTCTAATTATCCGGGCGTCACAATACGGTAGTTGAATCTGCTTACCAAGCCTACAACCCAGACAATCCAGTGAAGCATTACCGGACAAAGACCCCAGAACACCGCGCTGAACCAAAGATGAGAGACGAGAACCACATAAATGGCCAAGACGATGATGCCACTGCTGAAAGGAGCTAGTAGATGCAGCAACAGGGGCTACGGAACTGGCAGCGGTGGCAGCGGAAGGAAGACGTGGCCAGTCAAGCTCCCAGAGACCATCAGAGCATCGAGGGCCAGCACCAAGTAGAGCGCCCGTGCGACGATCCTGGACGGAACATGAATCAAAGTCGAGGATGACCCTACAACTAGAGTCAACAATCTGACCACCAGATATGAGTTGCGTGGTAAGTCGAGGAACATGAGCGACAGAGGGAACATTAAATGAAGAAGTGGTAAGAGTGCCTCGACTAGCCACAGGGAGGGGAGTGCCATCAGCTGTAAGAACACGAACAGGAGACTCAACAGGTTGAACGGAAGTCAAAGTGGAAGAATCATATGTCATATGAAAAGATGCTCCGGTATCAAGAATCCATGGGGATGTACCTGAATGAGTAGAAGATGGTTTCTCAATGCCAGAAGAGTCAGTCACGGAACCTGCAGAACTTGTCGGTGAAGAATCCCAAGTAGCAAGCAGAGATTTCAGCTACGCAATCTCACACGAAGACAAGGATACGGCGGAAGAGGTCGAGGTAGAAACACCAGCCGATAATAAGCAGTCTCCACCACCCGTAGAAGCCGCATGTAGAGTCAGCCCAGAGTGGCGAGTCGATGTAGAGCCATATGTGGGAGCCACTTGGGGAGTCGACATAGTGCGATCACCGCCGCGGGCAGAAGCCGCAAGAGGAGTCGATGTAGAGCAGCCAACAACACCGGTGGAAGTCGCAAAAAGTGTCAAAGTAGAGCGACAACCACCATCTCCAAGCGGGTTTTTCTCTGTCTCTTTTACTCTATCTCTTTTTTTTCTCTCTCTCTCTTTTTCTTTTACTCACGTGCTAAGGAACCGTGCGGGTCAACTCCCGATGGGATCGAGCGACCGAGAAGCGGACACGCTCGGGGCGACCAACACCAGACAATAGCCACGGCAGAATATGCCGCGAACGGCCAGCGGCAGTGGCCGGAATCGGCCGGCGGGGCGGCGGCGGCCGGCGGAGCAGTCGCGGCCGGAGGACGAGGGAGCCGACGGATCGAGGGCGGGGCCGGACAGGCGGCTGGCGGCGACAGGCGGACGGGGCCGGCCTGGGAGCGCCCGCCCGCGGAGAGCAGCGGGACCTACGAGAGCTGGCCTCCGGCGGCAGAGGCCCAACCAGGGAGAGCCAAAGGCCGGCGCGCGGCGGCCGGACCTCAATTGGCAGTCAGAGACGAGGCGGCGGCGGCCCGAACCAAATCCCGGCGGAGGGCGGTAGTGGAAGCCGGCAACGGCCAAATGAAGTCAGTGGCGGACGTCCCGGTCTGGGATGCAGCGGGCTGCAGGAAGCACGGCCGAAACCGACGAGGAACGGCGGCTCGGGTGGAATCTGCGACCTCCTTTGTCCAGATCGAGACCGATCTCGCACGGACAGAACCTGGGAACGATGGACAGGCAAAGTAGAGGAGCGGCAGCAGAGGAAACTGCACGCATGAGAGGCAACAGCCAAGCGGAGGCAGGAGACGATTTGGAGCAGCGCAGCTGGGAAAGGATGATCACGGCAGCGCGATTGGATCGAGCACGAGTTGCAGCGTGCGAAAAAAGAACCAAAGCTCTAATACCATGTTAGGGAATTATGCAACTTGATATTATTAGGAAGCCAAAGCCATCATATATACATGTACAAAGAATGCCAAGAGACTAGAATACAAAAGGCCAAAGGCCATCCTCAATATAACTCTAACAATTTTTATGTTACTTTCTTCGCATGATTGAGAACCTGAAAAAATTTAGTGCATGCAGATATATGTGGCCTTGCTACTTTATCACTGTGTGAGCCAAAGTGAAGATACCATCTTTCCTTTATAAACCCTACCACTTTTCTTTTTTTCCTTGGTTGTATTTGGAGGGCCAGTTATAGGAAATGGTGATAGATTTATTGGGCCGAGCCTTCATATTAATGATTCCGATGATTTAAATGGGATTGATGTATACTGGACTACAGATCAACAAAGAGTATGTTCTCAAACGTACGGAGTTGCCTAATTAATCATGGATTGCCTGTTCAAAATCAAATAAACCACCTCACAGCTTAAACTTTTGGGCAAACTGCACCCATAATATCATACAAGATCAATTTGTAGGTCTGTATCAGGTTAGTCGAACTGGGTGGAACCAGGGTGGAGTGAAGCTATTTAATTTGCAGACGATATTCGACATGGAACCTCGCAATCAGTCGTGTTGGAAATAAACCTTGTGGCTTCAGAAACTTCAGTTCAGTAGGTTCAGGTTGAGGTGTCATTTTCTTCAGTTTCATCATTTGGTGGATTAGTTAATTAGTTAGCTGGTTTAGCTCACAGGCTTAACAATCTGGAGTGAGTGTCAGGCTACGTTGATCTGATTGTGCCCCATTTCTACTTTTCTGTAATCTGAATAAATAGAAGAGAAGAAAGAGCAGAAATGCCACGGAAGTTTGAGCAGCACAAATCCTTGTCTTCCACCTTGTTTCACGAGTACGTACCTTTGCTTTGAAAGCAACAAGGAGCTTCTTACCCCCAATGCACTCCTCCCAAAGGTTTATGTAGTAAAAATTGGCAGTTGAGTAGCCTAAATTTGAGCAGCGGAACAATTACCCCTGCACTAGCAAATGATCAGCCACCATTCAACGGCATAATACAACTGCATCGTCTCATAGTTCCTGGTGTTGTCCCCTGCTTGAGACAAGTAGAAGACTTCCCTTCGATCAACGGTAGTAGAGATGGCCTTGTAATGCCAACAGAGAAATATGGACATGACTTGCAATTTCAATATCACAAGAGGAACACATCGTGGGACCTGCCAAACCATTCTTCGGCTTACCAGTACAGCTTTTACTGCAATTAAATGGTTTGCGGCTAAAGGAAAATGATGGAGATAGCACCTACCGATTCAACAGAAAGACATAAATAGAGCAGAAGATTTCAGTATGTATCAAGAATAATCAAGTGCAACTTGTTGGTCCAACAAGAGTAATGTCGGCTACAACAAAACTTGGAACCAAGAAATTAATTTATGTTGCTAAATGTATTACTAAGAGAACGACTGGATAATCTCCAAAAAAGTAGAAGACCATGATAAAAGCCAAATACATTATTCAGATAGAAAAAACAGAGACATGTGGCAGATCAACTGGCAAATATTTCAACCACTGACGAAAATGACTTGGTAGCATCAACTTGCACGGTAGCCACTTTAGCACAAAAGGATATTTAAATAAATATGAATGTCATGCAAGATGCAGTCATAATTTTGCTCTCATAATTTTGTATATATCAATAGGTGTCCTTAGTGGATCCAATCCATGCATATTGAAGATCGAGGATATGCTGTTTAGAAGCACTGACGGTTCACAGAATAACCGTCTAGTGTCGTAAAGAAGGTATGTGGAACGAGAGTTTGCTGGAGCTGATGTTGACCGAGATGGAGACCTTCGTGATTGAAACTGGCCACCAACCTGCTATTGTTATCAAAGTGAAGTAGCCACTCGCCAAATCTGACCAGCACGAGCACATCACCATCGCAAGAGTGGACTGCCACTTTCCAATTTTCAACAATCTTACCAAACCGCTCATTGAGATATGCAACCGGCAATTCAACCTGATATTTTAAGGCCCAAACCTCACTTTTGTAATCCTGCATCATCCAGATATCAATGATTTTCACTTCACCATTAAAGATTGACATGCCGAGCTTGTCATGCATCTCGAACAGATTAGCACGCTTAGGATCAAGAACAACCGGAGCATGCATCTCACGGAACGACTCGGCTGTGGTGTCGAATACCATTATATGGCTGCTTTTGCTCTCATGTTTCTGTAGGTGCCAATGCAGGCTACCGCGGAGCAGGACATCGTCCCCCCAGACACTCACCTTCTCCCTCGGCCACCCCCCGATGTTCCTCGGTGGCTGGGCTGAGCCCAATGCAAAGATGAAGAAGGCGTTGACTGCGGGATCATCCTTTTCCTGAGTCAGCAGTATCCGGTACTCGCTTGTAGGACGGTGCCGGTACATTCCGAACGGGAGGAAGGCAGAAAGCATGGGCAGACGAGCATGCTCACGAGTGGTCGGGTTGCAGATGGAAAAGCAGGTGCCATACGTGCTGCCATTTTGTTCGAGCTGACTAATCGAGTTGTCAGTGAAAAGGAGGAGGCCGTCGCAGGAGGCATCTAGATGGATCGTGTCAGCAAGCTGCACCCGGGCAACGTCTTGGACCTGGGCGTCGGTGGCCCGATTGTTGAAGGTGATGATGTTTTGGTAGTAGCTGTCGCCGCAGTTCATGCTTTGCGAGGCGAGGGGGAGAGCGGGCTGGCGGCCGTGGTGGGCGAGGAGGAAGTTGCGGACGGAGGTGGCGCGGCGCCATGCACGGCAGACGGCACGGCAGAGGAGGAGGGATTTGGGGGGCAGGCGGACGAGGATCTCCCATATCATGATCTCCTCCGGAAGGCCTTGGTGGACACGCGTCGATCTCGATCTTGCTGTTGCAGGATCCGCCATGGTCGCCGGCTGGATGAGCTCTCGATGTGTTGGTCTGTATTTCTCTCTGGCAGACGAACAAACAGCGAGGTGCGAGGAGATGTATTTGGGCTGCCAATCTCGAACATCGAACAACGCTTAAACGGGCTGGATAGGAGCTCTCGATCCATGTTGGTTTCGATCGATTGCCTCAGTTATGATCTTGAAACCCCAGCAGTGATTGCCTCAGTTATGATCCATCCAGCAACCCCTCTCACCACCGACAACCGAGGTCGCCATCGGAGGAGAGCCGCCAGAGGACGGTGCTGAAAGATGGCCTCTCCTAACGGCAGTTAGGGTTCCAGCCGCTAGGAAGGAGAGAAAAACGATCTGGTCTATCGGTCCGCTTCGGTTTTGTTGGCTCGTATACGTTTGAACGCTGGCCGCGTGGATTTCTGTTCTGTACTGCATGGTTTCGTTTTCATATAGATGCACAGAACCAGGCCATATTATACTGATTTCTTTTTTCTTTTGCGGGAAATATTATACTGATTTCATATACATTCTTTTCCCAACAAAATACATATTGTTTCACTTTTTTTTTGCGAAATCACATTTTCGAATTACTGAACCTAAAAACTCATACATTTTTTTGTTCCCAGTTGATGTTTTGGCATTACAATCAAACCCTGCACAAGGCCGGCTTTATGTATTTCCTCTCCAAAGTATTTACGTTTATTTTCTACTACTACAAGACTGCAGGCACGACATCCAAGAGACCAAGACGAAGGACGCACTCAATGATAGAATCGCCAGACTCGGGCCATCCTTTTTTTTAACCTAGACTCGGGCCATCCTTGAAATCAAAGGGAGGTTGCGTAAAAGGCTTCCGTGAAGCCATAGAGAATGGATAAAAGTCAGTAAATGATTCTAGGTTTTCTTTGCTTCTTCCTTTTGTGACGCAGCGGCAGCCCGTTGCTCGATCAGTGGAGGGGTGCACTGAATTCGAGGACAGGGCGGTGGCGGCCGACGTAGGTCGACGAGCAGTCCAACGCACGGACGACAGCCGTGAGGGGCCGCCTGTCGCGCGAGGCCGCCTGGTCGGTGTAGAGGCCGGCCGGTTGCGCCGGTGTCGGAGTAGAGACGCACGATGGTCGACGGCGGCGGTGGCCGACGCAAACCGATCAAGCATAGATCAGAAAACCAAAAAAACACCGATCAAAACGACCAATGAGAGAGTGAAAAAATTCGAAGCAAGGGCTCGGGAAAAAGACTCTCTAGGACAGCCGGTTAACACGACAGGCGGACGAACCCTAGGCCGCCGGGTCGGGACGACGGGCGGGCAGACGCACGGACGAGATGGTCGT
>NC_041384.1:701362657-701364224 GCF_002162155.2 Triticum dicoccoides
AGAAAGAACCAACACCTCCCCTTGTGGTCTCCCCCGCTGGTGGCTGCTCTCCTTCCCGACTCCGGCTTCCAGCGGACGGCGCTCCGATGAAGAGTGCGCCGACGAGGGCGTCTTGGAGGACGGCAGGGAGGGGAGAGAGGATGTCGCTTGGGGAGTTGGGGAGAGGCAGGGAGGGGCTGCGTGATTGATGGGTCTTTTTTTCTAGGTGGAGCGGTGAAAAAGGAAAGAGGAAGAGGGCTTATTAGGATTTGAGAAAGATCGACATATTAGGAAAATTAGGATTTGGAATTGATTGTCATGAAACTAAATTTTATTGATTGGTAACGTGCTATCAGTTCCTGCCCGTTTATAACGTGTCTAGTTAGGAAACTTTGGAAAGGTTAGGAAACTTTTTATTGTGAGGGTAAAAAAAATTAACGTGAGTAGATATGGTGGTTGGATGTGAGACGAAAATAAACCGGACTATTCAACCAACTTGTCCATTAGGAGTAGAGATAGAGATTATTATTATTATTAGAGATTAGAGATTAGAGATTAGAGATTAGAGATTAGGGATTAGAGATTAGAGATAGAGATTAGAGATAGAGATTAGAGATTAGAGATTAGAGATAATTTGTTTCCTGAAAAACTATTATTTGTTTCCTAAAGGAAATTGCATTAATGAGAGAGATCCGTTGATTTGGTTAAGGTAGGAAAGAATCTATTATTTGTTTACTAAAGCAAATTGCATTAATGGGAGAGATCCGTTGATTTGGCTAAGGTAGGAAAAAATCTATTATTTGTTTCCTAAAGAAAATTGCATTAATGAGAGAGATTTGTTGATTTGGCTTATGTAGGCGGTTTTTGCGGTTTGTGGCGGCTTAGTGTGAGGTGGGACGAGGTACCAAAAAAAACCATGGGAGGTGGGACGAAAAAAATCTGGGAGGTGGGAGTTGTCCCTGGTTAACCTACGAAATTTAGTAGATTTTTTTAGGACGAAAATAAACCGTCGGAGGTGGGACTAAAAAAAACCTGGAAGCGAGACTACCAACTGCTCCCTTAGGAGTAGAGATAGGAGTACAATCATTTATTTGGAGTACAAAACAAGTCAGAACAATTCCTAATCTATCTCGTCTTTTTTAATAAACATTATACTCAACACTCATGATCTGAATGATGATTATTTGCAGGAGATAAGATGATATTTGCATGCTTGGGCATACCTCTACCGCCAAGAAGAGCTACACTACGACTAACAAGATTTGTGACTTCAGCACGTTTGGCTACTGCATATACAATGCTAATAGAAATAGAGATGATGATTTGAGCGTAGTGTGTGCTAATCATTATGTTTTCCATTTTGCTTTGTTTTTCAAGCTAAATTGGAGCTCTTTTACGGTAGCCTTGTACTCCACCGGGAGGGTTGGGAGTACCAACTAAATCTGGCCATCTAATGTAAGGGGTATCTTAGTCATTTCCCCTCGTTACTAAAAAAGATTTCATGCTTAATCTCGTCTGATCTAATCTAATCTAATTACCAAAATTAACATGAACCCTTATCGACGTCGTCGTTGTCTCTTCATTGTCC
>NC_041384.1:701365628-701384053 GCF_002162155.2 Triticum dicoccoides
TCTCTAGGACAGCCGGTTAACACGACAGGCGGACGAACCCTAGGCCGCCGGGTCGGGACGACGGGCGGGCAGACGCACGGACGAGATGGTCGTTAGGGGCCGCCTGTCGCGCGAGGCCGCCTAGTCGGTGTAGAGGCCGGCCGGTTGCGCCGGTGTCGGAGTAGAGGCGCACGGTGGTCGAAGGCGGCGGCGAGTGACGCAAACCGATCAAGTATAGATCGGAAAACCAAAAAAAAATGCCGATCAAAACGGTCGGTGAGAGAGCGAAAAAACCCGGATCAAGGGCTCGGGAAAAAGACTCTCTAGGACTGCCAGTCAACATGACCGGCGGACGAACCCTAGATACGGGCGGCACGGCCCCCGACGGCGGGCATGGAGGCCGACCATCCCGGGGGCTGCGCGCGGGTGCGGAAGCGGCGGCGGCTAGGGTTTAGAACCCGGAAACTGATACCATGTTACAAGGAATGAAGAGAATTGGTGGAATAGTTGTTGTATTACTTGAGCCTCGTGGGCATATATATATATATATATATAGGAGTACAATCATTTATTTGGAGTACAAAATAAGTCAGAACAATTCCTAATCTATCTCGTCTTTTTTAATAAACATTATACTCAACACTCATGATCTGAATGATGATTATTTGCAGGAGATAAAATGATATTTGCATGCTTGGGCATACCTCTACCGCCAAGAAGAGCTACACTACGACTAACAAGATTTGTGACTTCAGCACGTTTGGCTACTGCATATACAATGCTAATAGAAATAGAGATGATGATTTGAGCGTAGTGTGTGCTAATCATTATGTTTTCCATTTTGCTTTGTTTTTCAAGCTAAATTGGAGCTCTTTTACGGTAGCCTTGTACTCCACCGGGAGGGTTGGGAGTACCAACTAAATCTGGCCATCTAATGTAAGGGGTATCTTAGTCATTTCCCCTCGTTACTAAAAAGGATTTCATGCTTAATCTCGTCTGATCTAATCTAATCTAATTACCAAAATTAACATGAACCCTTATCGACGTCGTCGTTGTCTCTTCATTGTCCGCCCGGAGTCGCCACCATCTGCTCCTGGCCAGAATCAATGGATCTGGCGTGCTCGCCGCATGCCCGAATTGGCAAAAGAAAATGGCCTAGTTGATCTTCGTGAAACACACAGGACCGGCTGCGGGACCATGACTAGAGGATACATATCTTCGTCATTAGGAACGAACAAACTCTAGATAGATTATGATGCGGCTACGAGACTGTTCGTCATGTATTGTTTTTGCTGCATCTGTTTGTTGTAAACTGAAATAGCAGTGGATAGATTGATAGCTTGGTACTTGTGTTTGCATATCATGGATTACCAGGAAAGAATACACCGATCGTTTGGGTGTCTCTCGATCTATATACCCAGTCCAGCCATGTCGTCGCCGCCATAAGATCGGAAAATATGGCTTTGACAGTGCGAGGACCACACCACCACAGTCGCCGTCCGTCTGCGCGGCGGGGCCGCAAGCAAGACTCGTGTTAATTAGCACATCCGGAGTTACAGCTTTACCAATCAAGCCATGATACGCCATGATTTTTTATGTTAGTACTCCGAATTAGATTATTGGAGTACCAATCCATCTTATTCGTCAGATTAGAAAGAATAGACGGTCCTGTTTAATTTAAGGGTACTGTAAAGAGCTCACCCGGCATTCTAAACCGATGTATTGCATTTATCACTAACAGGTCAAAGTGCTCCTTCCTGATAATAATATTGCCGACGGGTTGTTGGGTCTATATGATGAACACATTATATGATGAACAAATTGCGATTGTCACGACCTTGGAACTCCCAACTCTCCATGCCGTAGATCTGAATCCTTGGGACTCGGCTCCCTCTCATGGCGACCGTATACTAGCTGTCAGGCGTGCCTTCTCGTCAGGTGGTTTGATGGCCACACGTGGGTCTCTCACTGAAAAACCTCCCACGTGTGTTTCTGATGATCCAGATATCACCGAGGTATGATATTGATTTGTATGTTACTTTCTTGCCATGATGGAGAACTTAAAACAAATACTTGCAAGGTGACATATATGGTCTAATTTATCACTGTGTGCACCAAAGTGAAGATACCATATGTCCATTATAAGCCCTACCACTTTATTTTTTTTGTCTAGGTTGTATTTGGAGGGCCAATTATAGGAAATGGTGATAGATTTATTGGGATGAGCCTTCATACGGACGATTCTGATGATGTTGACGAGAGAAATGTTGTCTTCCTTCGACGAGAGATACTTCGTAAATGCTTGAAGAAGTTTGGGATACTCAAGTATGTCTTTTACGCTTCCGGTATCTATGATTCTCCCTAGCAGGCCTATTTCTCTTTGATCCAAACTCATATTGGTGGCATTTTTAGATACCAACAACATTTAACCAAAGGTGTTTCCACATAGTAATATGTGGATTGAAAACTATCTTGTTCTTGGTACCTATATCTTGTGGATACCAGCTTCAGACCACATATTTGTTGTTAATTTAGTGCTCTTTCTTAATATTGAAGCAATATTTCTCTAGATGAGGAGTTAAAATTTTCATTTGGACAGTATGGACGTTGCAACTGCATCATTCCAAATGTCTGGATACTCAAATTTTCATTTAGAAAATCAAAATCTGTTCAATCCTCTCATTCTTTTGTCGAATGCTTATGAGCCTGATCCCTGTGTATTTGTTTATACCTTGTTTTCTTTTATAAGATTTAATTGTTGTGTTTGTATGACTGTTGTTCCATTGCAGTCTTAAAAAACTCGACTTCCATGGATATTCATTGCCTTCAGGTGTATCAAGTGCAGTTCCTTCAGGTGTGAATAACCATGCAACTGCATCATTCCAAATGTCACCTAGTGATTATTATGTGAGAGATATTATGTGAATGTTATCACAAATATCATTTGAATACTAAAAGTAATCACCTTCTTGCGGCAGGTTCATGAGAACTATTAACCATTTAAAAGCCTTGAGCTATCCCATGCCACCACCACTTGCGCTTACTTCTCCTTTTGCTATTGCTTACTTCTCCCTCATTAATTTTTTTAGGTAACTTATGATCTTACTTCTTTGACCACACAATGGTAAATTGCTTAATCAATTTAAAGGGTATTTTGGTGAATTGCTAGCGTAGGATGGATATCCTTCCGGTGCTCCCTTTATTGATAATAAGGGAGTCTATGGGCTACTTCATATCCCATCTCGTTTTCTCACTCAAATCATTTTGTGGTGATTTTCATAGTTATATGCTATTTATTTTCCATGCTAGTGTTTCTTCTACATTTACTAATGATAAATTATGATATATAGGACATACGAGGTGTTTTGCATGCACAGGCTTGCTTATATGGTGGCCTGAAAGTAGTGGAGTGGGCTCTATCATTTTGACTTCGGCCAGTTTGGTTAGATGTCATGATAGCGCAAACCATATTGATAACATGATCGTTGTTGATCATAATCCTTTCTCTTGGTCGTTTAAGTTGTATGATGGTCGGGTTAGTTCTTGTTTTTATGATTACAGATTGAAGTGCTTGTCCCACCGAATGAAACCGTCATTGACACATTGGAATGGTATAATTCAAACTATAATATCGCTATTGTCAGTGTCAAGAAGAATTTCGGTGATGGTCGTCCAGAAAATATGTTTGATAAAGTGTGGATGGCATCTCGGAAAGACTTTCCTTTAGGTCGAAGAGAAGTGCCTATAGGGCATGGAAAAGTAATAGCTATAGGGCGTGACGTGGACAAAGGACTACAAATGGTCTCAATGGGTGAATTGAGGCGGAGAAACAAGGGCACCAAACTTGACTGCAAATATCTTAAGATTTCCACTTGTAAAATCAATAAGGTACAGTGTGGTGAAATTCTTTTACTGTTACTTTACATAATAGTGAGTCGAGATAGTCGCCTCACAACTGAGTCATCTCTTTAATCATATTATACATGCATGAAACTTTATCTTTGGAATTATAACTACTTCATCAGTTACTTAGGGATTTTATTTCCATTTTAATGTTGACATAGGCTGGGATTGGAGGACCTCTTATTGATTTTGGTGGGAGTTTTGTTGGAATGAACTTCTATGATGGACGTGAAGAAGTAACATTATCGAGCTTTTAAAGATAGTGGTTGATCACTCACTACCATCAAGGTATTCTTCTGCCACTTCTCGGTACTAACTAGGTATGCACCATACTTGCTCTATGAATTTGCAAATGAATCAAATTTGTGTTGTTGACAGACTATGTAACGGTCACAATCCTATGCACATAGAATACGGTTTCCAAGGGAGGACAAGGGAAAATAGGTATACTTTCCGTTTTTAGTGCCCCTTTGTTTGTGGCTGTAATATGGGACAGAGGGAGTACTATTTATCCAACTCTGAATTTACAGTGAAAAAATGTTGTATGATAGGCGGCATGTGCGCGAGCCATATTGATTTCATGGTGAACTTCAAATAGATAGGTATTGTGTATCAGAGCTTCCTGGAAGGACTCTGCAATAGACTTTGGTTTTCAGTTCTGATTTAGATGGAGAGCTTTGTTCATACATCGTAATATTTTAGGAAAGAAATTATATATATTACTTTTTTCGCGATTCAAAGATGCCTATATGAAAATGTAATGCATGATCTAGGAGCATTCAAAATATGATGGCCTTAGGCATGCATTGTACCGAACCACAAATGGACGGAAAGATGTATGGCAGTATTGTCAGATAGGTTCGTGTGGTTGATGTGAAGGTAGGGAGTACTATTTATCCAACTATGAATTTACATTGAAAAATTGTTCTATGATAGGTGGCATGTGCCCGAGCAATTTTGGTTTCATGGTGAACTTCAAACGGATAGGTACTATGTACCATAGCTTCCTGGATGGACTCTGCAATAGACTTCGGTTTTCGGTTTTGATTTAGATGAAGAGCTTTGTTCATATATCATAACATTTTGGGGAAGAAATTATATGTATTGCTTTTTTTGCGATTCAAAGACGCCTCTATGAGGATGTAATGCATGATCTAGGAGCATTCAAATTATGAGGGCCTTAGGCATTCATTGTACCGATTCGCTAATGAACGGGAGATGTATGACGGTATTGTCAAATAGGTTCGTGTGGTTGATGAGAAGGTAGGGATAGGCCAGTGGTCACGGAATGGCTCTTGGCTGATGTCCTGCCTTTAAATATGTTGATACATCTAGCATTATCCCCTGGTTACACAAAAGCAACCTATATTGGGAGCGATTAACTTCCGAACGTTCCAGTTTTAGCGATAGATCAAAACAACCTTCGATCGATCCTCCCACTCGTCCCGTTGTAGGTCTCCTGAATAGCTACTAAGCCAACTAACCAACTCAACCATCTTTTTTTGTTGTCCACAATACATAACGAGGCTATTTGAACCCTTCTTTCTACCATATTAGCAAAAATAGTCTTGATAACTTTGGCATCAGCAACGTGATAACTATGACATGACCATCCTGGTAACTTCAACATTAGCGCCCTGATAAAATTTAAAAATGATAAAAGAAGTTTGATAACTATATCGTTTGAAGGCTGATAACTAGAACGCGAGAAGCATGATAACTTTAGCATGATAAGTGATAACCCACAAGTATAGAGGATCAATTGTAGCCTCTTTCGATAAGTAAGAGTGGCGAACCCAACGACGAGCTAAAGGTAGAACAAATATTCCCTCAAGTTCTATTGTCCACTGATACAACTCTACGCACGCTTAACGTTCGCCTTACCTAGAACAAGTATGAAATTAGAAGTACTTTGTTGGTGTTGTAGGCTAAGTTTGTAAGATAATAAAGAGCATGTAAATAAAAGTTAGGGTCTGTTTAGATAAAGACACAACTAAATTAGATTTAGTAGAGAGTTCTTTGTCACGAGAATGTTATTTGTCCCTAGACAATCGATAACTAGACCGGTAATCATTATTGCAATTTTATTTGACGGAGAGGCATAATATAACATACTTTCTCTTCTTGGATCATATGCACTTATGATTGAAACTCTAGCAAGCATCCGCAACTACTAAAGATCATTAAGGTAAAACCCAACCATAGCATTATAAGGCATCAAGTCATCTTTACTCCCATACGCAAACAACCTACTTACTCGGCTCTGTACTTCTGTCACTCACGCCATCCACCATAAGCAAATCATGAACATATTGAAAACCCTACAGTGGGGATCCCTCACGCTTGCACGACACGAAGAGCACCATAGGACAACACCAATAATAAAACATGCAACTCAAACCAATCACGATCATCAATTAACCCATAGGACAAAACGGATCTACTCAAACATCATACGATAGCCATACATCATTGGGAAATAATATATAGCGTTGAGCACCGTGTTTAAGTAGAGATTACAGCGGGTAAAAGAGGGGTTACACCGCTGCATAGAGGGGGAAGAGTTGGTGATGACGGCGGTGAAGTTGTTGGTGTAGATCGTTGTCGCGATGATGGCCCCGGCGGTGTTCCGGCGCCACTGGGAGAGAGGGGGAGAGAGTCCCCCTTCTTCTTCTTCTTCCTTGACCTTCCCCCTAGATGGGAGAAGGGTTTCCCCTCTGGTCCATGGCCTCCATGGCGGCGGAGGGGTGAGAGCCCCTTCGAGATTGGATCTCTCTCTTTATTTCCTTCTGTTTCTAAGCTCCCTTATTCTGCCCTTTCACCGTTTCATAAATTCCTGGAGATCCGTAACTCCGATTGGGCTGAAATTTTGACCCAATTTTTATCCGGATATTGGCTTTCTTGCGGTGAAAGAAGGGCACCAACCGCCTTACGGAGTGGCCACGAGGGCCCTGGGCACGCCCTACCCCCTGGGGCGCGCCCCTCACCCTCATGGGCCCCTCGGGCATCGTCTCGCATTGATTCCACTTCCCAAAATTCGCATATATTCCAAAAAAATCTCCGTAAGTTTTTATCCCGTTGGGGCTTCGTTTGATATGGATTTTCTGCGAAACAAAAAACATGCAACCAACAGGAACTGGCACTAGACACTGGATCAATATGTTAGTCCCAAAAATAGTATAAAAACTTGCCAAAATTATGTAAAAGTTGTAGAATATTGGCATGGAAGAATAAAAAATTGTAGATACGACGGAGACGTATCAGAATCCCCAAGCTTAATTCCTGCTCGTCCTTGAGTAGGTAAATGGTAAAGATAATTTTTGATGTGGGATACTACCTAGCATAATCTTGATCATGTAATCTAATCATGGCATGAATATTAAGACACGAGTGATTCAAAGCAATAATCTATCATTTGACATTAAGACAATAATACTTCAAGCATACTAATAAAGCAATCATGTCTTTTCAAAATAACATGGCCAAAGAAAGTTATCCCTACAAAATCATATGATCTGGCTATGCTCCATCTTCATCACACAAAATATTCAAATCATGCACAACCCTGATGTCAAGCCAAGCAATTGTTTCATACTTTTGATGCTCTCAAACCTTTTCAACTTTCATGCAATACATGAGAGTGAGCCATGGATATAGCACTATAGGTGGAATAGAATATGATGATGGAGGTTGTGTGGAGAAGACAGAAAAGGGAGAAAGTCTCACATCGACGTGGCTAATCAACGGGCTATGGAGATGCCCATCAATTGATGTCAATGCGAGGAGTAGGGATTGTCATGCAACAAATGCACTGGAGCTCTAAGTGTATGAAAGCTCAAACTGAAACTAAGTGGGTGTGCATCCAACTTGCTTGCTCATGAAGACCTAGGGCACTTGAGGAAGCCCATCGTTGGAATATACAAGCCAAGTTCTATAATGAAAATTTCCACTTGTATATGACAGTGATAACTCAAGAGACTCTTGATGACCCACAAGTATAGGGGATCTATCATAGTCCTTTCGATAAGTAAGAGTGTCGAACCCAATGAGGAGCAGAAGGAAATGATAAGCAGTTTTCAGTAAGGTATTCTCTGCAAGCACTGAAATTATCAGTAACAAATAGTTTTGTGATAAGGTAATTTGTAACGGGTAACAAGCAATAATTGTAAATAAGGTGCAGCAAGATGGCCCAATCCTTTTTGTAGCAAAGGACAAGCCTGGACAAACTCTTATATAAAGGAAAACGTTCCCGAGGACACATGGGAATTATCATCAAGCTAGTTTTCATCATGTTCATATGATTCATGTTTGGTACTTTTATAATTTGATATGTGGGTGGACCGGTGCTTGGGTACTGTCCTTCCTTGGACAAGCATCCCACTTATGATTAACCCCTCTTGCAAGCATCCACAACTACAAAAGAAGTATTAAGGTAAACTTAACTATAGCAAGAAACATATGGATCCAAATTAGCCCCTTACGAAGCAACTCATAAACTAGGGTTTAAGCTTCTATCACTCTAGCAACCCATCATCTACTTATTACTCCCCAATGCCTTCCTCTAGGCCCAAACAATGGTGAAGTGTCATGCAGTCGACGCGAACGAATACCAAATTCACATGACTACTTATATCAAGACTTCTCCTATGTCCTCAGGAACAAACATAACTACACACAAATCATATTCATGTTCATAATCAGAGGGGTATTAATATGCATAAAGGATCTGAACATATGATCTTCCACCGAATAAACCAACCAGCATCAACTACAAGGACTAATCAACACTACTAGCAACCCACAGGTACCAATCTGAGGCTTTGGGACAAAGATTGGATAAAAGAGATGAACTAGGGTTTGAGATGAGATGGTGCTGGTGAAGATGTTGATGGAGATTGACCCCCTCCCGGTGAGAGGATCAATGGTGATGACGATGATGATGATTTCCCCTTCCTGGAGGGAAGTTTCCCCGGCAGAACAGCTCCGCCGGAGCCCTAGATTGGTTCCGCCAAGGTTCCGCCTCGTGGCGGCGGGGTTTCGTCCCGTAAACTTGCTTATGATTTTTTTTGGATGAAAGACCTCATATAGCAGAAGATGGGCATCAGAGGGCTGCCAGAGGGCCCATGAGGCAGGCGGCGCGCCCCCCACCCTCGTGGATGGTGGGTGCCCCCCTCTGGTACTTCCTTCGCCCAATATTTTTTATATATTCTGAAACGTGCTCCCGTGAAGTTTCAGGACTTTTGGAGTTGTGAAGAATAGGTCTCTAATATTTGCTCCTTTTCCAGCCCAGAATTCCAGCTGCCGGCATTCTCCCTCTTCATGTAAACCTTGTAAAATAAGAGAGAATAGGCATAAGTATTGTGACATAATGTGTAATAACAACTCATAATGCAATAAATATCAATATAAAAGTATGATGCAAAATGGACGTATCAACTCCCCCAAACTTAGACCTCGCTTGTCCTCAAGCGAAAGCCGATATCAAAAAATATGTCCATATGTTTAGAGACAAAGGTATCGATAAAATAAAATACGGACATGAGGGCATCATGATCATTCTTAGAACAACAACATATATATATTGTCATATGATTTCTTATGCTAAAGTAACAATTCATTCATAATTTTAAGTATGAATCGGAAACTTCATTGAAAACTAACAAACTAGAATCTCAGTCATTGAAGCAATTGCAATTTATCATAATATCGGAAAGAGTCAATATAAGAGCTTTTCAGCAAGTCCACATACTCAACTATCATTTAGTCTTTCACAATTGCTAACACTCACGAAATATTTATGGTTATGAAGTTTTAGTCGGACACAGAGAAAGACAGGGGCTTATAGTTTTGCCTCCCAACCTTTTACCTCAAGGGTAATGTCAACAATAATAGTTCATGAAAACTTACATCCAATTAGCTATATATATCAGGATCTTTCCAACACATTGTGCTTGCCAAAGGATAAAATGTAAAAAAGAAAGGTGAAGATCACTATGACTCTTGTATGAAGTATAAGACAAGAATAGAAGATAGGCCCTTCGCAGAGGGAAGCAGAGGTTTTCATGTGCTTTTATGGTTGGATGCACAAAATCTTAATGCAAAAAAACGTCACTTTATATTGCCACTTGTGATATGGACCTTTATTATGCAGTCCGTCGCTTTTATTTCTTCCACATCACAAGATCGTATAAAGGTTATTTTCTCCACACTAATAAATCATACATATTTAGAGAGCAATTTTTTATTGCTTGCTACAATGACAACTTACTTGAAGGATCTTACTCAATCCATAGGTAGATATGATGGACTCTTATGGCAAAATTGGGTTTAAGGATATTTGGAAGCACAAGTAGTATCTCTACTTGGTGCAAAATTTTTGGCTAGCATGAGAGGAAAAGGCAAGCTCAACATTTGGATGATCCATGACAATATAATTTATTTCAGATGTAAGAAAACATAACCCATTATGTTGTCTTCCTTGTCCAACGTCAACTCTTTAGCATGTCATATTTTAATGAGTGCTCACAATCATAAAAAATGTCCAAGATAGTATATTTATATGTGAAAACCTCTATTTCTTTATTACTTCTTATTAATTGCAACGATGACCAAAACTATGTTTGTCAACTTTCAACAACTTTTATTCATCATACTCTTTATATGTGAAGTCATTACTCTCCATAAGATCCACATGATCTCTTCATTTCTTTTTATTCTTTCTCTTTTATTTTATTCCCTCAACATCATAGCAAGATAATCAAGCCCTTGACTCAACACTAATCTTTATTATATATAGCTCACAGACTCGATTACATAGAAGGATCATAAAGCAAAACTCAAAACTAGATCATACTAAAACTTTATTCTACTAGATCAAGATATTACCAAAAGGATCGAACTAAGAAAAATGGTAAAGATGAAGGTGTGATGGTGAAACGATACCGGGGTACTCCCCCAAGCTTGGCAGTTGCCAAGGGGAGTGCCCATACCCGATACTTAGTTCTTCTTTGTTGGTGAAGAAGATATTGGTGATGATGGATAGTCGCACATCGAGCGTAGGAGATCCTCCAATTTGCGGATAATGCCCTTGAGTGCTATGATATGCTCCTTCAACAAAATATTTTCACTTGTGAGATACTTGTTTTGAATGCGACACTACTACAAAAAGGGCTATAGCTAATATGGACATTAATGGCACACCATGTATGTGGTGCGCCACTGCTATATAGCAGTGGCGCACTAGATACAGGTATGCCATTATTGACATATTACTAATGGCGCACCTGGTGTGTGATACACCATTACTAGTTTTGAAGAAAAAATTGTTAGCAGTGGCGCATCCAGGGAATAGTGCGCCATTACTAGTTTACATAGTAATGGCGCACCTGCACAAAGTGCGCCATTACTATGTGTATGACTGGGTCAAACCTTAGTCAAACTTAGTAATGACGCACTTTGCATAGATGTGCCATTACTATGTCAAACTTAGTAATGTCGCACCTACACAAAGTGCGCCATTACTAACTTTGATCAAGGTTTGACCAAGTCATACACATAGTAATGGCGCACTTTGTGAAGGTGCACCATTACTAACTTTCTTTGCACCCCCCCTCCCCTGTGGATCGCCTTTTCAGTTTTAGAAAAAATAAAAGAAAATGATGGAAATGTCAAAAAATAAAAGAAAATAAGTTTCTCATGTGATATGTGGTCTAGTTGTTGGGAAAATTTACAAATATGAATTTCAACTTTATTTGCAAAATCATTTTGGAATTTAGTAAAATGGGCATAACTTTTGCATACGAACTCAGATTAAAAAGTTTTTTATATAAAAAATCATCTACTCAAAAAGTTACATCAAGATTCAATCGGGGGAACCCCGTTGAAGATTTTCAGAATCCTAACAGGCCTAACAGAACGAAAGATACGGGGCTTTTAAGATCTAGAGGGGGGAATGGGAAAAAATCAAACTTAGTAATGGCACACCATTTGCTAGGTGCGCCACTAGTAACAGAAAAAAATTGGTTTCGATTTTTTTTGGAAAAAATGTTCAAAATATGATACGTAATATGACCGGGAAGTTTGAAATATTTTTTCAAAATTTCATCACACTCGTGAACATGAACAAAGTCATAGACATCAACATGGTTTAATAGAATTGATATGATAGATATATCAACAAGTGCCTGTTAAGTGAGCTGGTGCTGGGGTTGGGTTTGGATAGAACTGCGAAGTTAAGCGTGCTTGGGCTGGAGTATTGTGAGGATGGGTGACCTTCCGGAAAGTTTGACCACGGAGTGTGATTTGACTTGAGATTAAGCATATTGACCCGAGATTAAGCCATAGTGACCCGAGATTAAGTCATATAGTAATGGCGCACCGTTGGACATAGTCATGGCGCACTATGTGGTGCGCCACTATTATCTGGTATACTAATGGCGCACCAGGGGTGCGCCATTAGTACTTGTTACTAGTGGCGTGATGATAGTGGCGCACCTATAGTGCACCATTAATGGCCAAAATAGGTGCGCCACTAACAGGCCTTTTCCCAGTAGTGCGAGCTAGCTCAATCATCTTGAAAAGCTTCAATCTCCGTTGGGGTAAAGAGATTGTCATGAGGTTGAAGGATGTCCTCGTCTACTACTACCGGAACTTGATCCCACATGGCCTTCTTGATCCCATCATCCCTGTTGATCCCTCCGGGCTCTTCTCTCTTCAGCTTTATCTTCATTAGCCAAGCATCGTTGCCCTCATTGTTGGAGGAGGAGGGAGATGACATGATGCATGTCCTTGACAACCATGGCAGAAAACAGCTCGAAACAAAAACATGAGATATTCGCGTGATACGGTGGTCAAAACCTTTGGCAGATTATATAATGAATTTTTACCGACCAAAAGAAGTATCGTGCAAGAAAACGGAGTCCGGAGAGCACACGAGGTGCCCATGAGGCAGGGGGCGCGCCTAGGGGGTAGGGAGCACCCTCCATCCTGGTAGAATCCTCGTGTCCTTCCCGGACTGCTTCTTATTTTCCTATTTTCTTAAATATTCAAAAACCGATCTCGCACGGACAGAACCTGGGAACGATGGACAGGCAAAGTAGAGGAGCGGCAGCAGAGGAAACTGCACGCGTGAGAGGCAACAGCCAAGCGGAGGCAGGAGACGATTTGGAGCAGCGCAGCTGGGAAAGGATGATCACGGCGGCGCGATTGGATCGAGCACGAGTTGCAGCGTGCAAAAAAAGAACCAAAGCTCTAATACCATGTTAGGGAATTATGCAACTTGATATTATTAGGAAGCCAAAGCCATCATATATACATGTACAAAGAATGCCAAGAGACTAGAATACAAAAGGCCAAAGGCCATCCTCAATATAACTCTAACAATTTTTATGTTACTTTCTTCGCATGATTGAGAACCTGAAAAAATTTAGTGCATGCAGATATATGTGGCCTTGCTACTTTATCACTGTGTGAGCCAAAGTGAAGATACCATCTTTCCTTTATAAACCCTACCACTTAACTTTTTTTCCTTGGTTGTATTTGGAGGGCCAGTTATAGGAAATGGTGATAGATTTATTGGGCCGAGCCTTCATATTAATGATTCCGATGATTTAAATGGGATTGATGTATACTGGACTACAGATCAACAAAGAGTATGTTCTCAAACGTACGGAGTTGCCTAATTAATCATGGATTGCCTGTTCAAAATCAAATAAACCACCTCACAGCTTAAACTTTTGGGCAAACTGCACCCATAATATCATACAAGATCAATTTGTAGGTCTGTATCAGGTTAGTCGAACTGGGTGGAACCAGGGTGGAGTGAAGCTATTTAATTTGCAGACGATATTCGACATGGAACCTCGCAATCAGTCGTGTTGGAAATAAACCTTGTGGCTTCAGAAACTTCAGTTCAGTAGGTTCAGGTCGAGGTGTCATTTTCTTCAGTTTCATCATTTGGTGGATTAGTTAATTAGTTAGCTGGTTTAGCTCACAGGCTTAACAATCTGGAGTGAGTGTCAGGCTACGTTGATCTGATTGTGCCCCATTTCTACTTTTCTGTAATCTGAATAAATAGAAGAGAAGAAAGAGCAGAAATGCCACGGAAGTTTGAGCAGCACAAATCCTTGTCTTCCACCTTGTTTCTCGAGTACGTACCTTTGCTTTGAAAGCAACAAGGAGCTTCTACCCCCAATGCACTCCTCCCAAAGGTTTATGTAGTAAAAATTGGCAGTTGAGTAGCCTAAATTTGAGCAGCGGAACAATTACCCCTGCACTAGCAAATGATCAGCCACCATTCAACGGCATAATACAACTGCATCGTCTCATAGTTCCTGGTGTTGTCCCCTGCTTGAGACAAGTAGAAGACTTCCCTTCGATCAACGGTAGTAGAGATGGCCTTGTAATGCCAACAGAGAAATATGGACATGACTTGCAATTTCAATATCACAAGAGGAACACATCGTGGGACCTGCCAAACCATTCTTCGGCTTACCAGTACAGCTTTTACTGCAATTAAATGGTTTGCGGCTAAAGGAAAATGATGGAGATAGCACCTACCGATTCAACAGAAAGACATAAATAGAGCAGAAGATTTCAGTATGTATCAAGAATAATCAAGTGCAACTTGTTGGTCCAACAAGAGTAATGTCGGCTACAACAAAACTTGGAACCAAGAAATTAATTTATGTTGCTAAATGTATTACTAAGAGAACGACTGGATAATCTCCAAAGAAGTAGAAGACCATGATAAAAGCCAAATACATTATTCAGATAAGAAAAAACAGAGACATGTGGCAGATCAACTGGCAAATATTTCAACCACTGACGAAAATGACTTGGTAGCATCAACTTGCACGGTAGCCACTTTAGCACAAAAGGATATTTAAATAAATATGAATGTCATGCAAGATGCAGTCATAATTTTGCTCTCATAATTTTGTATATATCAATAGGTGTCCTTAGTGGATCCAATCCATGCATATTGAAGATTGAGGATATGCTGTTTAGAAGCACTGACGGTTCACAGAATAACCGTCTAGTGTCGTAAAGAAGGTATGTGGAACGAGAGTTTGCTGGAGCTGATGTTGACCGAGATGGAGACCTTCGTGATTGAAACTGGCCACCAACCTGCTATTGGTATCAAAGTGAAGTAGCCACTCGCCAAATCTGACCAGCACGAGCACATCACCATCGCAAGAGTGGACTGCCACTTTCCAATTTTCAACAATCTTACCAAACCGCTCATTGAGATATGCAACCGGCAATTCAACCTGATATTTTAAGGCCCAAACCTCACTTTTGTAATCCTGCATCATCCAGATATCAATGATTTTCACTTCACCATTAAAGATTGACATGCCGAGCTTGTCATGCATCTCAAACAGATTAGCACGCTTAGGATCAAGAACAACCGGAGCATGCATCTCACGGAACGACTCGGCTGTGGTGTCGAATACCATTATATGGCTGCTTTTGCTCTCATGTTTCTGTAGGTGCCAATGCAGGCTACCGCGGAGCAGGACATCGTCCCCCCAGACACTTACCTTCTCCCTCGGCCACCCCCCGATGTTCCTCGGTGGCTGGGCTGAGCCCAATGCAAAGATGAAGAAGGCGTTGACTGCGGGATCATCCTTTCCCTGAGTCAGCAGTATCCGGTACTCGCTTGTAGGACGGTGCCGGTACATTCCGAACGGGAGGAAGGCAGAAAGCATGGGCAGACGAGCATGCTCACGAGTGGTCGGGTTGCAGATGGAAAAGCAGGTGCCATACGTGCTGCCATTTTGTTCGAGCTGACTAATCGAGTTGTCAGTGAAAAGGAGGAGGCCGTCGCAGGAGGCATCTAGATGGATCGTGTCAGCAAGCTGCACCCGGGCAACGTCTTGGACCTGGGCGTCGGTGGCCCGATTGTTGAAGGTGATGATGTTTTGGTAGTAGCTGTCGCCGCAGTTCATGCTTTGCGAGGCGAGGGGGAGAGCGGGCTGGCGGCCGTGGTGGGCGAGGAGGAAGTTGCGGATGGAGGTGGCGCGGCGCCATGCACGGCAGACGGCACGGCAGAGGAGGAGGGCTTTGGGGGGCAGGCGGACGAGGATCTCCCATATCATGATCTCCTCCGGAAGGCCTTGGTGGACACGCGTCGATCTCGATCTTGCTGTTGCAGGATCCGCCATGGTCGCCGGCTGGATGAGCTCTCGATGTGTTGGTCTGTATTTCTCTCTGGCAGACGAACAAACAGCGAGGTGCGAGGAGATGTATTTGGGCTGCCAATCTCGAACATCGAACAACGCTTAAACGGGCTGGATAGGAGCTCTCGATCCATGTTGGTTTCGATCGATTGCCTCAGTTATGATCTTGAAACCCCAGACCCAATCTCGCCGGCCGCCGCGGGATCAGTTGCATGCGCGATGTATGTGTCGATTCTCTCGTCTGATTTTTGTTCCGTACTTTTTTTCAGGGTAACACGTGTCTTATTCATATCATAAAGAACAAAGTACAAGTCACGTAAAAATTAACACGACAAAACTGAAAAGATAGTAGAACATCTCTGAGCTTGACACCAACGGTTGTCACCTACCTCCGGCACCACCACTGCAGCTACCAAAGAAAAGAACGACGGATCACTTTCTTATTCGAGTTCGACGCGGCTCTATCGCTGATATACAGCTTTGCAGACCTCCAAGATGGCTCACCAAAAGTGAAGCAATTGCCGTTGAACCAATCAGACCGGGGCAACACTCCGGACACGCCATCGAACTCCAGATCTGGCATCCCACTATGACTAAGATGCCGAAGGAGGAAACCATATCTACTATCCACGAACCACGAACCCAGCACATGTTCCGTCTTTCAGATGTCGTCGATACAGACCACAATCTGCATCCGCTCCTGGACTACCTTTCAAGCTCCACGCCGACGCTGGAGCAAACGTCATTGCTACGACGAAGCCCGAGGACATAGGTCCACCATGAGGATGTCGCTGTCGCCACATCATCCTTGCTTGAATAGACTAGTTTTCAAATCCATCCCCAACCATAGGACCGATGGCCTCGTTAGAGAAGTAAACGAATAATCTTTATTCAGCGCCATCATCGTTGCCGCCGAAGGCAAGACGATGAGCAACCTAAAAACCTAGACTACAAGAGAGTAAAAATGATCCACACACGTGCATCCAGCAACCCCTCTCACCACCGACAACCGAGGTCGCCATCGGAGGAGAGCCGCCAAAGGACGGTGCTGAAAGATGGCCTCTCCTAACGGCAGTTAGGGTTCCAGCCGCTAGGAAGGAGAGAAAAACGATCTGGTCTATCGGTCCGCTTCGGTTTTGTTGGCTCGTATACGTTTGAACGCTGGCCGCGTGGATTTCTGTTCTGTACTGCATGGTTTCGTTTTCATATAGATGCACAGAACCAGGCCATATTATACTGATTTCTTTTTTCTTTTGCGGGAAATATTATACTGATTTCATATACATTCTTTTCCCAACAAAATACATATTGTTTCACATTTTTTTTTTGCGAAATCACATTTTCGAATTACTGAACCTAAAAACTCATACATTTTTTTGTTCCCAGTTGATGTTTTGGCATTACAATCAAACCCTGCACAAGGCCGGCTTTATGTATTTCCTCTCCAAAGTATTTACGTTTATTTTCTACTACTACAAGACTGCAGGCACGACATCCAAGAGACCAAGACGAAGGACGCACTCAATGATAGAATCGCCAGACTCGGCCCATCCTTTTTTTTTAACCTAGACTCAGGCCATCCTTGAAATCAAAGGGAGGTTGCGTAAAAGGCTTCCGTGAAGCCATAGAGAATGGATAAAAGTCAGTAAATGATTCTAGGTTTTCTTTGCTTCTTCCTTTTGTGACGCAGCGGCAGCCCGTTGCTCGATCAGTGGAGGGGTGCACTGAATTCGAGGACAGGGCGGTGGCGGCCGACGTAGGTCGACGAGCAGTCCAACGCACGGACGACAGCCGTGAGGGGCCGCCTGTCGCGCGAGGCCGCCTGGTCGGTGTAGAGGCCGGCCGGTTGCGCCGGTGTCAGAGTAGAGACGCACGATGGTCGACGGCGGCGGTGGCCGACGCAAACCGATCAAGCATAGATCAGAAAACCAAAAAAACACCGATCAAAACGACCAATGAGAGAGTGAAAAAATTCGAAGCAAGGGCTCGGGAAAAAGACTCTCTAGGACAGCCGGTTAACACGACCGGAGGACGAACCCTAGGCCGCCGGGTCGGGACGACGGGCGGGCAGACGCACGGACGAGATGGTCGTTAGGGGCCGCCTGTCGCGCGAGGCCGCCTATTCGGTGTAGAGGCCGGCCGGTTGCGCCGGTGTCGGAGTAGAGGCGCACGGTGGTCGAAGGCGGCGGCGAGTGACGCAAACCGATCAAGTATAGATCGGAAAACCAAAAAAAAATGCCGATCAAAACGGTCGGTGAGAGAGCGAAAAAACCCGGATCAAGGGCTCGGGAAAAAGACTCTCTAGGACTGCCAGTCAACATGACCGGCGGACGAACCCTAGATACGGGCGGCACGGCCCCC
>NC_041384.1:701385053-701387370 GCF_002162155.2 Triticum dicoccoides
TTCATTGTCCGCCCGGAGTCGCCACCATCTGCTCCTGGCCAGAATCAATGGATCTGGCGTGCTCGCCGCATGCCCGAATTGGCAAAAGAAAATGGCCTAGTTGATCTTCGTGAAACACACAGGACCGGCTGCGGGACCATGACTAGAGGATACATATCTTCGTCATTAGGAACGAACAAACTCTAGATAGATTATGATGCGGCTACGAGACTGTTCGTCATGTATTGTTTTTGCTGCATCTGTTTGTTGTAAACTGAAATAGCAGTGGATAGATTGATAGCTTGGTACTTGTGTTTGCATATCATGGATTACCAGGAAAGAATACACCGATCGTTTGGGTGTCTCTCGATCTATATACCCAGTCCAGCCATGTCGTCGCCGCCATAAGATCGGAAAATATGGCTTTGACAGTGCGAGGACCACACCACCACAGTCGCCGTCCGTCTGCGCGGCGGCGCCGCAAGCAAGACTCGTGTTAATTAGCACATCCGGAGTTACAGCTTTACCAATCAAGCCATGATACGCCATGATTTTTTATGTTAGTACTCCGAATTAGATTATTGGAGTACCAATCCATCTTATTCGTCAGATTAGAAAGAATAGACGGTCCTGTTTAATTTAAGGGTACGGTAAAGAGCTCACCCGGCATTCTAAACCGATGTATTGCATTTATCACTAACAGGTCAAAGTGCTCCTTCCTGATAATAATATTGCCGACGGGTTGTTGGGTCTATATGATGAACACATTATATGATGAACAAATTGCGATTGTCACGACCTTGGAACTCCTAACTCTCCATGCCGTAGATCTGAATCCTTGGGACTCGGCTCCCTCTCATGGCGACCGTATACTAGCTGTCAGGCGTGCCTTCTCGTCAGGTGGTTTGATGGCCACACGTGGGTCTCTCACTGAAAAACCTCCCACGTGTGTTTCTGATGATCCTGATATCACCGAGGTATGATATTGATTTGTATGTTACTTTCTTGCCATGATGGAGAACTTGAAACAAATACTTGCAAGGTGACATATATGGTCTAATTTATCACTGTGTGCACCAAAGTGAAAATACCATATGTCCATTATAAGCCCTACCACTTTATTTTTTTTGTCTAGGTTGTATTTGGAGGGCCAATTATAGGAAATGGTGATAGATTTATTGGGATGAGCCTTCATACGGACGATTCTGATGATGTTGACGAGAGAAATGTAGTCTTCCTTCGACGAGAGATACTTCGTAAATGCTTGAAGAAGTTTGGGATACTCAAGTATGTCTTTTACGCTTCCGGTATCTATGATTCTCCCTAGCAGGCCTATTTCTCTTTGATCCAAACTCATATTGGTGGCATTTTTAGATACCAACAACATTTAACCAAAGGTGTTTCCACATAGTAATATGTGGATTGAAAACTATCTTGTTCTTGGTACCTATATCTTGTGGATACCAGCTTCAGACCACATATTTGTTGTTAATTTAGTGCTCTTTCTTAATATTGAAGCAATATTTCTCTAGATGAGGAGTTAAAATTTTCATTTGGACAGTATGGACGTTGCAACTGCATCATTCCAAATGTCTGGATACTCAAATTTTCATTTAGAAAATCAAAATCTGTTCAATCCTCTCATTCTTTTGTCGAATGCTTATGAGCCTGATCCCTGTGTATTTGTTTATACCTTGTTTTCTTTTATAAGATTTAATGTTGTGTTTGTATGAATGTTGTTCCATTGCAGTCTTAAAAAACTCGACTTCCATGGATATTCATTGCCTTCAGGTGTATCAAGTGCAGTTCCTTCAGGTGTGAATAACCATGCAACTGCATCATTCCAAATGTTACCTAGTGATTATTATGTGAGAGATATTATGTGAATGTTATCACAAATATCATTTGAATACTAAAAGTAATCACCTTCTTGCGGCAGGTTCATGAGAATTATTAACCATTTAAAAGCCTTGAGCTATCCCATGCCACCACCACTTGCGCTTACTTCTCCTTTTGCTATTGCTTACTTCTCCCTCATTAATTTTTTTAGGTAACTTATGATCTTACTTCTTTGACCACACAATGGTAAATTGCTTAATCAATTTAAAGGGTATTTTGGTGAATTGCTAGCGTAGGATGGATATCCTTCCGGTGCTCCCTTTATTGATAATAAGGGAGTCTATGGGCTACTTCATATCCCATCTCGTTTTCTCACTCAAATCATTTTGTGGTGATTTTCATAGTTATATGCTATTTATTTTCCATGCTAGTGTTTCTTCTACATTTACTAATGATAAATTATGATATATAGGACATACGAGGTGTTTTGCATGCACAG
>NC_041384.1:701387926-701405683 GCF_002162155.2 Triticum dicoccoides
CTTGCTTATATGGTGGCCTGAAAGTAGTGGAGTGGGCTCTATCATTTTGACTTCGGCCAGTTTGGTTAGATGTCATGATAGCGCAAACCATATTGATAACATGATCGTTGTTGATCATAATCCTTTCTCTTGGTCGTTTAAGTTGTATGATGGTCGGGTTAGTTCTTGTTTTTATGATTACAGATTGAAGTGCTTGTCCCACCGAATGAAACCGTCATTGACACATTGGAATGGTATAATTCAAACTATAATATCGCTATTGTCAGTGTCAAGAAGAATTTCGGTGATGGTCGTCCAGAAAATATGTTTGATAAAGTGTGGATGGCATCTCGGAAAGACTTTCCTTTAGGTCGAAGAGAAGTGCCTATAGGGCATGGAAAAGTAATAGCTATAGGGCGTGACGTGGACAAAGGACTACAAATGGTCTCAATGGGTGAATTGAGGCGGAGAAACAAGGGCACCAAACTTGACTGCAAATATCTTAAGATTTCCACTTGTAAAATCAATAAGGTACAGTGTGGTGAAATTCTTTTACTGTTACTTTACATAATAGTGAGTCGAGATAGTCGCCTCACAACTGAGTCATCTCTTTAATCATATTATACATGCATGAAACTTTATCTTTGGAATTATAACTACTTCATCAGTTACTTAGGGATTTTATTTCCATTTTAATGTTGACATAGGCTGGGATTGGAGGACCTCTTATTGATTTTGGTGGGAGTTTTGTTGGAATGAACTTCTATGATGGACGTGAAGAAGTAACATTATCGAGCTTTTAAAGATAGTGGTTGATCACTCACTACCATCAAGGTATTCTTCTGCCACTTGTCGGTACTAACTAGGTATGCACCATACTTGCTCTATGAATTTGCAAATGAATCAAATTTGTGTTGTTGACAGACTATGTAACGGTCACAATCCTATGCACATAGAATACGGTTTCCAAGGGAGGACAAGGGAAAATAGGTATACTTTCCGTTTTCAGTGCCCCTTTGTTTGTGGCTGTAATATGGGACAGAGGGAGTACTATTTATCCAACTCTGAATTTACAGTGAAAAAATGTTGTATGATAGGCGGCATGTGCGCGAGCCATATTGATTTCATGGTGAACTTCAAATAGATAGGTATTGTGTATCAGAGCTTCCTGGAAGGACTCTGCAATAGACTTTGGTTTTCAGTTCTGATTTAGATGAAGAGCTTTGTTCATACATCGTAATATTTTAGGAAAGAAATTATATATATTACTTTTTTCGCGATTCAAAGATGCCTATATGAAAATGTAATGCATGATCTAGGAGCATTCAAAATATGATGGCCTTAGGCATGCATTGTACCGAACCGCAAATGGACGGAAAGATGTATGGCAGTATTGTCAGATAGGTTCGCGTGGTTGATGTGAAGGTAGGGAGTACTATTTATCCAACTATGAATTTACATTGAAAAATTGTTCTATGATAGGTGGCATGTGCCCGAGCAATTTTGGTTTCATGGTGAACTTCAAACGGATAGGTACTATGTACCATAGCTTCCTGGATGGACTCTGCAATAGACTTCGGTTTTCGGTTTTGATTTAGATGAAGAGCTTTGTTCATATATCATAATATTTTGGGGAAGAAATTATATGTATTGCTTTTTTGCGATTCAAAGACGCCTCTATGAGGATGTAATGCATGATCTAGGAGCATTCAAATTATGAGGGCCTTAGGCATTCATTGTACCGATTCTCTAATGGACGGGAGATGTATGACGGTATTGTCAAATAGGTTTGTGTGGTTGATGAGAAGGTAGGGATAGGCCAGTGGTCACGGAATGGCTCTTGGCTGATGTCCTACCTTTAAATATGTTGATACATCTAGCATTATCCCCTGGTTACACAAAAGCAACCTATATTGGGAGCGACTAACTTCCGAACGTTCCAGTTTTAGCGATAGATCAAAACAACCTTCGATCGATCCTCCCACTCGTCCCGTTGCAGGTCTCCTGAATAGCTACTAAGCCAACTAACCAACTCAACCATCTTTGTTTGTTGTCCACAATACATAACGAGGCTATTTGAACCCTTCTTTCTACCATATTAGCAAAAATAGTCTTGATAACTTTGGCATCAGCAACGTGATAACTATGACATGACCATCCTGGTAACTTCAACATTAGCGCCCTGATAAAATTTAAAAATGATAAAAGAAGTTTGATAACTATATCGTTTGAAGGCTGATAACTAGAACGCGAGAAGCATGATAACTTTAGCATGATAAGTGATAACCCACAAGTATAGAGGATCAATTGTAGCCTCTTTCGATAAGTAAGAGTGGCGAACCCAACGACGAGCTAAAGGTAGAACAAATATTCCCTCAAGTTCTATTGACCACTGATACAACTCTACTCACGCTTAACGTTCGCCTTACCTAGAACAAGTATGAAATTAGAAGTACTTTCTTGGTGTTGTAGGCTAAGTTTGTAAGATAATAAAGAGCATGTAAATAAAAGCTAGGGTCTGTTTAGATAAAGACACAACTAAATTAGATTTAGTAGAGAGTTCTTTGTCACGAGAAAGTTATTTGTCCCTAGACAATCGATAACTAGACCGGTAATCATTATTGCAATTTTATTTGACGGAGAGGCATAATATAACATACTTTCTCTTCTTGGATCATATGCACTTATGATTGAAAATCTAGCAAGCATCCGCAACTACTAAAGATCATTAAGGTAAAACCCAACCATAGCATTATAAGGCATCAAGTCATCTTTACTCCCATACGCAAACAACCTACTTACTCGGGTCTGTGCTTCTGTCACTCACGCCATCCACCATAAGCAAATCATGAACATATTGAAAACCCTACAGTGGGGATCCCTCACGCTTGCACGACACGAAGAGCACCATAGGACAGCACCAATAATAAAACATGCAACTCAAACCAATCACGATCATCAATTAACCCATAGGACAAAACGGATCTACTCAAACATCATACGATAGCCATACATCATTGGGAAATAATATATAGCGTTGAGCACCGTGTTTAAGTAGAGATTATAGCGGGTAAAAGAGGGGTTACACCGCTGCATAGAGGGGGAAGAGTTGGTGATGACGACGGTGAAGTTGTTGGTGTAGATCGTTGTCGCGATGATGGCCCCGGCGGTGTTCCGGCGCCACCGGGAGAGAGGGGGAGAGAGTCCCCCTTCTTCTTCTTCTTCTTCTTCTTCCTTGACCTTCCCCCTAGATGGGAGAAGGGTTTCCCCTCTGGTCCATGGCCTCCATGGCGGCGGAGGGGTGAGAGCCCCTCCGAGATTGGATCTCTCTCTTTATTTCCTTCTGTTTCTAAGCTCCCTTATTCTGCCCTTTCACCGTTTCATAAATTCCTGGAGATCCATAACTCCGATTGGGCTGAAATTTTGACACAATTGTTATCCGGATATTGGCTTTCTTGCGGCGAAAGAAGGGCACCAACCGCCTTACGGAGTGGCCACGAGGGCCCTGGGCACACCCTACCCCCTGGGGCGCGCCCCTCACCCTCATGGGCCCCTCGGGCATCGTCTCGCATTGATTCCACTTCCCAAAATTTACATATATTCCAAAAAAATCTCCGTAAGTTTTTATCCCGTTGGGGCTTCATTTGATATGGATTTTCTGCGAAACAAAAAACATGCAACCAACAGGAACTGGCACTAGACACTGGATCAATATGTTAGTCCCAAAAATAGTATAAAAACTTGCCAAAAGTATGTAAAAGTTGTAGAATATTGGCATGGAAGAATAAAAAATTGTAGATACGACGGAGACGTATCAGAATCCCCAAGCTTAATTCCTGCTCGTCCTTGAGTAGGTAAATGGTAAAGATAATTTTTGATGTGGAATACTACCTAGCATAATCTTGATCATGTAATCTAATCATGGCATGAATATTAAGACACGAGTGATTCAAAGCAATAATCTATCATTTGACATTAAGACAATAATACTTCAAGCATACTAATAAAGCAATCATGTCTTTTCAAAATAACATGGCCAAAGAAAGTTATCCCTACAAAATCATATGGTCTGTCTATGCTCCATCTTCATCACACAAAATATTCAAATCATGCACAACCCTGATGTCAAGCCAAGCAATTGTTTCATACTTTTGATGCTCTCAAACCTTTTCAACTTTCATGCAATACATGAGAGTGAGCCATGGATATAGCACTATAGGTGGAATAGAATATGATGATGGAGGTTGTGTGGAGAAGACAGAAAAGGGAGAAAGTCTCACATCGACGTGGCTAATCAACGGGCTATGGAGATTCCCATCAATTGATGTCAATGCGAGGAGTAGGGATTGTCGTGCAACAAATGCACTGGAGCTCTAAGTGTATGAAAGCTCAAACTGAAATTAAGTGGGTGTGCATCCAACTTGCTTGCTCATGAAGACCTAGGGCACTTGAGGAAGCCCATCGTTGGAATATACAAGCCAAGTTCTATAATGAAAATTTCCACTTGTATATGACAGTGATAACTCAAGAGACTCTTGATGACCCACAAGTATAGGGGATCTACCATAGTCCTTTCGATAAGTAAGAGTGTCGAACCCAATGAGGAGCAGAAGGAAATGATAAGCAGTTTTCAGTAAGGTATTCTCTGCAAGCACTGAAATTATCAGTAACAAATAGTTTTGTGATAAGGCAATTTGTAACGGGTAACAAGAAATAATTGTAAATAAGGTGCAACAAGATGGCCCAATCCTTTTTGTAGCAAAGGACAAGTCTGGACAAACTCTTATATAAAGGAAAACGTTCCCGAGGACACATGGGAATTATCATCAAGCTAGTTTTCATCATGTTCATATGATTCATGTTTGGTACTTTTATAATTTGATATGTGGGTGGACCGGTGCTTGGGTACTGTCCTTCCTTGGACAAGCATCCCACTTATGATTAACCCCTCTTGCAAGCATCCACAACTACAAAAGAAATATTAAGGTAAACCTAACTATAGCAAGAAGCATATGGATCCAAATCAGCCCCTTACGAAGCAACTCATAAACTAGGGTTTAAGCTTCTATCACTCTAGAAACCCATCATCTACTTATTACTCCCCAATGCCTTCCTCTAGGCCCAAACAATGGTGAAGTGTCATGCAGTCGACGCGAACGAATACCAAATTCACATGACTACTTATATCAAGACTTCTCCTATGTCCTCAGGAACAAACGTAACTACACACAAATCATATTCATGTTCATAATCAGAGGGGTATTAATATGCATAAAGGATCTGAACATATGATCTTCCACCGAATAAACCAACTAGCATCAACTACAAGGACTAATCAACACTACTAGCAACCCACAGGTACCAATCTGAGGCTTTGGGACAAAGATTGGATAAAAGAGATGAACTAGGGTTTGAGATGAGATGGTGCTGGTGAAGATGTTGATGGAGATTGACCCCCTCCCGATGAGAGGATCAATGGTGATGACGATGATGATGATTTCCCCTTCCTGGAGGGAAGTTTCCCCGGCAGAACAGCTCCGCCGGAGCCCTAGATTGGTTCCGCCAAGGTTCCGCCTCGTGGCGGCGGGGTTTCGTCCCGTAAGCTTGCTTATGATTTTTTTTTCTGGATGAAAGACCTCATATAGCAGAAGATGGGCATCAGAGGGCTGCCAGAGGGCCCATGAGGCAGGCGGCGCGCCCCCACCCTCGTGGATGGTGGGTGCCCCCCTCTTGTACTTCCTTCGCCCAATATTTTTTATATATTCTGAAACGTGCTCCCGTGAAGTTTCAGGACTTTTGGAGTTGTGAAGAATAGGTCTCTAATATTTGCTCCTTTTCCAGCCCAGAATTCCAGCTGCCGGCATTCTCCCTCTTCGTGTAAACCTTGTTAAATAAGAGAGAATATGCATAAGTATTGTGACATAATGTGTAATAACAGCTCATAATGCAATAAATATCAATATAAAAGTATGATGCAAAATGGACGTATCAACTCCCCCAAACTTAGACCTCGCTTGTCCTCAAGCGAAAGCCGATATCGAAAAATATGTCCATATGTTTAGAGACAAAGGTATCGATAAAATAAAATACGGACATGAGGGCATCATGATCATTCTTAGAACAACAACATATATATATTGTCATATGATTTCTTATGCTAAAGTAACAATTCATTCATAATTTCAAGTATGAATCGGAAACTTCATTGAAAACTAACAAACTAGAATCTCAGTCATTGAAGCAATTGCAATTTATCATAATATCGGAAAGAGTCAATATAAGAGCTTTTCAGCAAGTCAACATACTCAACTATCATTTAGTCTTTCACAATTGCTAACACTCACGAAATATTTATGGTTATGAAGTTTTAGTCGGACACAGAGAAAGACAGGGGCTTATAGTTTTGCCTCCCAACCTTTTACCTCAAGGGTAATGTCAACAATAATAGTTCATGAAAACTTACATCCAATTAGCTATATATATCAGGATCTTTCCAACACATTGTGCTTGCCAAAGGATAAAATGTAAAAAAGAAAGGTGAAGATCACTATGACTCTTGTATGAAGTATAAGACAAGAATAGAAGATAGGCCCTTCGCAGAGGGAAGCAGAGGTTTTCATGTGCTTTTACGGTTGGATGCACAAAATCTTAATGCAAAAAAACGTCACTTTATATTGCCACTTGTGATATGGACCTTTATTATGCAGTCCGTCGCTTTTATTTCTTCCACATCACAAGATCGTATAAAGGTTATTTTCTCCACACTAATAAATCATACATATTTAGAGAGCAATTTTTTATTGCTTGCTACAATGACAACTTACTTGAAGGATCTTACTCAATCCAAAGGTAGATATGATGGACTCTCATGGCAAAACTGGGTTTAAGGATATTTGGAAGCACAAGTAGTATCTCTACTTGGTGCAAAAAATTTGGCTAGCATGAGAGGAAAAGGCAAGCTCAACATTTGGATGATCCATGACAATATAATTTATTTCAGATGTAAGAAAACATAACCCATTATGTTATCTTCCTTGTCCAACGTCAACTCTTTAGCATGTCATATTTTAATGAATGCTCACAATCATAAAAAATGTCCAAGATAGTATATTTATATGTGAAAACCTCTATTTCTTTATTACTTCTTATTAATTGCAACGATGACCAAAACTATGTTTGTCAACTTTCAACAACTTTTATTCATCATACTCTTTATATGTGAAGTCATTACTCTCCATAAGATCCACATGATCTCTTCATTTCTTTTTATTCTTTCTCTTTTATTTTATTCCCTCAACATCATAGCAAGATAATCAAGCCCTTGACTCAACACTAATCTTTATTATATATAGCTCACAGACTCGATTACATAGAAGGATCATAAAGCAAAACTCAAAACTAGATCATACTAAAACTTTATTCTACTAGATCAAGATATTACCAAAAGGATCGAACTAAGAAAAATGGTAAAGATGAAGGTGTGATGGTGAAACGATACCGGGGTACTCCCCCAAGCTTGGCAGTTGCCAAGGGGAGTGCCCATACCCGATACTCAGTTCTTCTTTGTTGGTGAAGAAGATATTGGTGATGATGGATAGTCGCACATCGAGCGTAGGAGATCCTCCAATTTGCGGATAATGCCCTTGAGTGCTATGATATGCTCCTTCAAAAAAATATTTTCACTTGTGAGATACTTGTTTTGAATGCGACACTACTACAAAAAGGGCTATAGCTAATATGGACATTAATGGCACACCATGTATGTGGTGCGCCACTGCTATATAGCACTGGCGCACCAGATACAGGTATGCCATTATTGACATATTACTAATGGCGCACCTGGTGTGTGATACACCATTACTAGTTTTGAAGAAAAAATTGTTAGTAGTGGCGCATCAGGGGATAGTGCGCCATTACTAGTTTACATAGTAATGGCGCACCTGCACAAAGTGCGTCATTACTATGTGTATGACTGGGTCAAACCTTAGTCAAACTTAGTAATGGCGCACTTTGCATAGATGCGCCATTACTATGTCAAACTTAGTAATGTCGCACCTATACAAAGTGCGCCATTACTAACTTTGATCAAGGTTTGACCAAGTCATACACATAGTAATGGCGCACTTTGTGAAGGTGCACCATTACTAACTTTCTTTGCACCCCCCCTCCCCTGTGGATCGCCTTTTCAGTTTTAGAAAAAATAAAAGAAAATGATGGAAATGTCAAAAAATAAAAGAAAATAAGTTTCTCATGTGATATGTGGTCTAGTTGTTGGGAAAATTTACAAATATGAATTTCAACTTTATTTGCAAAATCATTCTGGAATTTAGTAAAATGGGCATAACTTTTGCATACGAACTCAGATTAAAAAGTTTTTTATATAAAAAATCATCTACTCGAAAAGTTACATCAAGATTCAATCGGGGGAACCCCGTTGAAGATTTTCAGAATCCCCAAAAACCTAACAGAACGAAAGATACGGGGCTTTTAAGATCTAGAGGGGGGAATGGGAAAAAATCAAACTTAGTAATGGCGCACCATTTGCTAGGTGCGCCATTAGTAACAGAAAAAAATTGGTTTCGATTTTTTTTGGAAAAAATGTTCAAAATATGATACGTAATATGACCGGGAAGTTTGAAATATTTTTTCAAAATTTCATCACACTCGTGAACATGAACAAAGTCATAGACATCAACATGGTTTAATAGGATTGATATGATAGATATATCAACAAGTGCCTGTTAAGTGAGCTGGTGCTGGGGTTGGGTTTGGATAGAACTGCGAAGTTAAGCGTGCTTGGGCTGGAGTATTGTGAGGATGGGTGACCTTCCGGAAAGTTTGACCACGGAGTGTGATTTGACTTGAGATTAAGCATATTGACCCGAGATTAAGCCATAGTGACCCGAGATTAAGTCATATAGTAATGGCGCACCGTTGGACATAGTCATGGCGCACTATGTGGTGCGCCACTATTATCTGGTATACTAATGGCGCACCAGGGGTGCACCATTAGTACTTGTTACTAGTGGCGTGATGATAGTGGCGCACCTATAGTGCACCATTAATGGCCAAAATAGGTGCGCCACTAACAGGCCTTTTCCCAGTAGTGCGAGCTAGCTCAATCATCTTGAAAAGCTTCAATCTCCGTTGGGGTAAAAAGATTGTCATGAGGTTGAAGGATGTCCTCGTCTACTACTACCGGAACTTGATCCCACATGGCCTTCTTGATCCCATCATCCCTGTTGATCCCTCCGGGCTCTTCTCTCTTCAGCTTTATCTTCATTAGCCAAGCATCGTTGCCCTCATTGTTGGAGGAGGAGGGAGATGACATGATGCATGTCCTTGACAACCATGGCAGAAAACAGCTCGAAACAAAAACAGGAGATATTCGCGTGATACGGTGGTCAAAACCTTCGGGAGATTATATAATGAATTTTTACCGACCAAAAGAAGTATCGTGCAAGAAAACGGAGTCCGGAGAGCACACGAGGTGCCCACGAGGCAGGGGGCGCGCCTAGGGGGTAGGGAGCACCCTCCATCCTGGTAGAATCCTCGTGTCCTTCCCGGACTGCTTCTTATTTTCCTATTTTCTTAAATATTCAAAAACCGATCTCGCACGGACAGAACCTGGGAACGATGGACAGGCAAAGTAGAGGAGCGGCAGCAGAGGAAACTGCACGCGTGAGAGGCAACAGCCAAGTGGAGGCAGGAGACGATTTGGAGCAGCGCAGCTGGGAAAGGATGATCACGGCGGCGCGATTGGATCGAGCACGAGTTGCAGCGTGCAAAAAAAGAACCCAAGCTCTAATACCATGTTAGGGAATTATGCAACTTGATATTATTAGGAAGCCAAAGCCATCATATATACATGTACAAAGAATGCCAAGAGACTAGAATACAAAAGGCCAAAGGCCATCCTCAATATAACTCTAACAATTTTTATGTTACTTTCTTCGCATGATTGAGAACCTGAAAAAATTTAGTGCATGCAGATATATGTGGCCTTGCTACTTTATCACTGTGTGAGCCAAAGTGAAGATACCATCTTTCCTTCATAAACCCTACCACTTTACTTTTTTTCCTTGGTTGTATTTGGAGGGCCAGTTATAGGAAATGGTGATAGATTTATTGGGCCGAGCCTTCATATTAATGATTCCGATGATTTAAATGGGATTGATGTATACTGGACTACAAATCAACAAAGAGTATGTTCTCAAACGTACGGAGTTGCCTAATTAATCATGGATTGCCTGTTCAAAATCAAATAAACCACCTCACAGCTTAAACTTTTGGGCAAACTGCACCCATAATATCATACAAGATCAATTTGTAGGTCTGTATCAGGTTAGTCGAACTGGGTGGAACCAGGGTGGAGTGAAGCTATTTAATTTGCAGACGATATTCGACATGGAACCTCGCAATCAGTCGTGTTGGAAATAAACCTTGTGGCTTCAGAAACTTCAGTTCAGTAGGTTCAGGTTGAGGTGTCATTTTCTTCAGTTTCATCATTTGGTGGATTAGTTAATTAGTTAGCTGGTTTAGCTCACAGGCTTAACAATCTGGAGTGAGTGTCAGGCTACGTTGATCTGATTGTGCCCCATTTCTACTTTTCTGTAATCTGAATAAATAGAAGAGAAGAAAGAGCAGAAATGCCACGGAAGTTTGAGCAGCACAAATCCTTGTCTTCCACCTTGTTTCACGAGTACGTACCTTTGCTTTGAAAGCAACAAGGAGCTTCTTACCCCCAATGCACTCCTCCCAAAGGTTTATGTAGTAAAATTTGGCAGTTGAGTAGCCTAAATTTGAGCAGCGGAACAATTACCCCTGCACTAGCAAATGATCAGCCACCATTCAACGGCATAATACAACTGCATCGTCTCATAGTTCCTGGTGTTGTCCCCTGCTTGAGACAAGTAGAAGACTTCCCTTCGATCAACGGTAGTAGAGATGGCCTTGTAATGCCAACAGAGAAATATGGACATGACTTGCAATTTCAATATCACAAGAGGAACACATCGTGGGACCTGCCAAACCATTCTTCGGCTTACCAGTACAGCTTTTACTGCAATTAAATGGTTTGCGGCTAAAGGAAAATGATGGAGATAGCACCTACCGATTCAACAGAAAGACATAAATAGAGCAGAAGATTTCAGTATGTATCAAGAATAATCAAGTGCAACTTGTTGGTCCAACAAGAGTAATGTCGGCTACAACAAAACTTGGAACCAAGAAATTAATTTATGTTGCTAAATGTATTACTAAGAGAACGACTGGATAATCTCCAAAAAAGTAGAAGACCATGATAAAAGCCAAATACATTATTCAGATAGAAAAAACAGAGACATGTGGCAGATCAACTGGCAAATATTTCAACCACTGACGAAAATGACTTGGTAGCATCAACTTGCACGGTAGCCACTTTAGCACAAAAGGATATTTAAATAAATATGAATGTCATGCAAGATGCAGTCATAATTTTGCTCTCATAATTTTGTATATATCAATAGGTGTCCTTAGTGGATCCAATCCATGCATATTGAAGATCGAGGATATGCTGTTTAGAAGCACTGACGGTTCACAGAATAACCGTCTAGTGTCGTAAAGAAGGTATGTGGAACGAGAGTTTGCTGGAGCTGATGTTGACCGAGATGGAGACCTTCGTGATTGAAACTGGCCACCAACCTGCTATTGGTATCAAAGTGAAGTAGCCACTCGCCAAATCTGACCAGCACGAGCACATCACCATCGCAAGAGTGGACTGCCACTTTCCAATTTTCAACAATCTTACCAAACCGCTCATTGAGATATGCAACCGGCAATTCAACCTGATATTTTAAGGCCCAAACCTCACTTTTGTAATCCTGCATCATCCAGATATCAATGATTTTCACTTCACCATTAAAGATTGACATGCCGAGCTTGTCATGCATCTCAAACAGATTAGCACGCTTAGGATCAAGAACAACCGGAGCATGCATCTCACGGAACGACTCGGCTGTGGTGTCGAATACCATTAAATGGCTGCTTTTGCTCTCATGTTTCTGTAGGTGCCAATGCAGGCTACCGTGGAGCAGGACATCGTCCCCCCAGACACTTACCTTCTCCCTCGGCCACCCCCCGATGTTCCTCGGTGGCTGGGCTGAGCCCAATGCAAAGATGAAGAAGGCGTTGACTGCGGGATCATCCTTTTCCTGAGTCAGCAGTATCCGGTACTCGCTTGTAGGACGGTGCCGGTACATTCCGAACGGGAGGAAGGCAGAAAGCATGGGCAGACGAGCATGCTCACGAGTGGTCGGGTTGCAGATGGAAAAGCAGGTGCCATACGTGCTGCCATTTTGTTCGAGCTGACTAATCGAGTTGTCAGTGAAAAGGAGGAGGCCGTCGCAGGAGGCATCTAGATGGATCGTGTCAGCAAGCTGCACCCGGGCAACGTCTTGGACCTGGGCGTCGGTGGCCCGATTGTTGAAGATGATGATGTTTTGGTAGTAGCTGTCGCCGCAGTTCATGCTTTGCGAGGCGAGGGGGAGAGCGGGCTGGCGGCCGTGGTGGGCGAGGAGGAAGTTGCGGACGGAGGTGGCGCGGCGCCATGCACGGCAGACGGCACGGCAGAGGAGGAGGGCTTTGGGGGGCAGGCGGACGAGGATCTCCCATATCATGATCTCCTCCGGAAGGCCTTGGTGGACACGCGTCGATCTCGATCTTGCTGTTGCAGGATCCGCCATGGTCGCCGGCTGGATGAGCTCTCGATGTGTTGGTCCGTATTTCTCTCTGGCAGACGAACAAACAGCGAGGTGCGAGGAGATGTATTTGGGCTGCCAATCTCGAACATCGAACAACGCTTAAACGGGCTGGATAGGAGCTCTCGATCCATGTTGGTTTCGATCGATTGCCTCAGTTATGATTGCCTTGAAACCCCAGACCCAATCTCGCCGGCCGCCGCGGGATCAGTTGCATGCGCGATGTATGTGTCGATTCTCTCGTCTGATTTTTGTTCCGTACTTTTTTTTCATGGTAATACGTGTCTTATTCATATCATAAAGAACAAAGTACAAGTCACGTAAAAATTAACACGACAAAACTGAAAAGATAGTAGAACATCTCTGAGCTTGACACCAACGTCTGTCACCTACCTCCGGCACCACCACTGCAGCTACCAAAGAAAAGAACGACGGATCACTTCCTTATTCGAGTTCGACGCGGCTCCATCGCTGATATACAGCTTTGCAGACCTCCAAGATGGCTCACCAAAAGTGAAGCAATTGCCGTTGAACCAATCAGACCGGGGCAACACCCCGGACACGCCATCGAACTCCAGATCTGGCATCCCACTATGACTAAGACGCCGAAGGAGGAAACCATATCTATCATCCACGAACCACGAACCCAGCACATATTCCGTCTTCCAGATGTCGTCGATACAGACCACAATCTGCATCCGCTCCTGGACTACCTTTCAAGCTCCACGCCGACGCTGGAGCAAACGCCATTGCTACGACGAAGCCCGAGGACATAGGTCCACCATGAGGATGTCGCTGTCGCCACATCATCCTTGCTTGAATAGACTAGTTTCCAAATCCATCCCCAACCATAGGACCGATGACCTCGTTAGAGAAGTAAACGAATAATCTTTATTCAGCGCCATCATCGTTGCCGCCGAAGGCAAGACGATGAGCAACCTAAAAACCTAGACTACAAGAGAGTAAAAATGATTCACACACGTGCATCCAGCAACCCCTCTCACCACCGACAACCGAGGTCGCCATCGGAGGAGAGCCGCCAGAGGACGGTGCTGAAAGATGGCCTCTCCTAACGGCAGTTAGGGTTCCAGCCGCTAGGACGGAGAGAAAAACGATCTGGTCTATCGGTCCGCTTCGGTTTTGTTGGCTCGTATACGTTTGAACGCTGGCCGCGTGGATTTCTGTTCTGTACTGCATGGTTTCGTTTTCATATAGATGCACAGAACCAGGCCATATTATACTGAATTTTTTTTTCTTTTGCGGGAAATATTATACTGATTTCATATACATTCTTTTCCCAACAAAATACATATTGTTTCACTTTTCTTTTGCGAAATCACATTTTCGAATTACTGAACCTAAAAACTCATACATTTTTTTGTTCCCAGTTGATGTTTTGGCATTACAATCAAACCCTGCACAAGGCCGGCTTTATGTATTTCCTCTCCAAAGTATTTACGTTTATTTTCTACTACTACAAGACTGCAGGCACGACATCCAAGAGACCAAGACGAAGGACGCACTCAATGATAGAATCGCCAGACTCGGGCCATCCTTTTTTTTAACCTAGACTCGGGCCATCCTTGAAATCAAAGGGAGGTTGCGTAAAAGGCTTCCGTGAAGCCATAGAGAATGGATAAAAGTCAGTAAATGATTCTAGGTTTTCTTTGCTTCTTCCTTTTGTGACGCAGCGGCAGCCCGTTGCTCGATCAGTGGAGGGGTGCACTGAATTCGAGGACAGGGCGGTGGCGGCCGACGTAGGTCGACGAGCAGTCCAACGCACGGACGACAGCCGTGAGGGGCCGCCTGTCGCGCGAGGCCGCCTGGTCGGTGTAGAGGCCGGCCGGTTGCACCGGTGTCGGAGTAGAGACGCACGATGGTCGACGGCGGCGGTGGCCGACGCAAACCGATCAAGCATAGATCAGAAAACCAAAAAAACACCGATCAAAACGACCAATGAGAGAGTGAAAAAATTCGAAGCAAGGGCTCGGGAAAAAGACTCTCTAGGACAGCCGGTTAACACGACCGGCGGACGAACCCTAGGCCGCCGGGTCGGGACGACGGGCGGGCAGACGCACGGACGAGATGGTCGTTAGGGGCCGCCTGTCGCGCGAGGCCGCCTAGTCGGTGTAGAGGCCGGCCGGTTGCGCCGGTGTCGGAGTAGAGGCGCACGGTGGTCGAAGGCGGCGGCGAGTGACGCAAACCGATCAAGTATAGATCGGAAAACCAAAAAGAAAAATGCCGATCAAAACGGTCAGTAAGAGAGCGAAAAAACCCGGATCAAGGGCTCGGGAAAAAGACTCTCTAGGACTGCCAGTCAACATGACCGGCGGACGAACCCTAGATACGGGCGGCACGGCCCCCGACGGCGGTCATGGAGGCCGACCATCCCGGGGGCTGCGCGCGGGTGCGGAAGCGGCGGCGGCTAGGGTTTAGAACCCGGAAACTGATACCATGTTACAAGAAATGAAGAGAATTGGTGGAATAGTTGTTGTATTACTTGAGCCTCGTGGGCATATATATATACTAGTAGAACGCCCGTGCGTTGCTACGGGCTTTTAATTTAGTTATTTTGGATTACACCTAGTTAAATGGCCATGCGTTGCTACGGGCAACAAAACCTCTTACCGAAACTAAAGCTTGGCATGAGATACTTGTCACAGTATGTTTTGTGTGTACATGTACAATTCATACATATATCTATGCATCATTGGCGTATTCATCTTTTTGACCTTATCTCCAGTGAGCATCCCATCATCGTTCTTGTCGCGCCTGCTAATGTCACACTCCCAAAGGATTTTTTTTCCAGTAGGTTCAATTGATTTAATCCAAAACGGAGTGCGAACATAACTTAGCCCAACAATGTGGAGTCAAAGACTTTCCCACAAAAAAAGCTACAAGTAAGATCTGGCCAATCGTCTCCATCAAGAACTCCTTGAGATGATACTTGTTATTGCCTTCCTCCGGCATTATGTTCCTCTTCCTCGACATGTACCGAGTTCTCCATGCCTTGGATTAAAAGACATGTCCATTAGTCCACATGCCATGAGTCGTTTAGTCTATCAATGAAAGTATTGCTTCTTTTGGTCTAACAAGGCTGCCTCAAAGAGGGGGGCGAGGGCGACAAGCTTGGAGGGAAGTGAGGGGCAAGGCATGACCACCAATATCTGTAGATGGACAACTGAGCTACAAAAATGAGTATATGAAAGGAGATTAGCAATTGTTTTCTCGCTCCACTCGTAAACATAACAAGCAATTTTTCTTCAAAGTAGGTCTTACCCTATTTTTATAAAAGAAAGGCCAGGCACCTTCATGTCTAATAAAACGTTCTATAGCAAATCAATGGAACCAATCAGGCTTCTCTTAATATGCTGATATGCATGGTACTAAATTCCAAACTGGAACTACAACTGACTTCAATATATGCAAGTTCGACAGTGAAAATAGTACTAAGCTTCGCAACGGCCTGCCCAATACCTACTTTCTGCCCAGATGCGCAATTGCAAGGTTCAGCTGATTAAGATGCTTGAGTTTATCTGCAATGGTAGAGCATTATCTTTCTAATTCAAATTCAAAGCTAACAATCACAACAGAATATAACTATCACTATGGCAACTGTTACGAAGATGAATCCCTCCTTTCTCAAAGTCGATACGCAAGTTATTTGCTGCCTTCCCATATTCCTCTGGTAGGCAGGGCACCTTCACTCTCAGTGTTTAGTACCGCGTTTTATAAAGTAGTATATGTGTTCAGGTACTGCAGAAAATCACAGAAAATGAATGTTACCATTCTGGTTTGGTCATTTCACTCTGCTCTCTCCCTTTTCACAGATGCCATTTATGTTATAGACCTTACTTGAAGATGCTCATAATTCATCATTGATGCCTTATCTGCTTCCTCCATAAACTCCCTAGTTCACATACATATTTATATTCAGTAAAAGAAAACTGAAAACACTTTGCTGCAGAGCTTCCAAATTATTACACAAGAAGCAAGCAGACGTCATCCAATCACCTATCCGAGTGCGTGTCCCTGCACAGCTCCGCCGAATCAATGACCGAGCAAACCTAGCCAATCATCAGCCAACCCACATCAAACTACACAGATTAAATAAAACGTAACCAAAGAAGAGTAACTTACAGTGTTGGAGATCTCATCCATGGTGTGAACAATCTCAGCAGAGGGCGGCAGCTACCCAATGTGGCCAACGAGCTTGTCCGACCTGCAAATTTAACCAAACAGTCATAGAAAATTTAGCAATGGATTTTTGTGGTGGGGTAGTGTTAGGGATCGAAGGGGGGTTTTCCCCTTACCGCTGGATGACCTCATCGAGTGACAGAAGCCCTTTGCAGTGCGCAGCACATCGAAGCCGTACAGCCGCCGACCCGGCCGGCTCAAGCAGACCGTCGAGAGGCACGCGCACCTACCTGGCCACGCACCCGGCGCTGGCCAGCGCCCACACGAATGTGGTCTCCGGCGGTAACGACGCCATCGACACAACCAGTTCCAGCGCGCCCGCCCACGCCGCCGGGCCCCAGCACGGCCACCAACATCGCTCCTCGCCCCCCCACCAGCAATGCCCCCACGAGCGGATGCATCAATCGAAGAAAGAACCAACACCTCCCCTTGTGGTCTCCCCCGCTGGTGGCTGCTCTCCTTCCCGACTCCGGCTTCCAGCGGACGGCGCTCCGATGAAGAGTGCGCCGACGAGGGCGTCTTGGAGGACGGCAGGGAGGGGAGAGAGGATGTCGCTTGGGGAGTTGGGGAGAGGCAGGGAGGGGCTGCGTGATTGATGGGTCTTTTTTTCTAGGTGGAGCGGTGAAAAAGGAAAGAGGAAGAGGGCTTATTAGGATTTGAGAAAGATCGACATATTAGGAAAATTAGGATTTGGAATTGATTGTCATGAAACTAAATTTTATTGATTGGTAACGTGCTATCAGTTCCTGCCCGTTTATAACGTGTCTAGTTAGGAAACTTTGGAAAGGTTAGGAAACTTTTTATTGTGAGGGTAAAAAAAATTAACGTGAGTAGATATGGTGGT
>NC_041384.1:701407269-701462333 GCF_002162155.2 Triticum dicoccoides
TTCATTGTCCGCCCGGAGTCGCCACCATCTGCTCCTGGCCAGAATCAATGGATCTGGCGTGCTCGCCGCATGCCCGAATTGGCAAAAGAAAATGGCCTAGTTGATCTTCGTGAAACACACAGGACCGGCTGCGGGACCATGACTAGAGGATACATATCTTCGTCATTAGGAACGAACAAACTCTAGATAGATTATGATGCGGCTACGAGACTGTTCGTCATGTATTGTTTTTGCTGCATCTGTTTGTTGTAAACTGAAATAGCAGTGGATAGATTGATAGCTTGGTACTTGTGTTTGCATATCATGGATTACCAGGAAAGAATACACCGATCGTTTGGGTGTCTCTCGATCTATATACCCAGTCCAGCCATGTCGTCGCCGCCATAAGATCGGAAAATATGGCTTTGACAGTGCGAGGACCACACCACCACAGTCGCCGTCCGTCTGCGCGGCGGCGCCGCAAGCAAGACTCGTGTTAATTAGCACATCCGGAGTTACAGCTTTACCAATCAAGCCATGATACGCCATGATTTTTTATGTTAGTACTCCGAATTAGATTATTGGAGTACCAATCCATCTTATTCGTCAGATTAGAAAGAATAGACGGTCCTGTTTAATTTAAGGGTACTGTAAAGAGCTCACCCGGCATTCTAAACCGATGTATTGCATTTATCACTAACAGGTCAAAGTGCTCCTTCCTGATAATAATATTGCCGACGGGTTGTTGGGTCTATATGATGAACACATTATATGATGAACAAATTGCGATTGTCACGACCTTGGAACTCCTAACTCTCCATGCCGTAGATCTGAATCCTTGGGACTCGGCTCCCTCTCATGGCGACCGTATACTAGCTGTCAGGCGTGCCTTCTCGTCAGGTGGTTTGATGGCCACACGTGGGTCTCTCATTGAAAAACCTCCCACGTGTGTTTCTGATGATCCTGATATCACCGAGGTATGATATTGATTTGTATGTTACTTTCTTGCCATGATGGAGAACTTGAAACAAATACTTGCAAGGTGACATATATGGTCTAATTTATCACTGTGTGCACCAAAGTGAAGATACCATATGTCCATTATAAGCCCTACCACTTTATTTTTTTTGTCTAGGTTGTATTTGGAGGGCCAATTATAGGAAATGGTGATAGATTTATTGGGATGAGCCTTCATACGGACGATTCTGATGATGTTGACGAGAGAAATGTTGTCTTCCTTCGACGAGAGATACTTCGTAAATGCTTGAAGAAGTTTGGGATACTCAAGTATGTCTTTTACGCTTCCGGTATCTATGATTCTCCCTAGCAGGCCTATTTCTCTTTGATCCAAACTCATATTGGTGGCATTTTTAGATACCAACAACATTTAACCAAAGGTGTTTCCACATAGTAATATGTGGATTGAAAACTATCTTGTTCTTGGTACCTATATCTTGTGGATACCAGCTTCAGACCACATATTTGTTGTTAATTTAGTGCTCTTTCTTAATATTGAAGCAATATTTCTCTAGATGAGGAGTTAAAATTTTCATTTGGACAGTATGGACGTTGCAACTGCATCATTCCAAATGTCTGGATACTCAAATTTTCATTTAGAAAATCAAAATCTGTTCAATCCTCTCATTCTTTTGTCGAATGCTTATGAGCCTGATCCCTGCGTATTTGTTTATACCTTGTTTTCTTTTATAAGATTTAATTGTTGTGTTTGTATGACTGTTGTTCCATTGCAGTCTTAAAAAACTCGACTTCCATGGATATTCATTGCCTTCAGGTGTATCAAGTGCAGTTCCTTCAGGTGTGAATAACCATGCAACTGCATCATTCCAAATGTTACCTAGTGATTATTATGTGAGAGATATTATGTGAATGTTATCACAAATATCATTTGAATACTAAAAGTAATCACCTTCTTGCGGCAGGTTCATGAGAATTATTAACCATTTAAAAGCCTTGAGCTATCCCATGCCACCACCACTTGCGCTTACTTCTCCTTTTGCTATTGCTTACTTCTCCCTCATTAATTTTTTTAGGTAACTTATGATCTTACTTCTTTGACCACACAATGGTAAATTGCTTAATCAATTTAAAGGGTATTTTGGTGAATTGCTAGCGTAGGATGGATATCCTTCCGGTGCTCCCTTTATTGATAATAAGGGAGTCTATGGGCTACTTCATATCCCATCTCGTTTTCTCACTCAAATCATTTTGTGGTGATTTTCATAGTTATATGCTATTTATTTTCCATGCTAGTGTTTCTTCTACATTTACTAATGATAAATTATGATATATAGGACATACGAGGTGTTTTGCATGCACAGGCTTGCTTATATGGTGGCCTGAAAGTAGTGGAGTGGGCTCTATCATTTTGACTTCAGCCAGTTTGCTTAGATGTCATGATAGCGCAAACCATATTGATAACATGATCGTTGTTGATCATAATCCTTTCTCTTGGTCGTTTAAGTTGTATGATGGTCGGGTTAGTTCTTGTTTTTATGATTACAGATTGAAGTGCTTGTCCCACCGAATGAAACCGTCATTGACACATTGGAATGGTATAATTCAAACTATAATATCGCTATTGTCAGTGTCAAGAAGAATTTCGGTGATGGTCGTCCAGAAAATATGTTTGATAAAGTGTGGATGGCATCTCGGAAAGACTTTCCTTTAGGTCGAAGAGAAGTGCCTATAGGGCATGGAAAAGTAATAGCTATAGGGCGTGACGTGGACAAAGGACTACAAATGGTCTCAATGGGTGAATTGAGGCGGAGAAACAAGGGCACCAAACTTGACTGCAAATATCTTAAGATTTCCACTTGTAAAATCAATAAGGTACAGTGTGGTGAAATTCTTTTACTGTTACTTTACATAATAGTGAGTCGAGATAGTCGCCTCACAACTGAGTCATCTCTTTAATCATATTATACATGCATGAAACTTTATCTTTGGAATTATAACTACTTCATCAGTTACTTAGGGATTTTATTTCCATTTTAATGTTGACATAGGCTGGGATTGGAGGACCTCTTATTGATTTTGGTGGGAGTTTTGTTGGAATGAACTTCTATGATGGACGTGAAGAAGTAACATTATCGAGCTTTTAAAGATAGTGGTTGATCACTCACTACCATCAAGGTATTCTTCTGCCACTTCTCGGTACTAACTAGGTATGCACCATACTTGCTCTATGAATTTGCAAATGAATCAAATTTGTGTTGTTGACAGACTATGTAACGGTCACAATCCTATGCACATAGAATACGGTTTCCAAGGGAGGACAAGGGAAAATAGGTATACTTTCCGTTTTCAGTGCCCCTTTGTTTGTGGCTGTAATATGGGACAGAGGGAGTACTATTTATCCAACTCTGAATTTACAGTGAAAAAATGTTGTATGATAGGCGGAATGTGCGCGAGCCATATTGATTTCATGGTGAACTTCAAATAGATAGGTATTGTGTATCAGAGCTTCCTGGAAGGACTCTGCAATAGACTTTGGTTTTCAGTTCTGATTTAGATGAAGAGCTTTGTTCATACATCGTAATATTTTAGGAAAGAAATTATATATATTACTTTTTTCGCGATTCAAAGATGCCTATATGAAAATGTAATGCATGATCTAGGAGCATTCAAAATATGATGGCCTTAGGCATGCATTGTACCGAACCGCAAATGGACGGAAAGATGTATGGCAGTATTGTCAGATAGGTTCGTGTGGTTGATGTGAAGGTAGGGAGTACTATTTATCCAACTATGAATTTACATTGAAAAATTGTTCTATGATAGGTGGCATGTGCCCGAGCAATTTTGGTTTCATGGTGAACTTCAAACGGATAGGTACTATGTACCATAGCTTCCTGGATGGACTCTGCAATAGACTTCGGTTTTCGGTTTTGATTTAGATGAAGAGCTTTGTTCATATATCATAATATTTTGGGGAAGAAATTATATGTATTGCTTTTTTTGCGATTCAAAGACGCCTCTATGAGGATGTAATGCATGATCTAGGAGCATTCAAATTATGAGGGCCTTAGGCATTCATTGTACCAATTCGCTAATGAATGGGAGATGTATGACGGTATTGTCAAATAGGTTCGTGTGGTTGATGAGAAGGTAGGGATAGGCCAGTGGTCACGGAATGGCTCTTGGCTGATGTCCTGCCTTTAAATATGTTGATACATCTAGCATTATCCCCTGGTTACACAAAAGCAACCTATATTGGGAGCGACTAACTTCCGAACGTTCCAGTTTTAGCGATAGATCAAAACAACCTTCGATCGATCCTCCCACTCGTCCCGTTGCAGGTCTCCTGAATAGCTACTAAGCCAACTGACCAACTCAACCATCTTTGTTTGTTGTCCACAATACATAACGAGGCTATTTGAACCCTTCTTTCTACCATATTAGCAAAAATAGTCTTGATAACTTTGGCATCAGCAACGTGATAACTATGACATGACCATCCTGGTAACTTCAACATTAGCGCCCTGATAAAATTTAAAAATGATAAAAGAAGTTTGATAACTATATCGTTTGAAGGCTGATAACTAGAACGCGAGAAGCATGATAACTTTAGCATGATAAGTGATAACCCACAAGTATAGAGGATCAATTGTAGCCTCTTTCGATAAGTAAGAGTGGCGAACCCAACGACGAGTTAAAGGTAGAACAAATATTCCCTCAAGTTCTATTGACCACTGATACAACTCTACGCACACTTAACGTTCGCCTTACCTAGAACAAGTATGAAATTAGAAGTACTTTGTTGGTGTTGTAGGCTAAGTTTGTAAGATAATAAAGAGCATGTAAATAAAAGCTAGGGTCTGTTTAGATAAAGACACAACTAAATTAGATTTAGTAGAGAGTTCTTTGTCACGAGAAAGTTATTTGTCCCTAGACAATCGATAACTAGACCGGTAATCATTATTGCAATTTTATTTGACGGAGAGGCATAATATAACATACTTTCTCTTCTTGGATCATATGCACTTATGATTGAAACTCTAGCAAGCATCCGCAACTACTAAAGATCATTAAGGTAAAACCCAACCATAGCATTATAAGGCATCAAGTCATCTTTACTCCCATACGCAAACAACCTACTTACTCGAGTCTGTGCTTCTGTCACTCACGCCATCCACCATAAGCAAATCATGAACATATTGAAAACCCTATAGTGGGGATCCCTCACGCTTGCACGACACGAAGAGCACCATAGGACAGCACCAATAATAAAACATGCAACTCAAACCAATCACGATCATCAATTAACCCATAGGACAAAACGGATCTACTCAAACATCATACGATAGCCATACATCATTGGGAAATAATATATAGGGTTGAGCACCATGTTTAAGTAGAGATTACAGCGGGTAAAAGAGGGGTTACACCGCTGCATAGAGGGGGAAGAGTTGGTGATGACGGCGGTGAAGTTGTTGGTGTAGATCGTTGTCGCGATGATGGCCCCGGCGGTGTTCCGGCGCCACCGGGAGAGAGGGGGAGAGAGTCCCCCTTCTTCTTCTTCTTCTTCTTCTTCCTTGACCTTCCCCCTAGATGGGAGAAGGGTTTCCCCTCTGGTCCATGGCCTCCATGGCGGCGGAGGGGTGAGAGCCCCTCCGAGATTGGATCTCTCTCTTTATTTCCTTCTGTTTCTAAGCTCCCTTATTCTGCCCTTTCACCGTTTCATAAATTCCTGGAGATCCGTAACTCCGATTGGGCTGAAATTTTGACACAATTTTTATCCGGATATTGGCTTTCTTGCGGCGAAAGAAGGGCACCAACCGCCTTACAGAGTGGCCACGAGGGCCCTGGGCACGCCCTACCCCCTGGGGCGCGCCCCTCACCCTCATGGGCCCCTCGGGCATCGTCTCGCATTGATTCCACTTCCCAAAATTCACATATATTCCAAAAAAATCTCCGTAAGTTTTTATCCTGTTGGGGCTTCGTTTGATATGGATTTTCTGCGAAACAAAAAACATGCAACCAACAGGAACTGGCACTAGACACTGGATCAATATGTTAGTCCCAAAAATAGTATAAAAACTTGCCAAAAGTATGTAAAAGTTGTAGAATATTGGCATGGAAGAATAAAAAATTGTAGATACGATGGAGACGTATCAGAATCCCCAAGCTTAATTCCTGCTCGTCCTTGAGTAGGTAAATGGTAAAGATAATTTTTGATGTGGAATACTACCTAGCATAATCTTGATCATGTAATCTAATCATGGCATGAATATTAAGACACGAGTGATTCAAAGCAATAATCTATCATTTGACATTAAGACAATAATACTTCAAGCATACTAATAAAGCAATCATGTCTTTTCAAAATAACATGGCCAAAGAAAGTTATCCCTACAAAATCATATGGTCTGGCTATGCTCCATCTTCATCACACAAAATATTCAAATCATGCACAACCCTGATGTCAAGCCAAGCAATTGTTTCATACTTTTGATGCTCTCAAACCTTTTCAACTTTCATGCAATACATGAGAGTGAGCCATGGATATAGCACTATAGGTGGAATAGAATATGATGATGGAGGTTGTGTGGAGAAGACAGAAAAGGGAGAAAGTCTCACATCGACGTGGCTAATCAATGGGCTATGGAGATGCCCATCAATTGATGTCAATGCGAGGAGTAGGGATTGTCATGCAACAAATGCACTGGAGCTCTAAGTGTATGAAAGCTCAAACTGAAACTAAGTGGGTGTGCATCCAACTTGCTTGCTCATGAAGACCTAGGGCACTTGAGGAAGCCCATCGTTGGAATATACAAGCCAAGTTCTATAATGAAAATTTCCACTTGTATATGACAGTGATAACTCAAGAGACTCTTGAGGACCCACAAGTATAGGGGATCTATCATAGTCCTTTCGATAAGTAAGAGTGTCGAATCCAATGAGGAGCAGAAGGAAATGATAAGCAGTTTTCAGTAAGGTATTCTCTGCAAGCACTGAAATTATCAGTAACAAATAGTTTTGTGATAAGGTAATTTGTAACGGGTAACAAGCAATAATTGTAAATAAGGTGCAGCAAGATGGCCCAATCCTTTTTGTAGCAAAGGACAAGCCTGGACAAACTCTTATATAAAGGAAAACGTTCCCGAGGACACATGGGAATTATCATCAAGCTAGTTTTCATCATGTTCATATGATTCATGTTTGGTACTTTTATAATTTGATATGTGGGTGGACCGGTGCTTGGGTACTGTCCTTCCTTGGACAAGCATCCCACTTATGATTAACCCCTCTTGCAAGCATCCACAACTACAAAAGAAGTATTAAGGTAAACCTAACTATAGCAAGAAACATATGGATCCAAATCAGCCCCTTACGAAGCAACTCATAAACTAGGGTTTAAGCTTCTATCACTCTAGCAACCCATCATCTACTTATTACTCCCCAATGCCTTCCTCTAGGCCCAAACAATGGTGAAGTGTCATGCAGTCGACGCGAACGAATACCAAATTCACATGACTACTTATATCAAGACTTCTCCTATGTCCTCAGGAACAAACGTAACTACACACAAATCATATTCATGTTCATAATCAGAGGGGTATTAATATGCATAAAGGATCTGAACATATGATCTTCCACCGAATAAACCAACTAGCATCAACTACAAGGACTAATCAACACTACTAGCAACCCACAGGTACCAATCTGAGGCTTTGGGACAAAGATTGGATAAAAGAGATGAACTAGGGTTTGAGATGAGATGGTGCTGGTGAAGATGTTGATGGAGATTGACCCCCTCCCAATGAGAGGATCAATGGTGATGACGATGATGATGATTTCCCCTTCCTGGAGGGAAGTTTCCCCGGCAGAACAGCTTCGCCGGAGCCCTAGATTGGTTCCGCCAAGGTTCCGCCTCGTGGCGGCGGGGTTTCGTCCCGTAAGCTTGCTTATGATTTTTTTTTCTGGATGAAAGACCTCATATAGCAGAAGATGGGCATCAGAGGGCTGCCAGAGGGCCCATGAGGCAGGCGGCGCGCCCCCACCCTCGTGGATGGTGGGTGCCCCCCTCTTGTACTTCCTTCGCCCAATATTTTTTATATATTCTGAAACGTGCTCCCGTGAAGTTTCAGGACTTTTGGAGTTGTGAAGAATAGGTCTCTAATATTTGCTCCTTTTCCAGCCCAGAATTCCAGCTGCCGGCATTCTCCCTCTTCGTGTAAACCTTGTAAAATAAGAGAGAATAGGCATAAGTATTGTGACATAATGTGTAATAACAGCTCATAATGCAATAAATATCAATATAAAAGTATGATGCAAAATGGACGTATCAACTCCCCCAAGCTTAGACCTCGCTTGTCCTCAAGCGAAAGCCGATATCGAAAAATATGTCCATATGTTTAGAGACAAAGGTGTCGATAAAATAAAATACGGACATGAGGGCATCATGATCATTCTTAGAACAACAACATATATATATTGTCATATGATTTCTTATGCTAAAGTAACAATTCATTCATAATTTCAAGTATGAATCGGAAACTTCATTGAAAACTAACAAACTAGAATCTCAGTCATTGAAGCAATTGAAATTTATCATAATATCGGAAAGAGTCAATATAAGAGCTTTTCAGCAAATCCACATACTCAACTATCATTTAGTCTTTCACAATTGCTAACACTCATGAAATATTTATGGTTATGAAGTTTTAGTCGGACACAGAGAAACACAGGGGCTTATAGTTTTGCCTCCCAACCTTTTACCTCAAGGGTAATGTCAACAATAATAGTTCATGAAAACTTACATCCAATTAGCTATATATATCAGCATCTTTCCAACACATTGTGCTTGCCAAAGGATAAAATGTAAAAAAGAAAGGTGAAGATCACTATGACTCTTGTATGAAGTATAAGACAAGAATAGAAGATAGGCCCTTCGCAGAGGGAAGCAGAGGTTTTCATGTGCTTTTATGGTTGGATGCACAAAATCTTAATGCAAAAAAACGTCACTTTATATTGCCACTTGTGATATGGACCTTTATTATGCAGTCCGTCGCTTTTATTTCTTCCACATCACAAGATCGTATAAAGGTTATTTTCTCCACACTAATAAATCATACATATTTAGAGAGCAATTTTTTATTGCTTGCTACAATGACAACTTACTTGAAGGATCTTACTCAATCCATAGGTAGATATGATGGACTCTCATGGCAAAACTGGGTTTAAGGATATTTGGAAGCACAAGTAGTATCTCTACTTGGTGCAAAGAATTTGGCTAGCATGAGAGGAAAAGGCAAGCTCAACATTTGGATGATCCATGACAATATAATTTATTTCAGATGTAAGAAAACATAACCCGTTATGTTGTCTTCCTTGTCCAACGTCAACTCTTTAGCATGTCATATTTTAATGAGTGCTCACAATCATAAAAAATGTCCAAGATAGTATATTTATATGTGAAAACCTCTATTTCTTTATTACTTCTTATTAATTGCAACGATGACCAAAACTATGTTTGTCAACTTTCAACAACTTTTATTCATCATACTCTTTATATGTGAAGTCATTACTCTCCATAAGATCCACATGATCTCTTCATTTCTTTTTATTCTTTCTCTTTTATTTTATTCCCTCAACATCATAGCAAGATAATCAAGCCCTTGACTCAACACTAATCTTTATTATATATAGCTCACAGACTCGATTACATAGAAGGATCATAAAGCAAAACTCAAAACTAGATCATACTAAAACTTTATTCTACTAGATCAAGATATTACCAAAAGGATCGAACTAAGAAAAATGGTAAAGATGAAGGTGTGATGGTGAAACGATACCGGGGTACTCCCCCAAGCTTGGCAGTTGCCAAGGGGAGTGCCCATACCCGATACTCAGTTCTTCTTTGTTGGTGAAGAAGATATTGGTGATGATGGATAGTCGCACATCGAGCGTAGGAGATCCTCCAATTTGCGGATAATGCCCTTGAGTGCTATGATATGCTCCTTCAACAAAATATTTTCACTTGTGAGATACTTGTTTTGAATGCGACACTACTACAAAAAGGGCTATAGCTAATATGGACATTAATGGCACACCATGTATGTGGTGCGCCACTGCTATATAGCACTGGCGCACCAGATACAGGTATGCCATTATTGACATATTACTAATGGCGCACCTGGTGTGTGATACACCATTACTAGTTTTGAAGAAAAAATTGTTAGTAGTGGCGCATCAGGGGATAGTGCGCCATTACTAGTTTACATAGTAATGGCGCACCTGCACAAAGTGCGTCATTACTATGTGTATGACTGGGTCAAACCTTAGTCAAACTTAGTAATGGCGCACTTTGCATAGATGCGCCATTACTATGTCAAACTTAGTAATGTCGCACCTATACAAAGTGCGCCATTACTAACTTTGATCAAGGTATGACCAAGTCATACACATAGTAATGGCGCACTTTGTGAAGGTGCACCATTACTAACTTTCTTTGCACCCCCCCTCCCCTATGGATCGCCTTTTCAGTTTTAGAAAAAAAAAAAGAAAATGATGGAAATGTCAAAAAATAAAAGAAAATAAGTTTCTCATGTGATATGTGGTCTAGTTATTGGGAAAATTTACAGATATGAATGTCAACTTTATTTGCAAAATCATTCTGGAATTTAGTAAAATCGGCATAACTTTTGCATGCGAACTCAGATTAAAAAGTTTTTTATATAAAAAATCATCTACTCAAAAAGTTACATCAAGATTCAATCGGGGGAACCCCGTTGAAGATTTTCAGAATCCCCAAAAACCTAACAGAACGAAAGATACGGGGCTTTTAAGATCTAGAGGGGGGAATGGGAAAAAATCAAACTTAGTAATGGCGCACCATTTGCTAGGTGCCCCACTAGTAACAGAAAAAAATTGGTTTCGATTTTTTTTGGAAAAAATGTTCAAAATATGATACGTAATATGACCGGGAAGTTTGAAATATTTTTTCAAAATTTCATCACACTCGTGAACATGAACAAAGTCATAGACATCAACATGGTTTAATAGGATTGATATGATAGATATATCAACAAGTGCCTGTTAAGTGAGCTGGTGCTGGGGTTGGGTTTGGATAGAACTGCGAAGTTAAGCGTGCTTGGGCTGGAGTATTGTGAGGATGGGTGACCTTCCGGAAAGTTTGACCACGGAGTGTGATTTGACTTGAGATTAAGCATATTGACCCGAGATTAAGCCATAGTGACCCGAGATTAAGTCATATAGTAATGGCGCACCGTTGGACATAGTCATGGCGCACTATGTGGTGCGCCACTATTATCTGGTATACTAATGGCGTACCAGGGGTGCGCCATTAGTACTTGTTACTAGTGGCGTGATGATAGTGGCGCACCTATAGTGCACCATTAATGGCCAAAATAGGTGCGCCACTAACAGGCCTTTTCCCAGTAGTGCGAGCTAGCTCAATCATCTTGAAAAGCTTCAATCTCCGTTGGGGTAAAGAGATTGTCATGAGGTTGAAGGATGTCCTCGTCTACTACTACCGGAACTTGATCCCACATGGCCTTCTTGATCCCATCATCCCTGTTGATCCCTCCGGGCTCTTCTCTCTTCAGCTTTATCTTCATTAGCCAAGCATCGTTGCCCTCATTGTTGGAGGAGGAGGGAGATGACATGATGCATGTCCTTGACAACCATGGCAGAAAACAGCTCGAAACAAAAATAGGAGATATTCGCGCGATACGGTGGTCAAAACCTTCGGGAGATTATATAATGAATTTTTACCGACCAAAAGAAGTATCGTGCAAGAAAACGGAGTCCGGAGAGCACACGAGGTGCCCACGAGGCAGGGGGCGCGCCTAGGGGGTAGGGAGCACCCTCCATCCTGGTAGAATCCTCGTGTCCTTCCCGGACTGCTTCTTATTTTCCTATTTTCTTAAATATTCAAAAACGGATAAAAATTGCTATTAGAACTGTTTTGGAGTCGATTTACTTACCGTACCTCATACCTATTCCTTTTCGAAGTCTGAAATGTTCTGGAAAGTGTCCTTTATGTATTCCTCCGGGGTTACGGTTTGAATAACATTAGTTTCAACATTTATGGGGTTACCTGAGATATAATGTTTGATTCTTTGACCATTCACTTTGTGCCTTCGAAGTTGTTGATTTTTATGGCACCGGAACGATAGACCTCCTCAATGACGTAAGGACCTTCCCATTTAGAAAGGAGTTTACCTGCAAAAAATCTTAAATGAGAGTTGTATAACAATACATAATCACCTACATTAAACTCACGTTTTTGTATCCTTTTGTCATGCCATCTTTTAACTTTTTCTTTAAACAGTTTGGCATTCTCATAGGCCTAGGTTCTCCATTCATCAAGTGAGCTAATGTCAAAAAGCCTCTTCTCACCGGCAAGTTTGAAATCATAATTGAGCTCTTTAATGGCCCAATATGCCTTATGTTCTAGTTCAAGAGGTAAGTGACATGCTTTTCCATAAACCATTTTATATGGAGACATACACATAGGATTTGTGTATGCAGTTCTATAAGCCCATAATGCACCATCAAGTTTCTTGGACCAATTCTTTCTAGATCTATTAACAGTCTTTTGCAAAAATTAATTTACGCTCTCTATTACTCAATTCTACTTGACCACTAGACTATGGATGATAAGGAGATGCAATTCTATGATTAACGTCATACTTAGCAAGCATCTTACGAAAAGCACCATGAATAAAATGTGAACCACCATCAGTCATTAAGTATCTAGGGACTCCAAACCTCGGGAAAATAACTTATTTAAGCATCTTAATAGAGGTGTTATGATCAGCACTAGTAGTTGGAATAGCTTCTACCCACTTAATAACGTAATCAACAGCAACTAAAATATGTGTATACCATTAGAGGAAGGAAACGGTCCCATATAATCAAAGCCCCAAACATCAAATGGTTCGATAACAAGTGAATAATTCATAGGCATTTCTTGACGTCTACTAATATTACCAATTCTTTGACATTCATCACAAGACAGGACAAACTTACGTGCATCTTTAAAAAGAGTAGGCCAATAAAAACCGGATTGCAATACCTTATGTGCAGTTTTGTCTCCAGCATGGTGTCTGTCGGTGTCAAAACCGGCGGATCTCGGGTAGGGGGTCCCGAACTATGTGTCTAAGCCGGATGGTAAAAGGAGGCAGGGGACACTATATTTTACCCAGGTTCGGGCCCTCCTGATAGAGGTAAAACCCTGCGTCATGCTTAATTGTTCTTGATGATATGAGTATTACAAGAGTAGATCTACCATGAGATTAGAGAGGCTAAACCCTAGAAGCTAGCCTATGGTATGATTGTATGTTGTCATACGGACTAAAACCCTTCGGTTTATATAGACACCGGAGGGGGCTAGGGTTACACAAGGTCGGTTACAAAGGAGGAGATATACATATCCGTATTGCCTAGCTTGCCTTTCACGCCAAGTAAAGTCCCATCCGGACACGAGACGAAGTCTTCAATCTTGTATCTTCATAGTCCAACAGTCCGGCTAAAGGATATAGTCCGGCTGTCCGGAGACCCCCTAATCCAGGACTCCCTAGGTAGCCCCTGGACCAGACTTCAATGACGATGAGTCCGGCGAGTAGTGTTGTCTTCGGCATTGCAAGGCGGGTTCCTCCTCCGAATACACCACGGAAGAGTTTGAATACAAGGATAGTGTCTGACCCTGCAAAATAAGTTCCACATACCACCGTAGAGAGAATAATATTTCCACAAATCTAATCTGCTGACGTGTTTTGGCAGCATGACATCACGCCACGGCCCGGTAATTATTAGAGCCATTTTTCTTTAACCAGCCCCGCACATAACGCGAGGTGGTTTGTTGACATGTCTTGTCAAAGCAGAGATCGTGTTCCCCTTATCACGGGAGTCTCATCAATACAAACGTGGGTAACCCAACCATGCTTGTTGGTATGACTCCTAGATCTTAGGTAAGTCTTGAACGGCCACGAGGAGGACGCCTGATATTCATCCCCTTTATAAAGGGACAAGGCTTTTTCTTTTTCCCTCCTGTGCTCAATCGAATCCTCCCCCGCCTCGAGTTCTAACACCCAAAGCTCAGGTCAGGTGCTTCGGACCTTCAATCATGTCCGGATCCAGCTTTCAAGGCCGGTGGGTGCCTTCCTCCGTCATAGAGGAGGACATCAAGAAGTTGAGGGAGGCCAGATATCTGACCGCCGAAATTTCGCATAGGCTTCCCACCCGAGGGCAGGTCATCCCTACTCCCGAACCCAACGAGAGCGTTGTGTTCGTCTCCCACTTCCTCCGAGGACTAGGCCTCACTCTGGATCTCTTTGTTAAGGGTCTTATGTTCTATTACGGGTTGGATTTTCACGATCTGGCCCCGGATTCCCTTCTTCACATCTCGTCATTTATTGTCGTGTGTGAGGCCTTCCTCCACATTACCCCTCACTTCGGCCTATGGCTCAAGACTTTTGATGTGAAGCCGAAGATGGTCGAGGGGCAGTGCGCAGCATGCGGAGGTGCTTTAATAAGCAAAATTGTTGACGCTCCATGGCCAAAGGGTTCCTTTCCAGAGGTGTCCGGATTGTGGCAACGGGAGTGGTTTTACTTCACAGCTCCCCGAAGTGCCAAATGGGTAGCTGCCCCTACCTTTCGCTCGGGCCCCCCACCACAACTGATGTCATGGATCAGTAGGGGCTGAGCTGGGGTCCAGCCAAGGACGTGCCAATACTGCAGAGCCGTATCCAAGATCTCTTCAAGGGAGATTTCAGTCTGGTTATGGTAATGCAAGTTATGCTAGTTTGTCAAGTCCAGCCTTGCAAACGCCGGCCCCTCCGCATGTGGGAATTCAACCCAGAAGGACCGCGCACTATTCAGCATTTCCTCGGCATGACGCACGAGGAGATGTACAAATCGTTCTTTGGACCCCAAATAGAGTGTCTGGACACTACCGAGGACGTGTGCCTGAGCTGCAACCGCCTTGCTGCCCAAGTAAGTAATCCCCTGGCCGAACACACTGTCCTTTTGTTTATCATGACATCATTCTGACGAATCGCTCTTTGACCAGGACTGGATAGCAAAGGCGAAGATGACCCGGTGTTCGGCCCCCTTCCTGAAGGCTTGGACAATTTGGTGCTGGAAAAGATGCTCAAGCCAGCACCTCGTTTAGTTCCCTCAAAGGAAGATGAAGGGGGAATAAAGAGGGCCAAAGCGGGCCTCCATCACTACCTATTCCAATCGAAGGAATGAGAGCCTCCGTGAGGGAGGATAACCAAGGGGAAGAATCTGACATTCTCCCTTCCCGGGGAAGGAAGAGGACTACCTCTGAAGATCCGGAAACTAAGGTTTCCAAACGGGAGAAGAAATCTCCGCTAGAGGGTCCTGCCTTCGAGGGCATTCTTGCCACACATTGTCCGCGCGGGGATCAGCCCTCTACCGAGCTGTAAGTAATCAAAAAGTACTTAATAGTGAACATATCCTACCTTGCTTCTGAAGACAATAAACGATGCTTGTAAATTGTAGTCCGGATCGCAGCTCTTCTCAACAGAGTTCATCTTCGGGGGATCTTCTTCCGGAGATGATGGAGAGCGAAACGCCTCCCCCAGACTCCCCAGCTCAAGAAGCGGGCGACCTTGAAGTGTCATCGCGAAGGGTATCTCCGGATCCAATATCGCCGGAATATAACCCTTTGGCTGCCCGGCATCCCCAGTATCCGGCTCCTGAGGAGAGCAACAACAAGGGTCCGTACAGTGTGCGGTTGGACATGCTGAAGGATCTTCTGGGGCAAGCTGTCATCTCGGAAGCACATCGTACGCTAATGGGTACGGTAATTGAAAGGATTTCATCCGCCGAAAGCGGTTTGCATGAAGATTTTATGAGTCTGCTGAAAGGCTTCGAGGTACGTGAAATAATGTATGCCTTTAACAGTACTGCATATGTTAGGTATGCCCATGCAGATAGTAGCCCCTGAGACACTGGTTGTCGTCGAGAACGGCGACAAACAGAGGATCATAGTCCCAGGTAATAACCAGAACACCTTTATGTGCAGGTGGTTGAAGCTCTGGTGGCTAGCCGGACTGATGGGTTTGCCGAACTAAAGCGGTAGCTGGATGCGGCAGATGCCGACATCGTGCTTGTCAACAAGCGGCTTGATGAGGCACAGTGTAACACCCTCGATGCGACTATATCTCCCACGTGTCGAAGCACAACTTAGAGGCATAACCGCATTGAAAGCAATGTCGCAAGTGAGGTAATCTTCACACAACCCATGTAATACATAAGGGAAAGAGATACATAGTTGGCTTACAATCGCCACTTCAGACAATACATGAATATAACATTACATCATCCAGATACACACAAGGTCCGACTACGGAACCCAAAATAAAAGAAGACTACCCCAAATGCTACACAGATCCCCCATCGTCCCAACTGGGCTCCACTACTGATCAACTGGAAATGGAACAACATAACGAACACGATCTTCATCGAGCTCCTCCTTGAGCTCGGTTGTGTCACCTGCACGACATCATCGGCACCTGCAAGCTGGTTTTGGAAGTATCTGTGAGTCACGGGGACTCAGCAATCTCACACCCTCGCGATCAAGACTATTTAAGCTTATGGGTAAGGTAAAGGTATGAGGTGGAGCTGCAGCAATCGACTAGCATATTTGGTGGCTAACATATACGCAAAAGAGAGCGAGAAGAGAAGGCAAAGGCATGGTCGAACAACTATGATCAAGAAGTGATCCTATAACAACCTACGTCAAGCATAACTCCAACACCATGTTCACTTCCCGGACCCCGCCGAGAAGAGACCATCACGGCTACACACGCGGTTGATGTATTTTAATTAAGATCAACTTCAGGTTTTCTACAACCGGACATTAACAAATTCCCATTTGCCCATAACCGCGGTCACGACTTTCGAAAGTTCAAATCCCTGCAGGGGTGTCCCAAGTTAGCCCATCAGAAGCTCTCACGGTCAATGAAGGATATTCCTTCTCCCAAGACAATCCGATCAGACTCGGCATCCCGGTTACAAGATGTTGGGAAACATAGTAATTTCAAAAATTTCCTACGCACATGCAAGATCATGGTCATGCATAGCAACGAGAGGGGAGAGTGTTGTCCACGTACCCTTGTAGACCGAAAGCGGAAGCGTTAGCACAACGCGGTTGATGTAGTCGTACGTCTTCACGATCCGACCGATCAAGTACCGAACATACGGCACCTCCGAGTTCAGCACACGTTCAGCCCGATGACGCCCCTCGAACTCCGATCCAGCCGAACGTTGAGGGAGAGTTTCGTCAGCACGACGGCGTGGTGATGATGTTGATGTTCTACCGACGCAGGGCTTCGCCTAAGCACCGCTACAGTATTATCGAGGTGGACTATGGTGGAGGGGGGCACCGCACACGGCTAAGAGATCAAGGGATCAATTGTTGTGTCTTTGGGGTTCCCCCTGCCCCCGTATATAAAGGAATGGAGGAGGGGGAGGGCCGTCCCTCTCTGTGGCACGCCCTAGGGGAGTCCTACTCCCGGTGCCCTTTCCTAGTAGAACTAGGATCCCTTCCAAGTAGTAGGAGTAGGAGGGAAGGAAAGGGAAGGGAAAAGGAGAAGGAAGGAAGGGGGCTCCCCCCCTCCCTAGTCCAATTCGGACCAGCACATGGGGAGGGGTGCGGCCACCCTTTGAGGCCTTTCTCTCCTTTCCCGTATGGCCCATTAAGGCCCAATACGAATTCCCGTAACTCTCCGGTACTCCCGAAAATACCCGAATCACTCGGAACCTTTTCGATGTCCGAATATAGCCGTCCAATATATCGATCTTTATGTCTCGACCATTTCGAGACTCCTCGTCATGTCCCCGATCTCATATGGGACTCCGAACTCTTTCGGTACATCAAAACACATAAACTCATAATATAACTGTCATCGAACTTTAAGCGTGCGGACCCTACGGGTTCAAGAACTATGTAGACATGACCGAGACACGTCTCCGATCAATAACCAATAGCGGAACCTGGATGCTCATATTGGCTCCTACATATTCTACGAAGATCTTTATCGGTCAAACCGCATAACAACATACGTTGTTCCCTTTGTCATCGGTATGTTACTTGCCCGAGATTCGATCGTCGGTATCTCAATACCTAGTCCAATCTCGTTACCGGCAAGTCTCTTTACTCGTTCCATAATACATCATCCCGCAACTAACTCATTAGTTGCAATGCTTGCAATGCTTATAGTGATGTGCATTACCGAGTGGGCCCAGTGATACCTCTCCGACAATTGGAGTGACAAATCCTAATCTCGAAATACGCCAACCCAACAAATACCTTCAGAGACACCTATAGAGCACCTTTATAATCACCCAGATACGTTGTGATGTTTGGTAGATACGTTGTGATGTTTGGTAGCACACAAAGTGTTCCTCCGGTAAACGGGAGTTGCATAATCTCATAGTCATAGGAACATGTATAACTCATGAATAAAGCAATAGCAATAAACTAAACGATCAAGTGCTATGCTAACGGAATGGGTCAAGTCATTCACATCATTCTCCTAATGATGTGATCCCGTTAATAAAATGACAACTCTTTGTCTATGGCTAGGAAACATAACCATCTTTGATCAACGAGCTAGTCAAGTAGAGGCATATTAGTGACACTCTGTTTGTCTATGTATTCACACATGTATCATGTTTCCGGTTGATACAATTCTAGCATGAATAATAAACATTTATCATGATATAAGGAAATAAATAATAACTTTATTATTGCCTCTAGGGCATATTTCCTTCAGTCTCCCACTTGCACTAGAGTCAATAATCTAGTTCACATCGCCATGTGATTTAACACCAATAGTTCACATCACCATGTGATTAACACCCATAGTTCACGACCAACACCCAAAGGGTTTACTAGAGTCAATAATCTAGTTCACATTGCTATGTGATTAACACCCAAAGAGTACTAAGGTGTGATCATGTTTTTCTTGTGAGAGAAGTTTAGTCAACAGGTCTGCCACATTCAGATCCGTAAGTATTTTGCAAATTTCTATGTCAACAATGCTCTACACAGAGCTATTCTAGCTAATTGCTCCCACTTTCAATATGTATCCAGATTGAGATTTAGAGTCATCTGGACCAATGTCAAAATTTGCATCGAAGTAACCTTTTACGATGAACCTTTTGTCACCTCCATAATTGAGAAACATATCCTTATTCCACTAAGGATAATTTTGACCAATGTCCAATGATCTACTCATAGATCACTATTGTACTCCCTTGCCAAAATCAGGGTTGGGCATACAATAGGTCTGGTACACAGCATGTCATACTTTATAGAACCTATGGCTGAGGCATAGGGAATGACTTTCATTTTCTCTCTATCTTCTACCGTGGTCAGGTTTTGAGCCTTACTCAACTTCACACCTTTGTAACACAGGCAAGAACTTATTCTTTGACTGTTCCATTTTGAACTACTTCAAAATCTTGTCAAGTTATGTACTCATTGAAAAACTTATTAAGCGTCTTGATCTATCTCTATAGATCTTGATGCTCAATATGTAAGCAGCTTCACCGAGGTCTTTCTTTGAAAAACTCCTTTCAAACACTCCGTTATGCTCTACAGAATAATTCTACATTATCTCCGATCAACAATATGTCATTCACATGTACTTATCAGAAATGTTGTAGTGCTCCCACTCACTTTCTTGTAAATACATGCTTCACCGCAAGTCTGTATAAAACTATATGCTTTGATCAACTTATCTAAGCGTATATTCCAACTTCGAGATGCTTGCACCAGTCCATAGATGGATCGTTGGAGCTTGCATATTTTGTTAGCACCTTTAGGATTGACAAAACTTTCTTGTTGCATCATATACAACTCTTCTTTAATAAATCCATTAAGGAATGTAGTTTTTGTTTATCCATTTGCCAGATTTCATAAAATGTGGCAATTGCTAACATGATTCAGATAGACTTAAGCATAGATACGAGTGAGAAACTCTCATCATAGTCAACACCTTGAACTTATCGAAAACCTTTTGCGATAATTCTAGCTTTGTAGATAGTAACACTACTATCAGCGTCCGTCTTCCTCTTGAAGATCCATTTAATCTCAATGGCTCGCCGATCAATGGGCAAGTCAATCAAAGTCCATACTTTGTTCTCATACATGGATCTCATCTCAGATTTCATGGCCTCAAGCCATTTCGTGGAATCTGGGCTCATCATCGCTTCCTCATAGTTCGTAGGCTCGTCATGGTCATGTAACATGACCTCCAGAACAGGATTACCGTACCACTCTGGTGCGGATCCCACTCTGGTTTACCTACGAGGTTCGGTAGTAACTTGATCTGAAGTTACATGATCATCATCATTAGCTTCCTCACTAATTGGTGTAGTAGTCACAGGAACAGATTTCTATGATGAACTACTTTCCAATAAGGGAGCAGGTACAATTACCTCATCAAGTTCTACTTTCCTCCTACCCACTTCTTTCGAGAGAAACTCCTTCTCTAGAAAGGATCCATTCTCAGCAATGAATATCTTGCCTTCGGATCTGTGATAGAAGGTGTACCCAACATTTTCTTTTGGGTGTCCTATGAAGATGCACTTCTCCGATTTGGGTTTGAGCTTATCCGGTTGAAATTTTTCACATAAGCATTGCAACCTCAAATTTTAAGAAACGACAGCTTAGGTTTCTTGCCAAACCATAGTTCATACGGTGTCGTCTCAACGGATTTAGATGGTGCCCTATTTAACATGAATGTAGCTGTCTCTAATGCATAACCCCAAAATGATAGTGAAAAATTGGTAAGAGACATCATAGATCGCACCATATCTAATAAAGTACGGTTACGACGTTCGGACACACCATTACACTGTGGTGTTCCAGGTGGTGTGAGTAGTGAAACTATTTCACATTGTTTTAACTGAAGGCCAAACTCGTAACTCAAATATTTTACTTCTACGATCATATCGTAGAAACTTTTATTTTTGTTACAATGATTCTCCACTTCACTCTGAAATTCTTTGAACTTTTCAAATATTTCAGACTTGTGTTTCATTAAGTAGATATACTCATATCTGCTCAAATCATCTGTGAAGATCAGAAAATAATGATACCTGCCGCGAGCCTCAATATTCATCGGACCACATACATCAGTATGTATGATTTCCAACAAATCTGTTGCTCGCTCCATTGTTCCGGAGAACGGAGACTTAGTCATCTTGCCCATGAGGCATGGTTTGCAAGCATCAACTGATTCATAATCAAGTGATTCCAAAAGCCCATCAGCATGGATTTTCTTCATGCGCTTTACACCAATATGACCTAAATGGCAGTGCCACAAATAAGTTGCACTATCATTATTAACTTTGCATCTTTTGGCTTCAATATTATGAAAATGTGTATCACCACGATTGAGATCCAACAAACCATTTTCATTGGGTGTATGACCATAGAAGGTTTTATTCATGTAAACAGAACAACAATTATTCTCTAACTTACATGAATAACCGTATTCCAATAAACATGATCCAATCATATTTATGCTCAACGCAAACACTAAATAACATTTATTTTAGGTTTAACACTAATCCCGAAAGTATAGGGAGTGTGCGATGATGATCATATCAATCTTGGAACCATTTCCAATACACATCATCACTTCACCCTTAACTAATCTCTGTTCATTCTGCAACTCTAGTTTCGAGTTACTACTCTTAGCAACTGAACCAGTATCACATACCGAGGGGTTGCTACGAACACTAGTAAAATACACATCAATAATCTATATATCAAATATACCTTTGTCACTTTGCCATCCTTTCTTATCTGCCAAATACTTGGGGCAGTTCCGCTTGCAGTGACCAGTCCCTTTGCAGTAGAAGCACTTAGTCTCAGGCTTAGGTACAGACTTGGGCTTCTTCAATTGAGTAGCAACTTGCTTGCTGTTCTTCTTGAAGTTCCCCTTCTTCCCTTTGCCCTTTTCTTGAAACTAGTGGTCTTGTCAACCATCAACACTTGATGCTTTTCTTGATTTCTACCTTCATCGATTTCATCATCATCAAAAGCTCTTGAATCGTTTTCGTCATCCCTTGCAAACTATAGTTCATCACGAAGTTCTACTAACTTGGTGATGGTGACTAGAGAATTCTATCAATCACTATTTTATCTAGAAGATTAACTCCCACTTGATTCAAACGATTGTAGTACCCAGACAATCTGAGCATATGCTCACTGCTTGAGCTATTCTCCTCCATCTTTTAGCTATAGAACTTTTGTTGGAGACTTCATATCTCTCAACTCGAGTATTTGCTTGAAATATTAACTTCAACTCCTGGAACATCTCATATGTTCCATGACGTTCAAAATGTCTTTGAAGTCCTGATTCTAAGCCGTTAAGCATGGTGCACTAAACTATGAAGTAGTCATCATATTGAGCTAGCAAAACGTTCAGAACGTCTGCATCTGCTCCTGTAATAGGTCTGTCACCTAGCGGTGCATCAAGGACATAATTCTTCTGTGCAGCAATGAGGATAATCCTCAGATCACGGATCCAATCCGCATCATTGCTACTAACATTTTTCAACTTAGTTTTCTCTAGGAACATATAAAAATTAAATGGGGAGCAACATCGCGAGCTATTGATCTACAACATAGGTATGCTAATACTACCAGGACTAAGTTCATGATAAATTAAAGTTCAATTAATCATATTACTTAAGAACTCCCACTTAGATAGACATCCCTCTAATCATCTAAGTGATCACATGATCCAAATCAACTAAACCATAACCGATCATCACGTGAAATGGAGTAGTTTTCAATGGTGAACATCACTATGTTGATCATATCTACTATATGATTCACGCTCGACCTTTCGGTCTCAATGTTCCAAGGCCATATCTGCATATGCTAGGCTCGTCAAGTTTAACCTGAGTATTCTGCGTGTGCAAAACTGGCTTGCACCCATTGTAGATGGACGTAGAGCTTATCACACCCGATCATCACGTGGTGTCTGGGCACGACGAACTTTGCCAATGGTGCATACTCAGGGAGAACACTTTTATCTTGAAATTTAGTGAGAGATCATCTTATAATGCTACCGCCGAACTAAGCAAAATAAGATGTATAAAAGATAAACATCACATGCAATCATAATATGTGACATGATATGGCCATCATCATCTTGTGCCTTTGATCTCCATCTCCAAAGCATCTTCATGATCTCCATCGTCACCGGCATGACACCATGATCTCCATCATCTTGATCTATATCAATGAGTCGTCACATGGTCGTCTCGCCAACTATTGCTCTTGCAACTATTGCTATCGCATAGCGATAAAGTAAAGCAATTATTTGGCGCTTGCATCTTATGCAATAGAGAGACAACCATAAGGCTTTTGCCAGTTGCCGATAACTTCAAGAAAACATGATCATCTCATACAACAACTTATATCTCATCACGTCTTAACCATATCATATCACAACATGCCCTGCAAAAACAAGTTAGACGTCCTCTACTTTGTTGTTGCAAGTTTTACTTGGCTGCTACGGGCTTAGGAAGAACCGTTCTTACCTATGCATCAAAACCACAACGATAGTTTGTCAAGTTGGTGTTGTTTTAACCTTCGCAAGGACCGGGTGTAGCCACACTCGGTTCAACTAAAGTTGGAGAAACTGACACCCGCTAGTCACCTGTGTGCATAGTACGACGGTAAAACCAGTCTCGCGTAAGCGTACGTGTAATGTCGGTCCGGGCCGCTTCATCCAACAATACCGCCGAACCAAAGTGTGACATTCTGGTAAGCAGTATGACTTATATCGCCCACAACTCATTTGTGTTCTACTCATGCATATTACATCAACGCATAAAACCTGGGTCGGATGCCACTGTTGGGAAATGTAGTAATTTCAAAAATTTCCTACGCACATGCAAGATCATGGTGATGCATAGCAACGAGAGGGGAGAGTGTTGTCCATGTACCCTCGTAGACCGAAAGCGGAAGCGTTAGCACAACGCGGTTGATGTAGTCGTACGTCTTCACGAACCGACCGATCAAGTACCGAACGTACGGCACCTCCGAGTTCAGCACACGTTCAGCCCGATGACGTCCCTCGAACTCCGATCTAGCCGAGTGTTGAGGGAGAGTTTCGTCAGCACGACGGCGTGGTGACGATGTTGATGTTCTACCGACGCAGGGCTTCGCCTAAGCACCGCTACAGTATTATCGAGGTGGACTATGGTGGAGGGGGGCACCACACACGGCTAAGAGATCAAGAGATCAATTGTTGTGTCTTTGGGGTGCCCCCTGCCCCCGTATATAAAGGAGTGGAGGAGGGGGAGGACCGGCCCTCTCTACGGCGTGCCCTAGGGGAGTCCTACTCCCACCGGGAGTAGGATTCCCCCTTTCCTAGTAGAACTAGGAGCCCTTCCAAGTAGTAGGAGTAGGAGGGAAGGAAAGGGAAGGGAAAAGGAGAAGGAAGGAAGGGGGCGCCCCCCCTCCCTTGTCCAATTCGTACCAGCCCATGGGGAGGGGTGCGGCCACCCTTTGAGGCCTTTCTCTCCTTTCCCGTATGGCCCGTTAAGGCCCAATACGAATTCCCGTAACTCCCCGGTACTCCCGAAAATATCCAAATCACTCGGAACCTTTCCGATGTCCGAATATAGCCGTCCAATATATCGATCTTTACGTCTCGACCATTTTGAGACTCCTCGTCATGTCCCCGATCTCATCCGGGACTCCGAACTCCTTCGGCACATCAAAACACATAAACTCGTAATATAACCGTCATCGAACTTTAAGCGCGCGGATCCTACGGGTTCGAGAACTATGTAGACATGACTGAGACACATCTCTAGTCAATCACCAATAGCGGAACCTGGATGCTCATATTTGCTCCTACATATTCTACGAAGATCTTTATCGGTTAAACCACATAACAACTTACGTTGTTCCCTTTGTCATCGGTATGTTACTTGGCGCCCGAGATTCGATCGTCAGTATCTCAATACCTAGTTCAATCTCGTTACCGGCAAGTCTCTTTACTCGTTCCGTAATACATCATCCCGCAACTAACTCATTAGTTGCAATGCTTGCAAGGCTTATAGTGATGTGCATTACCGAGTGGGCCCAGAGATACCTCTCCGACAATCGGAGTGACAAATCCTAATCTCTAAATACGCCAACCCAACAAGTACCTTCGGAGACACCTGTAGAGCACCTTTATAATCACCCAGTTACGCTGTGACGTTTGGTAGCACACAAAGTGTTCCTCCGGTAAACGGGAGTTGCATAATCTCATAGTCATAGGAACATGTATAAGTCATGAATAAAGCAATAGAAATAAACTAAACGATCAAGTGCTATGCTAACGGAATGGGTCAAGTCAATCACATCATTCTCCTAATGATGTGATCCCGTTAATAAAATGACAACTCTTTGTCTATGGCTAGGAAACATAACCATCTTTGATCAACGAGCTAGTCAAGTAGAGGCATACTAGTGACACTCTGTTTGTCTATGTATTCACACAAGTATCATGTTTCCGGTTAATACAATTCTAGCATGAATAATAAACATTTATCATGATATAAGGAAATAAATAATAACTTTATTATTGCCTCTAGGGCATATTTCCTTCATAAGACATCGTCGACAATGGTAAAACAAGTCCTGCAAAGCCACCCGAATGTGCCGACAAATCCCGATAGGAGCTGCACATATCTCGTTCTCAGGGCACACCAGATTGTCCAAACTTCTGGTAGGCCAGCCCAGAGTTGCCCCTGGTGCCACCGGCGGCTGACAAGTTGGACCAACACTCAGAAGAGCACTGGCCCGGGGGTTTAAATAAAGTTGACCCTTGAGCCGGCCGACCTAAGGGAAAGAAAGGCTAGGTGGCAAATGGTAAAACCAATGTTGGGCCTTGCTGGAGGAGTTTTATTCAAGGCGAACTGTCAAGGGGTTCCCATTATAACCCAACCGTGTAAGGAACGCAAAATCCGGGAACATAACACCGATATGACGGAAACAAGGGCGGCAAGAGTGGAACAAAACACCAGGCATAAGGACGAGCCTTCCACCCTTAACCAAGTATATAGATGCATTAATATAAATAAGTGATATTGTGATATCCCAACAAAATATCCATGTTCCAACAAGGAACAAACTCCAATCTTCACCTGCAACTAACAACGCTATAAGAGGGGCTGAGCAAAGTGGTAACATAGCCAAACAACGGTTTGCTAGGACAAGGTGTGTTAGATGCTTGGTTTAACAATATGGGAGGCATGATGAGCAAGTGGTAGGTATCGCAACATAGGCATAGCAAAAGTGCGAGCAACTAGCAAGCAAAGATAGAAGTGATTTCGAGGATATGGTCATCTTGCCTGAAATCCCGCAAGGAAGAAGAACGAGTCCATGAAGAAGACAAACGGACGTAGACGAACGGATCCTCACAAACGCGACATTGTCGGAACTAACCCGAAGAAGCAACACCGGAAAGGAGCAAACAACATAGTAAACAGACATCACATAAGCATGGCATGATGCACAACCAAGTATGACGCATGTCCGGTTTAATGAGGCATGGCATGGCAAAGTGCACAAGCAATCCTACAATTTAAGTGGAGCTCAATATGCAACTCTGTTGCATATTGACGAAACACCATGGGACTTGTTTAGTTGTCTCTCGTTATATACCCAACAAGATTAAATGTTGATTAACATGGCAAGAGTTGAGGCATAACAAATCTACACCATCTAAACAATTTAAATGGGGTTGGATATAACAAATAACGAATCCAATAAATTCCCATATGCATTTAGCAAATTGGTGCAACAACAAAGTTAAACATTTAAATGTTATTAACATGATGCGGAGGACATGTTCAAGATTATGCAATTTTAATGAAAATGTTGATAAGAGCATTATGAAGCATTTTGTCGTCATGGTGGAAAACGAAAAAGGGGTGCCACGGCGACGAATCCGAAAATGATGCCACGGCAACATATCGGTTCCGGTATATCACGGAGATACCGGTGTAAAGGAAGGGTGGCGGGAGCGTGCAAAAGATGGTGGGGTGATCCCGGTTACCGGGTTCCCACGGATGGACGGCATGGCAACGAGGAGGACCGAGCAAGTGACAACTCGGACACGGTGCAAACATAGGGTGCAACTCATACATCGCAAGCATTCATCCAGGGGCGTCGTCTCGATGGTTATACCTTCGAAGCGTGCGTTATCGGAGGGGTTCGAGTTCGATGCAACGTAGAGGAAGTAGACGTTCTCGCGACGGTGGTAGTGGAAGTAGTCGTTCTCGCACGCTCTAGGGACGACGGTTGAGGTTCTCGCGATCACGGCGATGGTAGTGGTACATGTTTATCGTTGCACGAGTTTCCGTAGACGTTCATGTCACCGATGTCGTGGTACTTGGGGTCTTCGGACTTACCGGTCCCGTTCTTGCGATGATAGTCGTTCACGTTCGTTTCGGAGAGGTACTTGATGACTCCAACGTCTTCGGGGCGACGGTAGTTGTACACGGTCCACAAGACGTCGATCGTTCGGGGCCCGACTTGCGGGTCTTGCCGACATGAGGCGTTTTTGTGTAGCCGAACTTGGAGCATCCGAAGGGTCACACCTGTCGTCGTGGGAACTTGGTGAATCCGAGGTCTTCGAGGGTCGTCGTGGTACTTGACGATATCCAGGACAATCATGTGACTTGCCGGTCTCGACGAACCGTCGGGGTACTTCGTCTCGGGTTTTTGGCGACGGTAGCGGAACTTGCGTTGGTCGTCGTGGTACTAGGGCCCTGATCTTGGCGTGATCCAAAAAGAAGACACAATGTTGGGGAAAGACCCGAAAGTGCTCCCAGGGTCAATCACAGGGTCATGCGCAGCGGTCGAGCTACTGCTGCTCGATGCAGGGGCTGTCATAGGGGAGGTCGAGGTCGCCGGAAACAGAGGCTGAGATGCGCCGGAGGTAGTGGTGCTCGCGGGTGTAGGCCGACCGGTGCTGGGGCTCCTGCTGGGTGCAGAAGACGCCGGGTGCGGGGCGCAGGTGCTCGAGGAGCTCCTCTCCTCGAGCGCTCGAGCGACGGGGATTCGGCGAGGAGCAGGCGCGCTTGCGGCCTGGCACTGCAGAGGGAGGCAGGAGGTGAGGCAAGGCGAGCTCGCGCATCGGGCGGCATTAGTGGACGAGGAAGGAGGCTGCGGCCTCGCGAGTTCCGGCGGCGGGACACGGCTCACCGGCGAGCAGCAGAGTCACCAGGCGTTGCGCGCAGGTCCATGGCGAGGACGCGAGGGGAAGGGGCGGCGAAAGCAGCACTGGAGGGAGCAGCAAGGTGGCGCCCCGGTTCCTGGACGGCGGCAACGCCTCTGTTGGCTCCTGGAGCTGGTGCTTGACCATGGAGGGAGGTAGGTGGCGCGAGGTGGAGGAGAGGTGCCGCTGGTCGAGAGCGTGCGGCAGCGTTGGAGGGAGATCGAAGAGAGGAAAGGGGATCGATGGAGAAGGAGACTGCGGTGCTGGAGGGAAGAGGGATCAAGTGGTTCTGGGTCTGTGGGGTTGGAGGGAAGGAGATGGAGGAGATGGGATCGAACGAACACCAGGGGTGCGAGGCGATGGTCTCCTGGCAGCGGAGGGGGACGAGGGAGTGAGATGGGATCGGGCTAGGGTTAGGATTAGGTGGGGGCGCAGCTGGGCCAAGGGGAAAATGGGCCTAGGAGGCCCAAGTGGCAAGGCTAGGCTCTCTCTCTCCCTCGTCTTAAATACTTCTTTATTTCCTGATTTAACAAATAAACCGAGAAATAAGAAATGTAGAGAGAGATAGGAGAAGAATTTGTGCAGGGCGCCAATTTTCTTAGACCCGTAAAAAGGAGCTTGATCCAAGAAAAATACATTTGGCACCGTTTGGAAGGATTGCATTCGAACACATTTGAATGTGATTCAAATGAGTTTGAATTAGGAAAACAATTTTTGGAGAGTCCAAAAATGTTCGGAATTTTTGAGGAGAACGAGAAAGCGGTGAAAGAAATTATGGACAAAGTTTGGGGACCAAACTTGAAGCAGAAAAGTCATGGGGAATATTCGCAAGTGTGTTATGTTTAATTCCAAAAAGAATGGAATATTTATTATAGCTCCCTAATATTGAGAGGATATGTTATAAAGATAAGTCACTCTTCCCTCGATTTAAATGGATCGAAGATCCACACAATTTATTTAATTGAGATGCAAAAGATTTATGACATGATGGCATGATGCAATGCACATGATGCAATGATGAATGCAACAAGCCAAACAAAATACATGACGAAACCCGGAAATCATGGAAGGCACCTAAAGCTCCGGTCTTGGGGCGTCACACACAGGGTGAGTGATTTTTCTGGTGATCGTCACATATTAAGAGCAGCATGATGCCAGTATCTTTAATATTTTGTGACTGCAGATGGGGCTGCCACCGTGGAGACCCTTCGGGCGGAGCTTGCCCGAGCCAAGGAGCAAGCGAGGAGTAGCAATGCGGCCGCTTTAAAGGCGGTCGAAGAGTTAAGGGCCGAACAGGCCGCACATTGAGAGAGCAAGGAAAAAATAGCCAAGATGGTTGTAGAATTAAAAGATGCTGCTGACCGTTACCGGCTTCTTGAAGAAGAAGACCGGGCGAAAGCGACGGACCTGGAGAAGGCCCAGGTGGCTGCCAAGGAAGCCCGCTCCAAAATTAGAGCGACGAAGGAGGAGCTGAATCAAGCTACAGATATCGTGTCTGGGAAGCCCTTCTTATTGCGGACTAAGTTCGGAGATCCGAAGTAAGCTCCTCTGGACCGGCTATGGAGTTCTGCGGATGAGTACATGGATTTGGCTGCAAGTGCTGCTGATGCAGCCGAGTACTTCAAGGATCAGAACGGTCCCGAACTAGAGAAGATGTTCTGGTCACAGTTTCACGCTCCAGTGCGTCCGCTGCTGCTGAATGAGCGATTGACCGGTTGGGCCGAGCTCCATAGGTTGTCCGGACTTGCAATGAGGTCTGTTGTGGATCACCTATGGCCGGGAGGGCCAAGGCCGAGTAGCTACTTTAGCTTAGTGCAACAATCCCTTGAAGTTGTGCCCCGCATCGATGCTGTAAAGAGATTAGCGTGCATAGAAGGTGTGTGGATGGCCCTTGCCCATGTCAAAACATACTGGGCGGAGATGGATGTTGGGGAGCGTTGCAGAAAAACAAAAATTTTCCTACTCGTTTCACCAAGATCATCTAGGAGTTCATCTAGCAACGAGTCATTGGATGCATCTACATACCTTTGTAGATCGCGAGCGGAAGCGTTCAAAAGAACGGTGATGATGTAGTCGTACTCGACGTGATCCAAATCACTGATGACCAGCGCCGAACGGACGGCACCTCCGCGTTCAACACACGTACGGGACGGGAGACGTCTCCTCCTTCTTGATCCAGCAAGGGGGAAGGAGAGGTTGATGAAGATCCAGCAGCACGACGGCGTGGTGGTGGATGCAGGGCGTCACAGCAGCAGGGCTTCGCCGAGACTACGAGGGAGAGACGTAACGGGGGGAGGTGGAGGCGCCAGGGGCTGGTGTGAAATCCCTCCTCTCCCCCCCACTATATATAGGGGTGCCAAGGGGGGGCGCCGGCCCTAGTAGATGGCATCTACTAGGGGGGGGCGGCGGCCAAGGGGAGGTTTCCCTCCCCCCCAAGGCACCTAGGGGTGCCTTCCACCACATGGACTCTTCAATGGTGGAAACCCTAGGCGCATGGGCCTATAGGGGCTGGTGCCCTTGGCCCATCTAGGCCAAGGCGCACCTCCTACAGCCCATGTGGCCCCCCCGGGACAGGTGACCCCACCCGGTGGACCCCCGGGACCCTTCCGGTGGTCCCGGTACAATACCGATAACCCCGAAACTTGTCCCGATGCCCGAAATAGCACTTCCTATATATAATTCTTTACCTCCGGACCATTCCGGAACTCCTCGTGACGTCCGGGATCTCATCCGGGACTCCGAACAACATTCGGGTTTCTGCATATACATATCTTCATAACCCTAGCGTCACCGAACCTTAAGTGTGTAGACCCTACGGGTTCGGGAGACAAGCAGACATGACCAAGACGACTCTCCGATCAATAACCAACAGCGGGATCTAGATACCCATGTTGGCTCCCACATGCTCCACGATGATCTCATCGGATGAACCACGATGTCGAGGATTTAATCAATCTCGTACGCTATTCCCTTTGTCTATCAATATGTTACTTGCCCGAGATTCGATCGTCGGTATCCCAATACCTCATTCAATCTCGTTACCGGCAAGTCACTTTACTCGTACCGCAATGCATGATCCCGTGACCAGACACTTGGTCACTCTGAGCTCATTATGATGATGCATTACCGAGTGGGCCCAGTGATACCTCTCCGTCATACGGAGTGACAAATCCCAGTCTTGATCCATGTCACCCAACAGACACTTTCGGAGATACCCGTAGTCTACCTTTATAGTCACCCAGTTACGTTGTGACGTTTGGCATACCCAAAGCACTCCTACGGTATCCGGGAGTTACACGATCTCATGGTCCAAGGAAAAGATACTTGACATTGGAAAACTCTAGCAAACGAACTATACGATCTTGTGCTATGTTTAGGATTGGGTCTTGTCCATCACATCATTCTCCCAATGATGTGATCTCGTTATCAATGACATCCAGTGTCCATAGTCAGGAAACCATGACTATCTGTTGATCAATGAGCTAGTCAACTAGAGGCTCACTAGGGACATGTCGGTGTCTGTTATTCACACATGCATTACGATTTCCGGATAACACAATTATAGCATGAGTAAAGACAATTATCATGAACAAGGAAATATAATAATAATGCTTTTATTATTGCCTCTAGGGCATATTTCCAACAGTCTCCCACTTGCACTAGAGTCAATAATCTAGTTACATTGTGATGAATCGAACACCCATAGAATTCTGGTGTTGATCATGTTTTTCTCTAGGGAGAGGTTTAGTCAACGGATCTGCTATATTCAGGTCCGTATGTACTTTACAAATCTCTATGTCTCCATCTTGAACATTTTCACGAATGGACTTGAAGCGACGCTTGATGTGCCGTGTCTTCTTGTGAAACCTGGGCTCCTTGGCAAGTGCAATAGCTCCAGTGTTGTCACAGAAAAGCTTGATCGGCCCCGACGCATTGGGTATGACTCCTAGGTCGGTGATGAACTCCTTCACCCATATTGCTTCATGTGCTGCCTCCGAGGCTGCCATGTACTCCGCTTCACATGTAGATCCCGCCACGACGCTTTGCTTGCAACTGCACCAGCTTACTGCCCCACCATTCAAAATATACACGTATCCGGTTTGTGACTTAGAGTCATCCAGATCTGTGTCGAAGCTAGCGTCGACGTAACCCTTTATGACGAGCTCTTCGTCACCTCCATAAACGAGAAACATTTCCTTAGTCCTTTTCAGGTACTTCAGGATATTCTTGACCGCTGTCCAGTGTTCCTTGCCGGGATTACTTTGGTACCTTCCTACCAAACTGACGGCAAGGTTAACATCAGGTCTGGTACACAGCATGGCATACATAATAGAACCTATGGCTGAGGCATAGGGGATGACGCTCATCTCTTCTATATCTTCTGCCGTGGTCGGACATTGAGTTGAGCTCAATTTCACACCTTGTAACACAGGCAAGAACCCCTTCTTGGATTGATCCATATTGAACTTCTTCAATATCTTATCAAGGTATGTGCTTTGTGAAAGACCTATGAGGCGTCTTGATCTATCTCTATAGATTTTGATGCCCAATATATAAGCAGCTTCTCCAAGGTCCTTCATTGAAAAACTTTTATTCAAGTAGGCCTTGATGCTGTCCAAGAGTTCTATATCATTTCCCATCAAAAGTATGTCATCTACATATAATATGAGAAATGCTACAGAGCTCCCACTCACTTTCTTGTAAACGCAGGCTTCTCCATAAGTCTGTGTAAACCCAAACGCTTTGATCATCTCATCAAAGCGAATGTTCCAACTCCGAGATGCTTGCACCAGCCCATAAATCGAGCGTTGGAGCTTGCACACTTTGTCAGCATTCTTAGGATCGACAAAACCTTCCGGCTGTATCATATACAATTCTTCCTTAAGGAAACCATTAAGGAATGCCGTTTTGACGTCCATTTGCCATATTTCATAATCGTAGAATGCGGCAATTGCTAACATGATTCGGACGGACTTCAGCTTCGCTACCGGTGAGAAAGTCTCATCGTAGTCAACCCCTTGAACTTGTCGATAACCCTTGGCGACAAGTCGAGCTTTATAGATGGTCACATTACCATCCGCGTCTGTCTTCTTCTTAAAGATCCATTTATTTTCTATGGCTCGCCGCTCAACGGGCAAGTTAGTCAAAGTCCATACTTTGTTTTCATACATGGATCCTATCTCGGATTTCATGGCTTCCAGCCATTTGTCGGAATCCGGGCCCGCCATCGCTTCTTCATAGTTCGAAGGTTCACCGTTGTCTAACAGCATGATTTCCAAGACAGGGTTGCCGTACCACTCTGGTGCGGAACGTGTCCTTGTGGACCTTCGAATTTCAGTAGGGGCTTGATCAAAAGTATCTTGATCATTGTCATTAACTTCCTCTCTAGTCGGTGCAGGCACCTCAGGAACATTTTCTTGAGTTGGGCCATTTTCCGGTTCAAGAGGTAATACTTCATCAAGCTCTACTTTCCTCCCACTTACTTCTTTCAAGAGAAACTCTTTCTCCAGAAAGGACCCATTCTTGGCAACAAAGATCTTGCCTTCGGATCTGAGGTAGAAGGTGTACCCAATAGTTTCTTTTGGGTATCCTATGAAGACGCATTTTTCCGACTTGGGTTCGAGCTTTTCAGGTTGAAGTTTCTTGACATAAGCATCGCATCCCCAAACTTTTAGAAACGACAGCTTAGGTTTCTTCCCAAACCACAATTCATACGGTGTCGTCTCAACGGATTTCGACGGAGCCCTATTTAAAGTGAATGCGGCAGTCTCTAAAGCATAGCCCCAAAAAGAAAGCGGTAAATCGGTAAGAGACATCATAGATCGCACCATATCTAATAGAGTGCGATTACGACGTTCGGACACACCATTACGCTGAGGTGTTCCAGGCGGCGTGAGTTGTGAAACTATTCCACATTTTCTTAAGTGTGCCCCAAACTCGTGACTCAAGTATTCTCCTCCACGATCTGATCGTAGAAACTTGATTTTCCTGTCACGTTGATTTTCAACCTCACTCTGAAATTCCTTGAACTTTTCAAAGGTTTCAGACTTGTGTTTCATTAAGTAGATATACCCATACCTACTTAAATCATTAGTGAGGGTGAGAACATAACGATAGCCACCGCGAGCCTCAACACTCATTGGACCGCACACATCAGTATGTATGATTTCCAATAAGTCGGTTGCTCGCTCCATTGTTCCTGAGAACGGAGTCTTGGTCATTTTACCCATAAGGCATGGTTCGCATGTGTCAAATGATTCATAATCAAGAGACTCTAAAAGTCCATCAGCATGGAGCTTCTTCATGCGTTTGACACCTATGTGACCAAGGCGGCAGTGCCACAGGTATGTGGGACTATCATTATCAACCTTACTTCTTTTGGCACTCACATTATGAACATGTGTAGCATCACGTTCGAGATTCATAAAGAATAAACCATTCACCATAGGAGCATGACCATAAAACATATCTCTCATAAAAATGGAACAACCATTATTCTCAGATTTAAAAGAGTAGCCATCTCGAATTAATGGAGATCCTGATACAATGTTCATGCTCAAAGCTGGCACTAAATAACAATTATTAAGGTTTAAAACTAATCCCGAAGGGAGATGCAGAGGTAGCGTGCCGACGGCGATCACATTGACCTTGGAACCATTCCTGACGCGCATCGTCACCTCGTCCTTTGCCAGTTTCCGCTTATTCCGCAGCCCCTGCTTTGAGTTACAAATGTGAGCAACTGCACCGGTATCAAATACCCAGGAGCTACTACGGGCACTAGTAAGGTACACATCAATTACATGTATATCACATATACCTTTTGTTTTGCCGGCCTTCTTATCCGCCAAGTACTTAGGGCAGTTCCGCTTCCAGTGACCGCTTCCCTTGCAATAAAAGCACTCAGTCTCGGGCTTGGGTCCATTCTTTGGCTTCTTCCCGGCAGCTTGCTTGCCGGGCGCGGCAACCTCCTTCCCGTCCTTCTTGAAGTTCTTTTTACCCTTGCCTTTCTTGAACTTAGTGGTTTTATTGACCATCAACACTTGATGTTCCTTCCTGACTTCTACCTCTGCTGATTTCAGCATAGCAAATACTTCAGGAATGGTCTTTTCCATCCCCTGCATATTGAAGTTCATCACAAAGCTCTTGTAGCTTGGTGGAAGCGACTGGAGGATTCTGTCAATGACCGCATCATCCGGGAGATTAACTCCCAGCTGAGTCAAGCGGTTATGCAACCCAGACATAGTGAGTATGTGCTCACTGACAGAACTGTTTTCCTCCATCTTACAGCTGAAGAATTTGTCGGAGACTTCATATCTCTCGACCCGGGCATGAGCTTGGAAAACCATTTTCAGCTCTTCGAACATCTCATATGCTCCATGTCTCTCAAAACGCTTTTGGAGCCCCGGCTCTAGGCTGTAAAGCATGCCGCACTGAACAAGGGAGTAGTCATCGAAACGTGCCTGCCAAGCGTTCATAACATCTTGTTCTGCAGGGAGAACGGGTGCGTCACCAAGCGGTGCTTGTAGGACATAATCTTTCTTGGCAGCTATGAGGATGATCCTCAGGTTCCGGACCCAATCCGTATAGTTGCTGCCATCGTCTTTCAGCTTGGTTTTCTCTAGGAACGCGTTGAAGTTGAGGACTACGTTGGCCATTTAATCTACAAGACATATTGTAAAATATTTAGACTAAGTTCATGATAATTAAGTTCAACTAATCAAATTATTAATGAACTCCCACTTAGATTATACATCCCTCTAGTCATCTAAGTATTACATGATCCGAGTTAAACTAGACCGTGTCCGATCATCACGTGAGACGGACTAGTCAACATCGGTTAACATCTTCATGTTGATCGTATCTTCTATACGACTCATGCTCGACCTTTCGGTCTTCCGTGTTCCGAGGCCATGTTTGTACATGCTAGGCTCGTCAAGTCGACCTAAGTGTTTGCATGTGTAAATCTGTCTTACACCCGTTGTATGTGAACGTCTGAATAAAACACCCGATCATCACGTGGTGTTTTGAAACAGCGAACTGTCGCAACGGTGCACAGTTAGGGGGAACACTTCTTGAAATTAGTATGAGGGATCACCTTATTTACTACCGTCGTTCTAAGTAAACAAGATGCAAAACATGATAAACATCACATGCAATCAAATAATAAACGTGACATGATATGGCCAATATCACATAGCTCCTTTGATCTCCATCTTGGGGCTCCATGATCATCTTGTCACCGGCTTGACACCATGATCTCCATCATCATGATCTCCATCATCGTGTCTCCATGAAGTTGCTCGCCAACTATTACTTCTACTACTATGGCTAACGCGTTTAGCAATAAAGTAAAGTAATTTACATGGCGTTTCTTGATGACACGCAGGTCATATAAAAGAATAAAGACAACTCCTATGGCTCCTGCCGGTTGTCATACTCATCGACATGCAAGTCGTGATTCCTATTACAATAGCATGAACATCTCATACATCACATATAGATCATTCATCATTCATCACAACTTTGGCCATATCATATCACAAACCACTTGCTGCAAAAACAAGTTAGACGTCCTCTAATTGTTGTTGCAAGTTTTACGTGGCTGAATTAGGGTTCTAGCAAGAACGTTTTATTACCTACGTTAAAGCCACAACGTGATTTGTCAACTTCTATTTACCCTTCATAAGGACCCTGTTCATCGATTCCGCTCCAACTAAAGTAGGAGAGACAGACACCCGCCAGCCACCTTATGCAACTAGTGCATGTTAGTCGGTGGAACCGGTCTCACGTAAGCGTACGTGTAAGGTTGGTCCGGGCCGCTTCATCCCACAATACCGCTGAAGCAAGAAAGGACTAGTAACGTCAAGAAAGTTGAAAATCTACGCCCACAACAAATTGTGTTCTACTCGCGCAAGAAGAACTACGCATAGACCTAGCTCATGATGCCACTGTTGGGGAACGTTGCAGAAAAACAAAAAATTTCCTACTCGTTTCACCAAGATCATCTAGGAGTTCATCTAGCAATGAGTCATTGGATGCATCTACATACCTTTGTAGATCGCGAGCGGAAGCGTTCAAAAGAACGGTGATGATGTAGTCGTACTCGACGTGATCCAAATCACCGATGACCAGCGCCGAACGGACGGCACCTCCGCGTTCAACACACGTACGGGACGGGAGACGTCTCCTCCTTCTTGATCCAGCAAGGGGGAAGGAGAGGTTGATGAAGATCCAGCAGCACGACGGCGTGGTGGTGGATGCAGGGCGTCACAGCAGCAGGGCTTCGCCGAGACTACGAGGGAGAGACGTAACGGGGGGAGGTGGAGGCGCCAGGGGCTGGTGTGAAATCCCTCCTCTCCCCCCCACTATATATAGGGGTGCCAAAGGGGGGGGCGCCGACCCTAGTAGATGGCATCTACTAGGGGGGGCGGCGGCCAAGGGGAGGTTTCCCTCCCCCCCAAGGCACCTAGGGGTGCCTTCCACCACATGGACTCTTCCATGGTGGAAACCCTAGGCGCATGGGCCTATAGGGGCTGGTGCCCTTGGCCCATCTAGGCCAAGGCGCACCCCCTACAGCCCATGTGGCCCCCCGGGACAGGTGACCCCACCCGGTGGACCCCCGGGACCCTTCCGGTGGTCCCGGTACAATACCGATAACCCCGAAACTTGTCCCGATGCCCGAAGTAGCACTTCCTATATATAATTCTTTACCTCCGGACCATTCCGGAACTCCTCGTGACGTCTGGGATCTCATCCGGGACTCCGAACAACATCCGGGTTTCTGCATATACATATCTTCATAACCCTAGCGTCACCGAACCTTAAGTGTGTAGACCCTATGGGTTCGGGAGACAAGCAGACATGACCAAGACGACTCTCCGGTCAATAACCAACAGCGGGATCTGGATACCCATGTTGGCTCCCACATGCTCCACGATGATCTCATCGGATGAACCACGATGTCGAGGATTTAATCAATCCCGTACGCTATTCCCTTTGTCTATCGATATGTTACTTGCCCGAGATTCGATCGTCGGTATCCCAATACCTCGTTCAATCTCGTTACCGGCAAGTCACTTTTCTCGTACCGCAATGCATGATCCCGTGACCAGACACTTGGTCACTCTGAGCTCATTATGATGATGCATTACCGAGTGGGCCCAGTGATACCTCTCCGTCATACGGAGTGACAAATCCCAGTCTTGATCCATGTCACCCAACAGACACTTTCGGAGATACCCGTAGTCTACCTTTATAGTCACCCAGTTACGTTGTGACGTTTGGCATACCCAAAGCACTCCTACGGTATCCGGGAGTTACACGATCTCATGGTCCAAGGAAAAGATACTTGACATTGGAAAACTCAAGCAAACGAACTATACGATCTTGTGCTATGTTTAGGATTGGGTCTTGTCCATCACATCATTCTCCCAATGATGTGATCTCGTTATCAATGACATCCAGTGTCCATAGTCAGGAAACCATAACTATCTGTTGATCAACGAGCTAGTCAACTAGAGGCTCACTAGGGACATGTCGGTGTCTGTTATTCACACATGCATTACGATTTCCGGATAACACAATTATAGCATGAATAAAGAAAATTATCATGAACAAGGAAATATAATAATAATGCTTTTATTATTGCCTCTAGGGCATATTTCCAACAATGGAGGCCACCACTGTTGCGGCACAGGGTTCGGCCATAGGCCGAGTGGCCGTCGAGCACTACTTTGAAGAAGTCCTTGAAGGCCCTCGCTCGATAGAGGCTCAGTGCTTGAAGAATATTATTTTCCAGTGACATGTAGTCCCACTGTACAAACAATGTTTTTCTGAATTAATGAAGGTTGTATTTATACTTTTGCCCGAAAGTGCTATGATGCCTCCTGTGCGGCCGTTTATGTATATATGTATATAACCTGAAAGTTTGCAGTCGTCGGCTTCCGCCCCCATGCATATAATGTGGGGGTGTTCGCAAAAGATGCATATCCACACTTGATCCAATGTCTTGGTCCGTTAAGAAGGTGATAGCGTAGCGAACAAGGCAATTGGACTATATTGCTTTAACACTTTCACTTAGCCATAGGAGTTTGACAGTGAGGCTACTATATAGCCCCTGGTACTTCTGCGCTCGTCCGAATACGGTGCGCGTAGGTACATGACCGGGAAACGGCCCTTCATTAATGCGGAGGAATCCTGAAGATTTCGATTAGTCATCAAGTGATTGACCAGTCTCTCGCTATATCATTACAGTCAATTTTTGGCTTTCTCTACTGAGGTGCTCATCCGGACGAACTAGGGCACAATCGCAGTAGTTCTCCCAGTGCTACCTTAGCCGATATAATGGAACGTAAGGTACCAAAACGTGGGAGCCGGGCAAACCCAACATTTGACCAAAGACATGATTCGGAGCTGATGCATATAGGGCCAAACTCGCGACGCCGAACACTCCCTAAGGTGTTTGGTCTTTATAACATATACCGGGCTAACAATGCCCTTTATAAGAAACCCCCTGTGTCGAGGTACGTGCAAAATCCTGGTGTGGCCACATGCCAATAACGTCGACATCCTTCTTGGTTGTGTGGAGTATCCGAAGGATGTGAGCAACAAGAGATAGTAAAAAAGGTTTACGCAGGGCCTTAATCTAAAAAGAAACCTTTTGGCGGGTCCCTACTGCACGTCTGCGCCTGTGTCTCCGTTGTGCCGTGTCCTGGATAGGTGTAGCACGATTGTAACATGCAAAAAGGAAAGAACTTAGATGAAGGTTGATGTGCCGAAAAGAAGAATGAGTTATCCGAATTCCAGAGAAGCCTAGTTGAGCCGGGTTGGCCCTGATTACACGCGGGAAGCCCCTGGTATCGCTTTCTGAGGGTTTGAAAACCAATCTTATACATGTATGATGGAACGCCGGACTCGTCTAACCGTGTCCGTGGTCTTGACGACCTGCCATTTTTCTGGTTGGTGAGGTCGTCTAGTGTGCTGCTGTTAGAGCCACCGCGTCCTCTTCCATATGTGAAGAACGGTTGGTATTTCCGCTAACTGTAATGACGCCTCGTGGACCGGGCATCTTGAGCTTGAGAAAAGCATAATGCGGTATTGCGTCAAAACAAGCGAAAGCCGCCCTTCTGAGTATTGCTTGAACATCACTTCGGAATGGAGCGATGTGAAAAGTTAACATTTCACTTCGAAAGTTATCGGGAGAACCGAATACCACCTCTTGTAGTAGAGAGCCCGTACAGTGGGCCTCTTGGCCTAATATTACTCCCTTGAAGGTAGTATTACTGTGGCTTATTTGCGTCGGGTCTATCCCCATTTTGCGGACTGTGTCTTGATATATCAGATTGAGATCACTGCCGCCATCCATGAGGACCCTTGTGAAATGGTACCCATTTATTATTGGGTCTAACACCAAGGTCGTCAGTCCTTCGCGCCGGATATGTGTATCGTGATCCCTATGATCAAAAGTGATCGGGCAGGCCAACCAGGGGTTGGACCTAGGGTGACGGGCTCGATGGCGCGTGTGCATCAGAGTGCGTGATTGCTTCTCCTTCTTATCACATTGATCACGTTTACTGTTTTAACCTCCGGTGGAATTTTTTTGTCCTCTGGCGCTTTGCTGGCGAGGTTCATCCTCGTCTACGCTTGGTGTCTCCTCCCCTTTGTGTTCGGCGTTTAGCTTACCAGCCTGCTTGAAGACCCAACATTCTCTATGGGTATGATTTGCAGGTTTGTCTGGGGTGCAGTGAATCTGACACAGCTTGTCAAGAATTTTGTTTAGGCTAGATTGTCCCTCTCTGCTGCCTTTGAAAGGCTTTTTCCACTGACCTGGTCGGGGGCCCCTGAATCCGGCGTTTACCACCGTATTATCTGGGCTACCTTCTTTATTTCGACGCTTGTTTTTGTTGCGTCGTGGTTTACCATTGGCATCCCTTACTTCGGATGTACTTGGGTCGCTGGTGCTACTACGGGCCAACCAGCTGTCCTCGCCCGCACAGAAGCGGGTCATGGAGCTTGTTAGGGCTGCCATTGTTCTCGGGTTTTCTTGACCGAGGTGTCTGCCGAGCCATTCGTCTCGGACGCTGTGTTTAAAACCTACAAAGGCTTCAGCGTTCGGACAGTCGACTATTTGGTTCTTCTTGGTGAGGAACCTGTTCCAAAACTTTCGGGCGGACTCTCCGGATTGTTGGATTATGTGACTTAAATCGTCTGCATCCAGAGGTCGGACATAAGTCCCTTGAAAATTGGCCCGGAAAGCGTCCTCGAGCTCCTCCCAACTTCCAATTGAGTTTTCGGGGAGGCTTTTTAGCCAGTGCCTAGCTGGCCGTTTAAGCTTCAGGCGCAAGTATTTAATGGCATGAAGATCGTCTCCACGAGCCATATGAATATGGAGGATGAAGTCCTCTATCCAGACTCCAAGGTCTGTGGTTCCGTCGTACGCCTCTATGTTCACTGGTTTGTATCCTTCTGGGAATTCGTGATCCATCACCTCATCAATGAAACATAGGATGTGTTTGGTAGCCTGCATGATCCTGTCATAGTGTCCCCCCCCCCCTGATACATGTTAAGTACAGACATGTTGAGTACATACAACTGCAGTTGTTTGGTAGCCTGCATGTGTACGGACATGCTGAGTTGAGACTTTGTTTGGTAGCATGTATCTGTCAGGACATGCTGGGCTTAGACTTTGTTTGGTAGGCTGTATCTGAGATGGTGAGGGTACCATAGTTACAAATACATGATAAAAATTCATGTGCACAATTCAAAGGGTTCTTGGCGGCATACATCATTTGACCAACATTTCGACAATATGTAAATATGAAGAAAAAAATGCCACTTAAAATATTTAGACATATATATTTGTCGGCAATTATTAATTTATTTTTTAATAATAAATACATAATGTTGTTCATTCTTAAAAAGATATGTGAATCAACACGACATCTTCTCGCAAACAATAAGAATGAACATGTGAAAATTGGTAGGTGTATTTTATATAGAGGCAAAATTGCATAGCATGCGTGCTTGATTTTTTGTGACACAGATACAAATACACTTAAAGAAATCTGGTGGCATCAAACGACAACAGACATGTTGAACCATTTAAGCACCATGTTATTAAGAAAAGTAACTTGGTTGAACCAATAAATCTTTAGATCCATATTACATATAGTCTCATTCCAAATTCAACTTATTAAAGGGATAGTTATCAAAATGTACCAACTAACATCAACTCAAACAAGATCAGGATTCTTCTCCAAGATACGCTTGAACGATGCTTTGCGGACTTCCTCATCAATCTTCACAAAATTAAGGCCTTTTCCCTTATGTTCAGTCAGATAATCTAAAACAGCTAACCGCTCAGCGAGATCATACTCAACGAGGTCCATTACAGCCTTGTACTACTCAGGGTGTGTTTCGGTATGACATGTGTTGTTGATAGCACTTGCAATCTCACGCACAACATCAGACATGTTGTTAACCTGGATTGAGTCTTCTTCAGTCATAACAGATGTCCTCTTCCTCTTCTTAGTTGTGATATCTTGCAAATTATACCAACTAAAAAATAAGCATGATTCACAAAAAAATAACAAATAAGAAAATCAACACAAACTGTGATGAATGGGAAACATGATCTGCGTTTAGAAAAAAATTAGTGCTATATAAACTAGCACCATCTCTCTCAAATGATACAACCTGGCCATCTAGAAGTCATGTCGTACTAGGAAAAGACATCTAGCAAAACAACTTGGACATCTACTATATTTAAAAGATCAGTCTGTTATTAGTAAAAGAGTATGCCGATGCAACCTGGACATCTAGCAGTCATGACGTACTAGGAAAAGCCATCTAGCAAATCAACTACATCTATCGTATATGTCAAAGATCATTCTTTTCAATCGAAAAGAATAGTGCAGATGCAACCTGGGCATCTAGCACCAAACATCAAAGGACAAACAAAAGAGAGGATAGTTTTTTTTCTTCAAACATCAAACGCGGACATCTTCTAATCTACTTTCTCTCTCAAGGTCCATCTATTTCTCATTACGTGCTAGCTGATTATAAGCAGGAGGGTGGAAGATTGAGGAAGGAGTAGGAACGGGAGGGAGGACAGTAGAACGAGGAACAAGAGGTACGAGGGAATACCTTGCTAGGCGATGGTGATGGCGAATTGGAGCAGCGGCGGTGCGCGGCGACCAGAAGATGACGAGGCGGCGAGGAGAGAACGGGATCGCTGGGGAGTCGGGAGAGTTGGGGTAACCCTAGCGTTCGTGGGTCCAGATGGGAACCTGTGGGTTGGGCTCAGATTTTTTCGTGGGTTTAACCCATGCATGCTGACCAGCGAACCTCCTTTCACAGGTTCTCTCCTGAGCGTGGCTACGGGGGTATTCGGGGTGAGCAGAGCATAGCTGAGGAGACCCTGTGCAGGCTACCAAACAACAAAAAGTGGGTCGAGTAGGGAACATACAGGCTTATGCAGGCTACCAAACACATCCATAGTGGGTGTGCGGCACCCCTGTATTGGGATGCGCCATAGTGTTCGGACGGTTGTAGTATTTGGTGCTGGTTGTGTACCGTAGCGCGCTTCCTAGATCCATAGATAGATCTGGTCGCGCCGGATTTTTGACGCAAGTTCTCACGTGGAACGTGTGTTGACTTATGCGTGACTTTGTTAGCCGCTCTATCACGTTCACAGGGTGGTAGATCCGGCCGGTTGGCCGTATCACTTATCGGCTATATGGGCTCTAAGGCCTCGTCGTCGAATTCCGGTAATAGCTTGCGCTTTGGATAGATATTTGGGTGGTAGCTTTTACCATACTTTGTTACTTTTTTCCACTTGCTGTTGAGCGTATCTTGTGCGACCTTGACCCTTTACTTCTATTTCTTCAGGCTTCTCGTTGTGGCAGTAAACCTTCTGCGGAGGTTCTCTTGCTCCAAGTGTGTTTCCGGGATGATGGGTGCATCATCGTCCGGACAGTTTTCTTCCCTAGACGGGGATTGATGATGCTTATCTTTGGCATCATCGTGTTCGGACGTCGGATCCGTACTATGTTTGCTGTTTGCATCTTGATCATTTTCTGCCACCGGGGTGGTGCAGTTGTCGTATTTTCCGGAGTCGCCTGGACTATTGTTATCGCTGTTTTTGCTACGACGGGACTTAGGGCGGCACCGCTGACATCGGTGCTTGGGTTGCTTCTTGGAGGGGTCATACTCCGCTTTCTCGTCGCCATTGGCTTCGTTGGGGGTGTCCACCATGTACACGTCATGTGATGAAGTAGCGGCCCCGCGCCCTGTGGGCGGTGGTTCCGGTTCGTCTCCGGCTTCGTCGTCCATACCGTCGAAGTCCTCGGAGCCGAAGTCGAGCATGTCGGTTAAGTCGTGGACAGTGGCTACTAAGTGGGTGGTGGGTGGGCGGCGAATTTCTTCGTCGTCCGCATCCCATTCTAGCAGGACATAGTTCGGCCAAGCTTCTCCTGACAGAGAGAGAGAGAGACCTTAATGAATTTAGCACATCTCCAAAAGGTGAGTGCTGAAAGATATCGGCGGAGGTGAACTCCATGATCGGCGCCCAGTCGTACTCGACGGGCGCGGATACGAGCGGCTCGGAGTCCGTGACTGAAGATGAATCTAGTGGTTCGGCAACACGGCTCTCGTAATGGGTGAAGTCAGTATCCGGCTCTATCACTGCTGAGAGTGCGGCCTCCATGGCGGGGTCCATCCCTTCGCTCTCGGATTGCGCGACTTGTTCTAGGTTAAAAATCGGAGTAGCTGCGGATGCGATCTCCCGAAAACTGTCCGATGGTAGAGTTACGTCTTGCTCATCGTGACTGCACGGCGCGTCCGGCATGAGCTCGAATACGTCGAAGATCAAGTCTTCGCAGACATCGGCTGTGCAGTTCAAGTTTCCAAATCTGACCTGATGGCCAGGGGCGCAGCTCTCAATCTGCTCCAGATGGCCAAGCGAATTGACCCGTAGTGCAAAGACGCCGAATATGAAGATCTGTCCGGGGAGGAAAGCCTCGCCTTGGACCGCATCGCTAGCGATGATCGAAGGAGCCATCGAGCCTTATGGTGACGACACGGTGGAACTCTCAATGAAAGCACCAATGTCGGTGTCAAAACCGGCGGATCTCGGGTAGGGGGTCCCGAACTGTGCGTCTAAGGCGGGTGGTAACAGGTGGCAGGGGACACGATGTTTTACCCAGGTTCGGGCCCTCTTGATAGAGGTAAAACCCTACATCCTTCTTGATTGTTCATGATGATATGAGTATTACAAGAGTAGATCTACCACGAGATCAGAGAGGCTAAACCCTAGAAGCTAGCCTATGGTATGATTGTATGTTGTCCTACGGACTAAAACCCTCCGGTTTATATAGACACCGGAGGGGGCTAGGGTTACACGAGGTCGGTTACAAAGGAGGAGATATACATATCTGTATTGCCTAGCTTGCCTTTCACGCCAAGTAAAGTCCCATCCGGACACGAGACGAAGTCTTCAATCTTGTATCTTCATAGTCCAACAGTCCGGCCAAAGGATATAGTCCAGCTGTCCGGAGACCCCCTAATCCAGGACTCCCTCAGTGTCCTCCATAAGCCTCGGAGTGACACTTACGTAGGATCTGTTCCTGTTCATACTCGGGTACACAACGTCTAATAACACCATCTAGTCCTTCTTTATAAAGGTGCGGGTCATCCCAGAAGTAATGTCTTAAATCATAGAAAAACTTTTTCTTTTGTTGGTATGTGAAACTAGGTGGTATAATTTTAGCAACTATGTAATTAGCATAATCAGCATACCATGGAGTAGTACGAGAAGAATTTATGACAGCTAGTTGTTCATCAGGAAAGCTATCATCAATAGGTAGTGGGTCATCAAGAACATTCTCTAACCATGACAAGTTGTTTGCAATGGGGTTCTCAACTCATTTTCTATCAATGATGTGCAAATCTAATTCTTGTAACAAGAGAAGCCATCTAATAATTCTAGGTTTAGCATCTTTCTTTTCGATAAGATATTTAATAGCAGCATGCATGATCAGTGTGAACAGTTACTTTAGAATCAACAATATAAGGTTTGAACTTATCACAAGCAAATACAACTGCTAAAAATTCCTTTTCAGCAGTAGCATAATTTCTTTGGGCATTGTCTAGAGTTTTACTAGCATATTGGATAACATTTAATTTCTTATCAACCCTTTGTCCTAAACCAGCCGCTACAGCATAATCACTAGCATCACACATAATTTCAAATGGTAGATTCCAGTCAGGAGGCTGAACAATGGGTGCAGAAATCATGGCTTTCTTAAGTATTTCAAATACTTCTACACAATCATCATCAAAGACAAAAGGAGCATCTTTTTGTAAGAGATTAGTCAGAGGCCTGGAAATTTTTGAGAGGTCTTTAATGAACCTCCTATAAAAACTGGCATGACCAAGGAAACTTCTTATACCTTTAATGTCCTTAGGACACGGCATCTTTTCAATACCATCAACCTTAGCTTTATCAACTTCAGTACCTCTTTCAGAAATTTTATGCCTCAAGACAATACCTTCATTAACCATAAATGGCACTTCTCCCAATTCAAGACAAGATTAGTTTCTTCACATCTCTGCAAAACTCGATCAAGGTTGCTTAAGGAATCATCGAAAGAAGTTCCATATACGGAAAAATCATCCATGAATACCTCAACAATCTTTTCACAAAAGTCAGAGAATATAGCAGTCATACATCTTTGAAAGGTAGCAGGTGCATTGCATAAACCAAAAGGCATACGTCTATAAGAAAAGGTACCGAAAGGGCAAGTAAAAGTTGTCTTTTCTTGATCCTCTTTTTGACACAGGTATTTGAGAGAAACCAGAATAACCATCTAGAAAGCAAAAATGTGTATGTTTGGATAATCTTTCTAGCATTTGATCAATAAAAGGTAAAGGGTAATGATCCTTTTTAGTAGCTTTATTTAATTTGCGGAAATCAATTACCATTCTATAACCTATAACAATTCTTTGTGGGATCAGTTCATCTTTATCATTAGGAACAACAGTAATACCTCCCTTCTTAGGGACACAATGGACAGGACTTACCCACTAACTATCAGCAACGGGATAAATTATACCTGCCTCCAGAAGTTTTAGTATTTCTTTTCTTACCACTTCTTTCATCTTAGGATTTAACCATCGTTGGTGATCAACAACCGGTTTCACGTCTTTCCCCAATTTTATTCTGTGCTGGCATAGAGTGGCAATGCCCTTAAGATCATCAAGAGTATATCCAATAGCAGCACGGTGCTTCTTTGTAGTATTCAATAGTTTCTTTACTTTATGCTCTGAAAGGTTAGCACTAATAATAATAGGATATATCTCTTTCTCATCAAAATAAGCATATTTAAGAGTACCAGGTAAAGGTTTAAGCTCAAACACGAGATCACCCTGTTGGGGAACGTAGCAATAATTCAAAATTTTCCTACGTGTCACCAAGATAAATCTAGGAGATACTAGCATCGAGAGAGAGGGAGTGCATCTTCATACCCTTGAAGATCTCTAAGCGGAAGCGTTCAAGAGAACGGGGTTGATGGAGTCGTACTCATCGTGATCCAAATCACTGATGATCCTAGCGCCGAACGGACGGCACCTCCGCGTTCAACACACATACGGAACGGAGACGTCTCCCGCGCCTTGATCCAGTAAGGAGGAGGGAGAGGTTGAGGAAGAGAGTCCAACAGCAGCACAACGGCGTGGTGGTGATGGAGTGGCAGTTCTCCGGCAAGGCTTCACCAAGCTCATGCGGAGGAGGAGAGGTATTGGAGGGGAGGGGTTGTGCCAGGTGCAAGGGTATGGCCGCCCTCCCACCCCTCCACTATTTATAGGTGGGGATAGAGGGGGTCGGCCCCCCTAGATCCCATCTAGGGTTGGGGAGGCAGCCAAGGGGGGAGGAGTGCCTCCCAAGTCAAGTGGAGGCCCTCCCCCTTAGGGTTTCCCCTCTCCCATGTGCATGGGCCTTGGGGGGCTGGTGCCCCTAGCCCATTAAGGCTAGGGAGCCCCCCTACAGCCCATGTTCCTGTATTGGATGTGGTGGAACATTTTGCGGACCTCCGGACCCCTCCGGACATCTCTCTGGTCAATAACCAACATCGGGATCTGGATACCCATGTTGTCTCCCACATGTTCCACGATGATCTCATCGGATGAACCACGATGTCAAGGATTCAGTCAATCCCGTATACAATTCCCTTTGTCTATCAGTATGATACTTGCCCGAGATTCGATCGTCGGTATCCCGATACCTCGTTCAATCTCGTTACCGGCAAGTCTCTTTACTCATTCCGTAACACATCATCCCATGATCAACTCCTTGGTCACATTGTGCACATTATGATGATGTCCTACCGAGTGGGCCCAGAGATACCTCTCCGTTACACGGAGTGACAAATCCCAGTCTCGATTCGTGCCAACCCAACAGACACTTTCAGAGATACCCGCAGTGCACCTTTATAGCCACCCAGTTACATTGTGACGTTTGGTACACCCAAAGCATTCCTATGGTATTCGGGAGTTGCACAATCTCATGGTCTAAGGAAATGATACTTGACATTAGAAAAGCTTTAGCATACGAACTACACGATCTTGTGCTAGGCTTAGGATTGGGTCTTGTCCATCACATCATTCTCCTAATGATGTGATCCTGTTATCAATGACATCCAATGTCCATGGTCAGGAAACCGTAACCATCTATCGATCAACGAGCTAGTCAACTAGAGGCTTACTAGGGACATGGTGTTATCTATGTATTCACACATGTATTACGGTTTCCGGTTAATACAATTATAGCATGAACAATAGACAATTATCATGAACAAGGAAATACAATAATAACCATTTTATTATTGCCTCTAGGGCATATTTCCAACAGTCTCCCACTTGCACTAGAGTCAATAATCTAGTTCACATCACTATGTGATTGTAATGAATCCAACACCCATGGGGTTTGTTCATATATCGCTTGTGAGAGAGGTTTATTAGTCAGTGGGCCTAAACCTTTCAGATCCATGTGTGCTTTACAAATCTCTATGTCATCTTGTAGATGCAGCTACCACACACTACATGGAGCTATTCCAAATAACTGCTCTACTATACGAATCCGGTTTACTACTCAGAGTCATCCGGATTACAGTCAAAGTTTGCATCGACGTAACCCTTTACGACGAACTCTTTTACCACCTCCATAATCGAGAAAATTCCTTAGTCCACTAGTTACTAAGGATAAGTTCGACCGATGTCATGTGATCCATTCCTGGATCACTCTTGTACCCCTTGACTGACTCATGGCAAGGCACACTTCAGGTGCGGTACATAGCATAGCATACTGTAGAGCCTATGTCTAAAGCATAGGGGACGACCTTCATCCTTTCTCTCTCTTCTGCCGTGGTCAGGTGTTGAGTCTTACTCAATGCTCATACCTTGTAACACAGCCAAGAACTTTGCTGATCTATTTTGAACTCCTTCAAAATCTTGTCACGGTATGTATTCATTTGAAAGTACTATTAAGCGTTTTTTTATCTATCCTTATAGATCTTGATGCTCAATGTTCAAGTAGCTTAATCCAGGTTTTCCATTGAAAAACAATTTTCAAATAACCATGTATGCTTTCCAGAAATTTTACATCATTTCTGATCAACAACATATACTCATAAAAAATTCTATAGTGCTCCCACTCACTTCTTTGGAAATACAAGTTTCTCATAAACTTTGTATAAACCCAAAATCTTTGATCATCTCATCAAAGCGTACATTCCAATTCCAAGATGCTTACTCTAGTCCTTAGAAGGATTGTTGGAGCTTCGCATACTTGTTAGCATCTTTCAGGATTGTCAAAAAACTTCTGGTTTTATCACATACAACCTTTCCTCAAGAAAAACATCGAGGAAACAATGTTTTGACATCCTATCTGCAAGATTTCATAAATAATGCAGTAACTGCTAACATAATTCCAACAGACTCTTAGCATCGCTACGAGTGAGAAAGTCTCATCGTAGTCAACTCCTTCGAACTTTTCGGAAAACATCTTAATGACAAGTCGAGCTTTCTTAATGGTGACATTTACCATCATTTTCCATCTTCCTTTTAAAATCCATCTGCACCCAACAGCCTTACGACCATCAAGTAGTTCTTCCAAAGTCTACACTTTGTTTTTATACATGGATCCTCTCTCGCATTTTATGGCCTCGAGCCATTCGTCAGAATCCGGGCCCACCATCGCTTCTCCATAGCTCGTAGGTTCATTGTTGTCTAGCAACATGACTTCCAAGACAGGATTACGTACCACTCCGAAGTAGTATGCATCCTTGTCGACCTATGAGGTTTGGTAGTGACTTGATCCGAAGTTTCATGATCACTATCATAAGCTTCCACTTCAATCGGTGTAGGTGCCACAGGAACAACTTCCTGTGCCCTACTCCACACAAGTTGAAGTGACGGTTCAATAACCTCATCAATTCTCCACCATCCTCCCACTCAATTCTTTCGAGAGAAACTTTTCCTCGAGAAAGGACCCGTTTCTAGAAACAATCACTTTTGCTTCCGGATCTGAAATAGGAGGTATACCCAACTGTTTTGGGTATTCTATGAAGATGCATTTATCCTCTTTGGGTTCGAGCTTATCAGCCTGAAACTTTTTCACATAAGCATCACAGCCCCAAACTTTTAAGAAATGACAGCTTAGGGTTTTTCTAAACCATAGTTCATACGGTGTCGTCTCAACGGAATTGTGAGGTGCCCTATTTATAGTGAGTGCGGTTGTCTCTAATACCTAACCCATAAACGATAGTGGTAATTCGATAAGAGACATCATGGTATGCACCATATCCAATAGGGTGCAGTTGTGATGTTCGGACACACCATCACACTATGGTGGTCCAGGCGGTATTAGTCGTGAAACAATTTCCATAATGTCTTAATTGTGTGCCAAACTCGTAACTCAGATATTCATCTCTATGATCATATCATAGACAGTTTATCCTCTTGTCACGACGATCTTCAACTTCACTCTGAAATTACTTGAACCTTTCAATAATTCAGACTTGTGTTTCATCAAGTAAATATACTCAGCATCTACTCGAATCATCTGTGAAGTAAGAACATAACGATATCCACTGCATTCCTCAGCACTCATTGGACTGCACACATCAAAATGTATTACTTCCAACAAGTTGCTTTCTTGTTCCATCTTACTGAAAACGAGGCCTTTCCGTCATCTTGCCCATGTGGTATGATTTGCATGTCTCAAGTGATTCAAAATCAAGTGAGTCCAAACGATCCATCTACATGGAGTTTCTTCATGCATATCTACCAATAGACACGGTCCGCATGTCTCAATCTTTTCAAAACAAGTGAGACCAAAGATCCATCAACATGGAGCTTCTTCATGCGTTTTATACCAACATGACTCAAATGGCAGTGCCACAAGTACATGGTACTATCATTACTATGTTATATATTTTGGCATGAACATGTGTATCACTACGATCGAGATTCAATAAACCATTCATTTTAGGTGCAAGACCATTGAAGGTATTATTAAAATAAACAGAGTAACCATTATTCTCCTTAAATGAATAACCGTGTTGTAACGCCCTCGATGCGGCTATAGCTCCTACGTGTCGAGGCACGACTTAGAGGCATAACCGCATTGAAAGCAATGTCGCAAGTCAGGCAGTCATTACAACATCCCATGTAATATATAATAAAAAGGGGAGATAACATAGTTGGCTTACACTCGCCACGTCACATCAGAGTACATAAATAACATCCATCAAACAAGCACTCATGGCCCGACTACGGCGCCAAAATAGAAAAGAACCCAACATGCGACAAGGTCCTGAATCGACAACCCCAACTAGGCACCACTACTGATCATCCGGAAAAGACACATAGTAACGCTGAGAGTCCTCATCGAACTCCCACTTGAGCTCGTAATCGTCAACTGGAGCAGAAACACCTGGACCTGCATCTGGAGTTGTAATATCTGTGAGCCACAGGGACTCAGCAATCTCACACCCACGCGATCAAAACTATTTAAGCTCATGGGAATGGATAAGGCGAATATAGGTGGAGCTGCAGCAGGCGACTAGCATATATGGTGGCTAACTTATACGCAAAAGAGAGCGAGAAGAGAAGGCGAAGCACGATCGATAAAAAGTATGATCAAGAAGTGATCCTGGACTACCTACGTCAAGCATAACTCCAATAACCGTGTTCACTTCCCGGGCCCCGCCGGAAAGAGACCATCACGGTTACACACGCGGTTGACGTATTTTAAACAAGGTCAACTTCGGGTTTTCTACAACCGGACGTTAACAAATTCCCATCTGCCCATAACCGCGGGCACGGCTTTCGAAAGTTCAATCCCTGCAGGGGAGTCCCAACTTAGCCCATGACAAGCTCTCACGGTCAACGAAGGAATAGACCTCCACCCGAGACATTCCGATCAGACTCGGTATCCCGGTACAACAAGACATTTCGACAGGGTAAAACTAAACCAGCAACACCGCCCGAATGTGCCGACAAATCCCGATAGGAGCTGCACATATCTCTTTCTCAGGGCACACTCAGATTGTCCTAGGTACGGGTAGGCCAGCCCAGAGTTGCCCCTGGTAGCCACCGGTAGCTGACAGGTGGACCAACACTCAGAGGAGCACTGGCCCGGGGGGGTAAAATAACGATGACCCTTGAGTCTGCAGAACCCAAGGGAAAGAAAAGGCTAGGTGGCAAATGGTAAAACCAATGTTGGGCATTGCTGGAAGAGCTTTACTTAAGACGAACTGTCAAGGGGTTCCCATAATAGCCCAACCGTGTAAGGAACGCAAAATCCGGGAACATAACACCGATACGACGGAAACTAGGGCGGCAAGAGTGGAACAAAACACCAGGCATAAGGCCGAGCCTTCCACCCTTCACCAAGTATATAGTTGCGTTAATTAAGTAAGATATATTGTGATATCCCAACAAGTAAATAAAAGTTCCAACAAGGAACGGCTCCAATCTTCACCTGCAACTAACAACGCTATAAGAAGGGCTGAGCAAAGCGGTAACATAGCCAATCAACGGTTTGCTAGGACAATGGTGGGTTAGGGGATCAACATGGCAATTGGGAGGCTGACAAGCAAAAAGGTAGGCATCGTAGCAGTGGCAAAGCAAAAGAGCGAGCAAACTAGCATAGCAAAGATAGTAGTGATTTCGAGGGTATGATCATCTTGCCTGCACAGTTGTCCGAGTTGACTGGATCCTCACAAGCAAACTCAACGGGCTCCTCGGTAGCGAACTCGTCTCCCGGCTCTACCCAACAAGACAAACAAGCAACAAGTACCCAATCAATCACGGGCAAGACCAAGCAATATGATGAAATGACGATATGCTATGCGGGATGCAAAATGCAAGATATGACAGGAAATGCATGAACCTGGCATCAACTTGGAAAACCAAGTGTGCCACTGGATAGAGGGGATGAAATCGCTTGAAAACGATATAAAGATCAAAGGAATCGGAGCTACGGTTTAGAAATGGCAAGCGTTTTAAGATATGACACCGGTCTGCGATTTGCAGCAAGTAGGCATCTAAATGCAACGAAATGAACTTGCTACAGCCACCAAACATGAAAACAAAATATATTGCAGTGATGTACACAAGATGGTTGACAAAACACTAGCACTGAGCCATAGGCAAATTCATCCATTAAGAGGTTCAAACAAGCATGGCTAAAACGCAAATGCAAAACAGATTTCAGACTTAGTGAAATTAACACTAGTCTGAAATTTCAGATCACGATGCTCTCTTCGGAGCAGCAAAACAACATGATAGAAAACCTGAACATGACAAGTAAGAACATGGCATGGAGCTATTCAACAAGCTTAATAAAACACCCAAAGTGACCTGGGGCCAAAAGGGTTCACAAAATACCCTACCGAGCTCACGAACATCGCTCGAACACAATCAGTTTTCAGACAGTGAAAACTGAGACATGCTGAAATTTAACTCACGAAGGCATGTAAACGAGCTCGATGCACTCACTACGGTGCAAGTCATGGCAAGGAAATCATATAACCAGCAAGAAGGCACAAAGTGCTAGCTACACATGGCAAGAACGAAGGCATAGCATGCAAGGAACACTAACGGTAGCATCGGCGAAATCGCAAACAAGTTGACGATCTGCCCAGATTAACAACGAAGCAAAAGTTGAGCTCGATTGAGTCAACCTAGAGCACTCCACAAATGCCAACAAAGACATGGATGGAAAGAGCATGACATAAATATCAAAACTCCCTTACTGATCATCCTCAAAAGAGGCACGGATCATTAGGAAACAAGCTGGACATGTAGCATCATGAACTAAAATATCCCAGACTTAGTGAAGATCACTAAGTCCCTGAAATCTGCAATCTCAGGTACCTCTCTTCGCAAGCTTGCACAAGACAACACACACATCCTAAAAAATGCATGGGTTGCACCTCTGGAAAGAAGACAAAATGCTTCACAATTCATCCCAAAGGGGCACAGGCATATCATACACGAATTAAACATGACAAAAATGACAAAAGTGCATGATGAACTAACGGATCTGCAATTTAACTCACGAAGCCTCCTTCTAACAGCATTTTGGGTATCAAGATGACCCCAAATGCAAATGATACAATGGAATGAAATGATGTACATGTCGAGACGAAGATTTTGATATATCATACGCCTAAAACGGTTCTACGGTTGCGGAGATACGAGCAGTCAAACATCGCATAAAAAACTAGGGTTTCTGGACAAAAGTCAATGGGG
>NC_041384.1:701462767-701471837 GCF_002162155.2 Triticum dicoccoides
CACACGATCGTGATCGAACGCTCTAGGACATGGAGCAGAGTTTGGTGGGTTTTGGGCCAAATTTGGGGGGTGTTGGGCTGCAACACAAACGAGGCCTTTTCGGTCCCTCGGTTAACCGTTGGAGTATCAAACGAAGTCCAAATGACCCGAAACTTGACAGGCGGTCTACCGGTAGTAAACCAAGGCCGCTTGGCAAGACTCGGTCCAATCCGGAAATGTTTAAACCCCACACAAGAAAGAAAGGTAGAAATGACCACCGGAGGAGAACGAAGCGCCGGAATGCAAAACGGACAACGGGGAAAATGATCGAATGCATGAGATGAACATGTATGCAAAAGCAATGCCCGTGATGACATGGTATGAGATGCATGAAAACGAAAACAACACACGGAGACAAGGACCCGAACCCGAGAAATAAATATAACTTGACACCGGAAACGGCAAGAGTTGGAGTACAAATGGGGAAAGTTACATCTGGGGCGTTACAACACTCCACCACTATGAAAAGATCTCGTCCCGAGATCTAGGACTGAAAGAACTCCGGGTACTCAGAACGGAGGTGATCCTCGTGTTCCCAGGTGGCTTCACGGTCGGAATGGTGAGACCACTTAACTTTGAGGAATTTGATTGACTTGTTGCGAGTCTTGCGTTCAGTCTCTTCAAGAATAGCAACTGGGTGCTCACGATAAGAGAGATCTTCTTGGAGCTCAATGTCCTCGAAGTTGACGGTGCGGTCAGGAGTCTTGAAACACTTTCGAAGCTGAGAGACATGGAACACATCATGAACATTTGCAAAGTTTGAAGGAAGCTCGAGTTGATAGGCGAGGTCGCCTCTCTTGCTGACAATCTTGAAAGGTCCCACGTATCTAGGGGCAAGCTTCCCTTTGATACCGAAGCGACGAGTACCTTTCATGGGAGAGACGCGGAGGTAAACATGATCTCCGATCTCGAAAACCAGATCACGGTGCTTACTATCATAGTAGCACTTCTGGCGGGATTGAGCTGCTTTGAGGTTATCACGAATGACTTTGCACATTTCTTCTGCTTCTGTGATTAAGTCATTACCCAGCAGCTGACGTTCACCGGTTTCAGACCAGTTGAGAGGGGTACGGCACTTCCTGCCATATAGAATTTCAAAAGGGGCCTTGCCCGAACTTGCTTGAAAGCTGTTGTTGTATGAGAATTCAGCATAAGGAAGACAATCCTCCCACTTCATGCCGAAAGAAATCACACAAGCCCTGAGCATGTCTTCAAGAATCTGATTGACACGCTCGACTTGACCGCTCGTTTGAGGATGGAAAGCTGTGATGAAGCGGATGTTTGTGCCCATGGCCTTCTGAAAAGAATCCCAAAACTTGGAGGTAAAGATGCTGCCACGGTCTGAAGATATCACTTGAGGAATACCGTGCAGAGAGACAATGCGAGAGGTATAGAGTTCCGCCAATTGAGCTGCAGTGATCGACTCTTTGATAGGCAGAAAGTGAGCCACTTTGGTGAGCTTGTCGACGACAACAAATATAGCATCATTGCCACGCTTGGACTTTGGAAACCCAGTCACGAAGTCCATTTCAATGTGGTCAAACTTCCATTCTGGAATGGCAAGAGGTTGGAGGAGACCTGCTGGCCTTTGGTGTTCTGCCTTCACTCTTCTGCAGACATCACACTCGTTCACGAATTGAGCGATCTCGCGCTTCATTCGAGTCCACCAATAAGTTTGCTTGAGGTCCTGATACATCTTCGTACTACCAGGGTGGATGGAGAGGAGAGAGTTGTGAGCCTCGTTCATGATCACCTTACGAAGTTCACCTTTGGGCACAACAATTCGATCCTCGAAGAAGAGAGTGTCCTTGTCATCAAGTCGGTAGCACTTGTACTTGGACTGACTCTTTGCAATACCAATCTTCACCTTTTTCACCATAGCATCAAGAAGTTGGGCTTGGTGAATCTGGTCTTCTAAGGTAGGAGAGACTTGAAGGTTGGCGAGGAAACCTTGAGGAACAACTTGCAGATTAAGTTTGCGGAAAGCTTCACAAAGCTCGGGTTGATAAGGCTTGAGAATCAGACTGTTGCAATATGCTTTTCTGCTCAAAGCGTCAGCAATCACATTAGCCTTTCCTGGAGTATACTCGATACTCGGATTGTACTCTTGAATCATTTCGACCCATCGAGTCTGCCTGAGGTTGAGATTAGGCTGAGTGAAGATGTACTTGAGACTCTTGTGATCAGTGAAAATATCCACTTTCCTTCCCAATAGAAGATGTCTCCAAGTCAACAAAGCATGCACAACTGCCGCCAACTCGAGATCATGAGTGGGGTAGTTCTTCTCATTAGGTTTCAACTGGCGAGAGGTATAAGCAACAACTTTCTTCTCTTGCATCAGTACAGCACCGAGACCTTGGAGAGAGGCATCACAAAAGACCTCGTACGGTTTGGTTTCATCAGGCGGAGTCAGAACTGGAGCAGTGATCAATTTCTCTTTCAAAGTGTTGAAAGCCATATCACACTCCGGAGACCAAACGTACTTGACGTGCTTCTGAAGAAGATTTGAGAGAGGCTTGGCGATCTTAGAAAAGTTTTCAACGAATCTTCTGCAATAGCTTGCGAGACCGAGGAAACTGCGGAGTTGCTTCACGTTCTGAGGAGGTTCCCAATTCACAATTGCAGACACCTTCTCAGGATTCACGGAAATACCCTTGGCAGAGATGATATGACCAAGATAAAGAACCTCATCGAGCCAAAATTCACACTTGGAGAACTTGGCGTAGAACTGATGTTCTCTGAGCTTGTCAAGAACCAAACGCAAGTGCTTGGCATGATCTTTCTTGTTCTTCGAGAAAACCAGAATGTCGTCGAGATAGACCAAAACGAATTCATTGGTGTAGGGGTTGAAGATGAAGTTCATCATGCGAGAGAACGTCGGAGGAGCGTTGGCGAGGCCAAAAGACATGACGGTGTATTCATATGAACCAAAACTTGTTCTGAACGCCGTCTTGGGAATATCTTGCTCACGAATACGAATCTGACGATAACCCATACGGAGATCAAGCTTGGAGAATACTTGAGCACCCTTGAGTTGTTCGAACAGCTCATTGATGTTGGGAAGTGGGTATTTGTTCTTTATGGTCTTCTTGTTTACTGGACGGTAATCAACACAAAGTCGACTCGATCCATCCTTCTTCTTCACAAAAAGAACACCACAACCCCACGGAGAAGTACTAGGCCGAATGAGACCCAATCTTTCTTGCTCATCGAGTTGTTTCTTCAGCTCCTTCAACTCTTCAGGTCCGAGCTTGTAAGGACGTTTGCACACAGGTTCCGTGCCAGGCTCAAGTTCAATAACGAATTCAACTGGCCGGTGCGGAGGCATTCCTGGGAGCTCTTCTGGAAAGACGTCTTGATACTCACAAACAACCGGAATCTGCGAAATAGCATCCAATTCACCCTTCTCATTGAGAGAAAACAACCGGATGGTATTATCCCGAGCGGCAAAGACAATGACATCCTCAGACGAATGAGTCAGTTGAATCTGCCTGGCTGCACAATCAAGCTGAGCTCTATGCTTAGAGAGCCAGTCCATCCCGAGAATAAGATCGATATCCGAGTTGCCAAGAACCGTAGGAGAAGCCAAGAACTTGTAGTCACCGAAAGTGATAGAAACATCCGGAACGATGGAGTTAGCCTGCATGCGCTTACCGGGAGAGACAACTTCTAAAGGACTAGGCAAAACTTGTGAGACCAATTCATGCCTATTTGTAAACGGTCTCGAGATGAAGCAATGCGATGCACCGGTGTCAAAAAGAACTTTTGCAGGAATATCATTAACAGGAAGGTTACCCATGATCACATCTGACGAGTCCTCTGCCTGAGCTGCATTCATCAAGTTGACCTTGGCGGACTTGGGGTTATGCTTGACCACAGCTGTACTTGCCGATCTGACAGGAGGAGGAGGAGGAAGACGCCTCTGGTTGGTACACTTGTTGGCATAGTGACCCTTCTGTTGGCACTTGTTGCACGTGACCTCTGAAAGCGGACGGTGATACGGAGCACTCGATCTTGGCGCTTGAGACGAAGACTTGTTCTGAAAGCCTGGGTTGGGTGGGTGGGAGAAACCACTGCCACCTTTGCTCTTCTGCTGATACGGCTGACGGAACGGAGGAGGAGGAAGCCAATACTTCTGCTGCTTGACCACTTGAGTAGAGGAAGAAGGAGTAACATCTCTGGCACGCTTCCTGGAAGCATCACATCTCATCTGAGCAGCCTCTTGCTTCAGTGCCATGTTGTAGAACTCATCGTATCTCAACGGCTCAAAGAGGACAAGAGCGAGCTGAATTTCCTCATGAAGACCACCCCTGAACTGATAGATCATGCTCTTCTCATCAGGAACATCCTGCTTGGCAAAACGGGCGAGCTTCTGGAACAACTTGTTGTAGTCATAGACAGACAAAGAGCCTTGCTTCAGATTGCGGAATTCCTGACGCTTACTCTCAACCACACTTTGAGGGATGTGATGAGCGCGGAAATCTTGACGGAAATCGTTCCAAGTGATAACACGTCCACCTCTGGAATCCTTGTACTGCTGGAACCACTCTGCAGCCTGATCTTTGAGCTGGAAAGAAGCGAACTTGACAAAATCTTCAGGCCTGACGTTGCTGCATTCAAAATGCTTGCCCAGATCCACTAGCCAATCGTCAGCATCTGTAGCCTCAACACAACCGCTGAACGTCTTTGGGCCATTAGCAAGGAACTGGTTCAGAGTAGCAAAGTGGTGCTGATTATGGCCTTGATTCCCTTGACTGCCTTGATTGCGCTCTTGAAGGATTTGCATGATCAACTGTGTGTTTGCATTAGTAGCGGCCATCACAGCTTGCCATGCTTCCGGAGGAGGCGGAGGTGGAGGCGGATTAGGATTCGGAGTCGTGCGCGTTGGAGGAGCCATCCTGAAGAGGTTGACCACCATTAGCACATTGATAGACAACAATATAGAAGCTGAATCCAACGGAATGAAAAATTGCAACATATAGTCTTCACATCCGAACAGAATGAACGAATGAATTTCTCTTGAAGTGGTCACGTATCCATAAATTGAGAAGCCACGAAGAATTTAAGGTAGAGAAATAATACAACAAGGTACGATCAAGAACGAATAATCGGTAAGAAATCCCAATCTCAAACCAATATCCGTGGAAGAAGAACTAGAGCTACTAGAATTCCCACCTATGAAATTCCCGAACCTTTCTGGTTATGCAATCAGGTGTTGGGGATACAGGGGAAGCACAATATCTCACCCAAACTAGCAAATCCTACATCCAGCTGTATCCATCCTTCAACACATAACCAGGAAAACTTCGGAAACCATCTACCTCAACCTTCGAAAAGCATCCGTTATACAAGTTATGGCGATACTCCCGAACTCCCGCCCCAGTACTGGGTGGCGTCGAGGTTATCTCACCAACGAACTGCATAAAAGAGATTTTCGATGTCGGCGAACATATCTCAAGTATACCAGAATTGCAACGATAAAATTGTGACGACAACACCTCGGAGCTCAACTCCCCGGGACACTGCCACAACCCCTAAAGACAGGAGGCACCAAGAACAATGTTCTCGTCACAAAACCATCGGAACAAAACCAAGATACTCGCGTGATCCTAAAAATTTTTTTTTAGTGAAATTTGAGAAGAGAAGAGTCCAAACTCTACGTCAGGATGCCTTACCAGAGCGATGAGGAGACTGGGAAGTAAAAAGAATTCCTAAGCTCTCCGATATATAATTCCTAAGGACTCAAAACATTCTTCTAGACACAACTCGGCTGCTAAAAACGATCAAGCAATGGGGGCTCCTAAGGTCGGGGATGGCTCTGATACCAACTTGTAACGCCCTCGATGCGGCTATAGCTCCCACGTGTCGAGGCACGACTTAGAGGCATAACCGCATTGAAAGCAATGTCGCAAGTCAGGCAGTCATTACAACATCCCATGTAATATATAAAAAAAGGGGGAGATAACATAGTTGGCTTACACTCGCCACGTCACATCAGAGTACATAAATAACATCCATCAAACAAGCACTCATGGCCCGACTACGGCGCCAAAATAGAAAAAAAAACCCAACATGCGACAAGGTCCTGAATCGACAACCCCAACTAGGCACCACTACTGATCATCCGGAAAAGACACATAGTAACGCTGAGAGTCCTCGTCGAACTCCCACTGAAGCTCGTAATCGTCAACTGGAGCAGAAACACCTGGACCTGCATCTGGAGTTGTAATATCTGTGAGCCACAGGGACTCAGCAATCTCACACCCACGCGATCAAAACTATTTAAGCTCATGGGAATGGATAAGGCGAATATAGGTGGAGCTGCAGCAGGCGACTAGCATATATGGTGGCTAACTTATACGCAAAAGAGAGCGAGAAGAGAAGGCGAAGCACGATCGATAAAAGTATGATCAAGAAGTGATCCTGGACTACCTACGTCAAGCATAACTCCAACAACCGTGTTCACTTCCCGGGCCCCGCCGGAAAGAGACCATCACGGTTACACACGCGGTTGACGTATTTTAAACAAGGTCAACTTCGGGTTTTCTACAACCGGACGTTAACAAATTCCCATCTGCGCATAACCGCGGGCACGGCTTTCGAAAGTTCAATCCCTGCAGGGGAGTCCCAACTTAGCCCATGACAAGCTCTCACGGTCAACGAAGGAATAGACCTCCACCCGAGACATTCCGATCAGACTCGGTATCCCGGTACAACAAGACATTTCGACAGGGTAAAACTAAACCAGCAACACCGCCCGAATGTGCCGACAAATCCCGATAGGAGCTGCACATATCTCTTTCTCAGGGCACACTCAGATTGTCCTAGGTACGGGTAGGCCAGCCCAGAGTTGCCCCTGGTAGCCACCGGTAGCTGACAGGTGGACCAACACTCAGAGGAGCACTGGCCCGGGGGGGTAAAATAACGATGACCCTTGAGTCTGCAGAACCCAAGGGAAAGAAAAGGCTAGGTGGCAAATGGTAAAACCAATGTTGGGCATTGCTGGAAGAGCTTTACTTAAGACGAACTGTCAAGGGGTTCCCATAATAGCCCAACCGTGTAAGGAACGCAAAATCCGGGAACATAACACCGATACGACGGAAACTAGGGCGGCAAGAGTGGAACAAAACACCAGGCATAAGGCCGAGCCTTCCACCCTTCACCAAGTATATAGTTGCGTTAATTAAGTAAGATATATTGTGATATCCCAACAAGTAAATAAAAGTTCCAACAAGGAACGGCTCCAATCTTCACCTGCAACTAACAACGCTATAAGAAGGGCTGAGCAAAGCGGTAACATAGCCAATCAACGGTTTGCTAGGACAATGGTGGGTTAGGGGATCAACATGGCAATTGGGAGGCTGACAAGCAAAAAGGTAGGCATCGTAGCAGTGGCAAAGCAAAAGAGCGAGCAAACTAGCATAGCAAAGATAGTAGTGATTTCGAGGGTATGATCATCTTGCCTGCACAGTTGTCCGAGTTGACTGGATCCTCACAAGCAAACTCAACGGGCTCCTCGGTAGCGAACTCGTATCCCGGCTCTACCCAACAAGACAAACAAGCAACAAGTACCCAATCAATCACGGGCAAGACCAAGCAATATGATGAAATGACGATATGCTATGCGGGATGCGATGCGGGATGCAAAATGCAAGATATGACAGGAAATGCATGAACCTGGCATCAACTTGGAAAACCAAGTGTGCCACTGGATAGAGGGGATGAAATCGCTTGAAAACGATATAAAGATCAAAGGAATCGGAGCTACGGTTTAGAAATGGCAAGCGTTTTAAGATATGACACCGGTCTGCGATTTGCAGCAAGTAGGCATCTAAATGCAACGAAATGAACTTGCTACAGCCACAAAACATGAAAACAAAATACATGGCAGTGATGTACACAAGATGGTTGACAAAACACTAGCACTGAGCCATAGGCAAATTCATCCATTAAGAGGTTCAAACAAGCATGGCTAAAACGCAAATGCAAAACAGATTTCAGACTTAGTGAAATTAACACTAGTCTGAAATTTCAGATCACGATGCTCTCTTCGGAGCAGCAAAACAACATGATAGAAAACCTGAACATGACAAGTAAGAACATGGCATGGAGCTATTCAACAAGCTTAATAAAACACCCAAAGTGACCTGGGGCCAAAAGGGTTCACAAAATACCCTACCGAGCTCACGAACATCGCTCGAACACAATCAGTTTTCAGACAGTGAAAACTGAGACATGCTGAAATTTAACTCACGAAGGCATGTAAACGAGCTCGATGCACTCACTACGGTGCAAGTCATGGCAAGGAAATCATATAACCAGCAAGAAGGCACAAAGTGCTAGCTACACATGGCAAGAACGAAGGCATAGCATGCAAGGAACACTAACGGTAGCATCGGCGAAATCGCAAACAAGTTGACGATCTGCCCAGATTAACAACGAAGCAAAAGTTGAGCTCGATTGAGTCAACCTAGAGCACTCCACAAATGCCAACAAAGACATGGACGGAAAGAGCATGACATAAATATCAAAACTCCCTTACTGATCATCCTCAAAAGAGGCACGGATCATTAGGAAACAAGCTGGACATGTAGCATCATGAACTAAAATATCCCAGACTTAGTGAAGATCACTAAGTCCCTGAAATCTGCAATCTCAGGTACCTCTCTTCGCAAGCTTGCACAAGACAACACACACATCCTAAAAAATGCATGGGTGGCACCTCTGGAAAGAAGACAAAATGCTTCACAATTCATCCCAAAGGGGCACAGGCATATCATGCACGAATTAAACATGACAAAAATGACAAAAGTGCATGATGAACTAACGGATCTGCAATTTAACTCACGAAGCCTCCTTCTAACAGCATTTTGGGTATCAAGATGACCTCAAATGCAAATGATGCAATGGAATGAAATGATGTACATGTCGAGGCGAAGATTTTGATATATCATACGCCTAAAACGGATCTACGGTTGCGGAGATACGAGCAGTCAAACATCGCATAAAAAACTAGGGTTTCTGGACAAAA
>NC_041384.1:701472459-701480067 GCF_002162155.2 Triticum dicoccoides
CACACGATCGTGATCGAACGCTCTAGGACATGGAGCAGAGTTTGGTGGGTTTTGGGCCAAATTTGGGGGGTGTTGGGCTGCAACACAAACGAGGCCTTTTCGGTCCCTCGGTTAACCGTTGGAGTATCAAACGAAGTCCAAATGACCCGAAACTTGACAGGCGGTCTACCGGTAGTAAACCAAGGCCGCTTGGCAAGACTCGGTCCAATCCGGAAATGTTTAAACCCCACACAAGAAAGAAAGGTAGAAATGACCACCGGAGGAGAACGAAGCGCCGGAATGCAAAACGGACAACGGGGAAAATGATCGAATGCATGAGATGAACATGTATGCAAAAGCAATGCCCGTGATGACATGGTATGAGATGCATGAAAACGAAAACAACACACGGAGACAAGGACCCGAACCCGAGAAATAAATATAACTTGACACCGGAAACGGCAAGAGTTGGAGTACAAATGGGGAAAGTTACATCTGGGGCGTTACACGTGTGGCGATAAACATAATCCAATCGTGTCTATGATCAACGCAAACACCAAATAACAATTATTTCGGTTTAACACCAATCTCGATGGTAGAGGGAGCGTGCGATGTTTGATCACATCAACCTTGGAAATACTTCCAACACATATCGTCATCTCACCTTTAGCTAGTCTCCGCAGCCTTTTATTTCGAGTTACTAACGCTTAGCAACCGAACCGGTATTTATTACCCTGGTGCTACTAGGAGTACTAGTAAAGTACACAATAATATGATGTATATCCAAAATACTTCTGTCGACCTTGCCAGCCTTCTCATCTACCAATTATTTAGGGTAGTTCAGCTTCAGTGACCGTTCCCCTCATTATAGAAGCACTTAGTCTCGAGTTTGGTTCAACCTTGGGTTTCTTCACTAGAGCAGCAACTGATTTGCCGTCTCATGAAGTGTCCCTTCTTTCCCTTGCCCTTCTTGAAACTAGTGTTTTAACCATCAACAATTGATGCTCCTACTTGATTTCTACTTTCGTGGTGTCAAACATCGCGAGTTGCTCAAGGACCATCATGTCTATCCCTGATATGTTATAGTTCATCATGAAGCTCCAATAGCTTGGTGGCAATCACTATGGAGAACCATCACTTTCTCATCTGGAAGATTAACTCCCACTCGATTCAAGCGATTGCAGTACTCAGACAATCTGAGCACATGCTCAACGATTGAGGTTCTCTCCCTTAGTTTGCAGGCTTAAGAAACTTTTCAGAGGTCTCATACCTCTTGACGTGGGCACTAGTCTGAAATTCCAATTTCACTCTTTGGAACATCTCATATGTTCTGTGACGTTTCAAAAACGTCTTTGGTGCCACAATTCTAAACTGTTAGCATTACGCACTGAACTATCACGTGGTCATCAAAACGTGTATGTCAGATGTTTCCCAACATCTACAGACAACGCTCGAGGTTCAACACACTGAGCGGTGCATTAAGGACATAGCCCTTCTGTGCAGCAATGAGGACAATCCTCAGTTCACGGACCCAGTACGCATAATTGCTACTGTCAACTCTCAACTAAATTTTCTTTAGGAACATATCTAAAACAGTAGAACCAAAGCGTGAGCTACGACATAATTTGCAAAGACCTTTTGACTATGTTCATGATCATTAAGTTCATCTAATCAAATTATTCAATGAACTCCACTTAGATAGACATCCCTCTAGTCATCTAAGTGATACATGATCCGAGTCAACTAGGCCGTGTCCGATCATCACGTGAGACGGACTACTCATCATCTGTGAAGATCTTCATGTTGATCGTATCCACTATACGACTCATGTTCGACCTTTTGGTCTTCCGTGTTCCGAGGCCATGTCTGTACATTCTAGGCTCGTCAAGTTAACCTAAGTGTATTGCGTGTGTAAATCTGGCTTACACCCGTTGTATGCGAACGTTAGAACCTATCACACCCGATCATCACGTGGTGCTTCAGAACAAAGGACCTTAGAAACGGTGCACAGTTAGGGGGAACACTTTCTTGAAATTATTGCGAGGGATCATCTTATTTATGCTACCGTCGTTCTAAGCAAATAAGATGTAAACATGACAAACATCACATGCAAATCATAAAGTGACATGATATGGCCAATATCATCTTGCATCTTTGATCTCCATCTTCGAGGCGCGGCATGAACACCATCGTCACCGGCATGACACCATGATCTCCATCATCATGATCTCCATCATCGTGTCTTCATGAAGTTTCCTCCCCAACTATTACTTCTACTACTATGGCTAACGGTTAGCAATAAAGTAAAGTAATTACATGGCATTTTCATTGACACGGAGGTCATAAATAAATTAAGACAACTCCTATGGCTCCTGCCGGTTGTCATACTCATCGACATGCAAGTCGTGATTCCTATTACAAGAACATTATCAATCTCATACATCACATATATCATTCATCACATCCTTTTGGCCATATCACATCACATAGCATACCCTGCAAAAACAAGTTAGACGTCCTCTAATTATTGTTGCATGTTTTACGTGGCTGCTATGGGTTTCTAGCAAGAACGGTTCTTACCTACGCAAAACCACAACGGTGATATGTCAATTGCTATTTACCCTTCATAAGGACCCTTTTCATCGAATCCGATCCAACTAAAGTGGGAGAGACAGACACCCACTAGCCACCTTATGCAACTAGTGCATGTCAGTCGGTGGAACCTGTCTCACGTAAGAGTACGTGTAAGGTCGGTACGGGCCGCTTCATCCCACAATGCCGCCGAATCAAGATAAGACTAGTAACGGCAAGCAAATTGAACAAATAATCACCCACAACTACTTTGTGTTCTACTCGTGCATAGAATCTGCGCATAGACCTAGCTCATGATGCCACTGTTGGGGAACGTAGCAATAATTCAAAATTTTCCTACGTGTCACCAAGATCAATCTAGGAGATACTATCAACAAGAGAGAGGGAGTGCATCTTCATACCCTTGAAGATCTCTAAGCGGAAGCATTCAAGAGAACGGGGTTGATGGAGTCGTACTCATCGTGATCCAAATCACCGATGATCCTAGCGCCGAACGGACGGCACCTCCGTGTTCAACACACATATGGAACGGAGACGTCTCACGCGCCTTGATCCAGTAAGGAGGAGGGAGAGGTTGAGGAAGAGAGCCCAACAGCAGCACGACGGCGTGGTGGTGATGGAGTGGCAGTTCTCCGGCAGGGCTTCCAAGCTCATGCGGAGGAGGAGAGGTACTGGAGGGGAGGGGCTGCGCCAGGTGCAAGGGTATGGCCGCCCTCCCACCCCTCCAGTATTTATAGGTGGGGAGAGTGGGGGTCGGCCCCCTAGATCCCATATAGGGTTGGGGCGGTGGCCAAGGGGGTAGGAGTGCCTCCCAAGTCAAGTGGAGGCCCTCCCCTTAGGATTTCCCCTCTCCCATGCGCATGGGCCTTGGGGGGGCTGGTGCCCCTGGCCCATTAAGGCTAGGGAGCCCCCCTACAGCCCATGCTGCTGTATTGGACGTGGTGGGACATTTTCCGGACCTCCGGACCCCTCCGGAATCCTCTGGAACCTTCCAGAAGCTTCCCGGTACAATACCGGAAAAACCGAACTTTTCCTGGAACCCGAACAATAACTTTCCATATATAAATCTTTACCTCCGGACCATTCTGGAACTCCTCGTGACGTCTGGGATCTCATCCAGGACTCCGAACAACATTCGATAATCACATACAAGTCTTCCTAATAACCCTAGCGTCATCGAACCTTAAGTGTGTAGACCCTACGGGTTCGGAAACCATGCAGATATGACCGAGACATCTCTCTGGTCAATAACCAACAGCGGGATCTGGATACCCATGTTGGCTCCCACATGTTCCACGATGATCTCATCGGATGAACCACGATGTCAAGGATTCAGGCAATCCCTTATACAATTCCCTTTGTCTATCGGTACGATACTTGCCCAAGATTCGATCGTCGATATCCCGATACCTCGTTCAATCTCGTTACCGGCAAGTCTCTTTACTCGTTCCGTAACACATCATCCCGTGATCAACTCCTTGGTCACATTGTGCACATTATGATGATGTCCTACCGAGTGGGCCCAGAGATACCTCTCTGTTACACGAAGTGACAAATCCCAGTCTCGATTCATGCCAACCCAACAGACACTTTCGGAGATACCCGCAGTGCACCTTTATAGCCACCCAGTTACGTTGTGACATTTGGTACACGCAAAGCATTCCTACAGTATCCGGGAGTTACACAATGTCATGGTCTAAGGAAATGATACTTGACATTAGAAAAGCTTTAGCATACGAACTACACGATCTTGTGCTAGGCTTAGGATTGGGTCTTGTCCATCACATCATTCTCCTAATGTTGTGATCCCGTTACCAATGACATCCAATGTCCATGGTCAGGAAACCGTAACCATCTATCGATCAACGAGCTACTTAACTAGAGGCTTACTTGGGACATGGTGTTGTCTATGTATTCACACATGTATTATGGTTTCTGGTTAATACAATTATAGCATGAACAATAGAAAATTATCATGAACAAGGAAATACAATAATAACCATTTTATTATTGCCTCTAGGGCATATTTCCAACACACCCTTGGGTGGAGGAGGATCCCCTAGAATTTCAACAGGCAAGTTGTGTTTCAAAATAGGTCCTTGTTTAAATGATACTTCATCTATTTCCCTTCTTTCATACATGAACATATCATTTTCATGGTCTAGAAAATATTGTTCTAAAGGATCATTAGGAGGCACGGCAATAGAAGCAAGACCAATATTTTCATCTTTACTAGGCAATTCTTTATCATGGGTTTGTCTATAGCAAAATCAAACTCATGAGACATATCCCCCAAACCAATAGTAACAACATCCTTTTTGCAATCGATCCTAGCATTAACAGTATTCAAGAGGGGTCTACCAAATATAATGGGAAAAAAGTTATCTTGTGGGGAACCAAGAACAAGAAAATTAGCAGAATATTTAACTTTCCCACACAAGACTTCAACATCTCTAACAATCCCAACTGGTGAAATAGTGTCTCAATTTCCTCTATCTCAGCAGGCGCAATATCATGCATAATTTATTTATATAAGGAATGAGGTATTGCACTTGCACTATAACCCATATCACATAATCCATGATAGCAATGATCTCCTATTTTAACAGAAATAACAGGCATGCCTACAACAGGTCTATGTTTATTTTTAGTATCGGGTCTAGCAATTCTAGAAGCTTCATCACAGAAGTAAATAACATGTCCATCAATATTATCGGCCAAGAGATCTTTAACCATAGCAACACTAGGTTCAACTTTAATTTGCTCAGAGGGAGTAGGTGTTCTGGTATTACTCTTACGAACTACAGTTGAAGCTTTAGCATGATCCTTTATTCTAACAGGGAAAGGTGGTTTCTCAATATGAGCAGTAGGAACAACAGGATCATTATAAGTGATAGTCTTTTCTTCAACTTTAATAGGTGCAACTACCTTTACTTCAATGTGAGGATTATATTTGAACCACTTCTCCTTAGGGAGATCAACATGAGTAGCAAAGGATTCACAGAAAGAAGCTACTATCTCAGAGTCAAGTCCATATTTAGTGCTAAATTCACGAAAGGCATCGGTGTCCATAAAAGATTTAACACAATCAAACTTTGGGGTTATACCTGACCCCTTCCTTCGCCGAGATCCCAATCTTCGGAGTTGTGTTTAATTATTTCCAATAAATCCCACTTGAATTCAATAGTCTTCATCACAAAAGAACAAGTACAAGAAGTATCGAGCATGGAGCGATTATTGATAGAAAGCCGAGCATAAAAATTTTGAATAATAATTTCTCTTGAGGGCTCATGATTGGGGCATGAATATAACATTGACTTACGCCTCCCCCAAGCTTGATCGATGCTTTCTCCTTCGTGAGGCCAAAAATTATATATATAATTACGATCACAATGAACAAGATGCATAGGATAAAACTTCTGATGAAATTCCAATTTCAATCGGTTGTAGTTCCATGATCCCATATCATCACATAGCCTAAACCATGTCAATGCCTTTCCTTCAAAGATAAAGGGAAGACCTTCTTCTTGATAACATCCTTGGGCATACCTGCAAACTTAAATAATCCACAAACTTCATCCACATAGATTACGTGCAAATCGGGATGTAATGTTCCATTACCTGTGAAAGGATTAGCTAGCAGTTTCTCTATGATACCTGAAGGAATTTCAAAGTAAACATTTTCAGTAGGTTCAGTAGGTTGAGGAGAAACTCTTTGCTCTACTGGTCGGGGTGAAGATACCCCGAATAAGCCCCTCAAAGGATTATGTTTCATAGTAACAAGTGATAGTAAATTTCAGCACACTCTATAAATTTTTCCTTACCAAATTCCACCTACCAAAGGCGCTTCACTCCCTGGCAACGGCGCCAGAAAAGAGTCTTGATGACCCACAAGTATAGGGGATCTATCATAGTCCTTTCGATAAGTAAGAGTGTCGAACCCAATGAGGAGCAGAAGGAAATGATAAGTAGTTTTCAGTAAGGTATTCTCTGCAAGCACTGAAATTATCGGTAACAAATAGTTTTGTGATAAGGTAATTTGTAACGGATAACAAGTAATAATTGTAAATAAGGTGCAGAAAGATGGCACAATACTTTTTGTAGCAAAGGACAATCCTGGACAGACTCTTATATAAAGGAAAACGCTCCCGAGGACACATGGGAATTATCGTCAAGCTAGTTTTCATCACGTTCATATGATTCACGTTCGGTACTTTGATAATTTGATATGTGGGTGGACCGGTGCTTGGGTACTGTCCTTCCTTGGACAAGCATCCCACTTATGATTAACCCCTCTTGCAATCATCCACAACTACAAAAGAAGTATTAAGGTAAACCTAACCATAGCATGAAACATATGGATCCAAATCAGCCCCTTACGAAGCAACTCATAAACTAGGGTTTAAGCTTCTGTCACTCTAGCAACCCATCATCTACTTATTACTCCCCAATGCCTTCCTCTAGGCCCAAACAATGGTGAAGTGTCATGTAGTCGACATTCACATGACACCACTAGAGGAAAAACAACATACATCTCATCAAAATATCAAACAAATACCAAATTCACATGACTACTTATAGCAAGACTTCTCCCATGTCCTCAGGAACAAACGTAACTACTCACAAATCATATTCATGTTCATAATCAGAGGGGTATTAATATGCATAAAGGATCTGAACATATGATCTTCCACCGAATAAACCAACTAGCATCAACTACAAGGAGTAATCAACACTACTAGCAATCCACGGGTACCAATCTGAGGCTTTGGGACAAAGATTGGATACAAGAGATGAACTAGGGTTTGAGATGAGATGGTGCTGGTGAAGATGTTGATGGAGATTGACCCCCCCCCCCGATGAGAGGATCAATGGTGATGACGATGATGATGATTTCCCCCTCCCAGAGGGAAGTTTCCCCGGCAGAACAGCTCTGCCGGAGCCCTAGATTGGTTCTGCCAAGGTTCCGCCTCATGGCGGCGGAGTTTCGTCCTGTAAGCTTGCTTATGATTTTTTTTCTGGACGAAAGACCTCATA
>NC_041384.1:701480702-701514443 GCF_002162155.2 Triticum dicoccoides
AATCAACACTACTAGCAATCCACGGGTACCAATCTGAGGCTTTGGGACAAAGATTGGATACAAGAGATGAACTAGGGTTTGAGATGAGATGGTGCTGGTGAAGATGTTGATGGAGATTGACCCCCCCCCCGATGAGAGGATCAATGGTGATGACGATGATGATGATTTCCCCCTCCCAGAGGGAAGTTTCCCCGGCAGAACAGCTCTGCCGGAGCCCTAGATTGGTTCTGCCAAGGTTCCGCCTCATGGCGGCGGAGTTTCGTCCTGTAAGCTTGCTTATGATTTTTTTTCTGGACGAAAGACCTCATATAGTAGAAGATGGGCATCAGAGGGCTGCCAGAGGGCCCACGAGGCAGGGGGCGCGCCCCCCACCCTTGTGGATGGTGGGTGGCCCCCTCTGGTACTTCCTTCGCCCAATATTTTTATATATTCTGAAATGTGCTCCCATGAAGTTTCAGGACTTTTGGAGTTGTGCAGAATAGGTCTCTAATATTTTCTCCTTTTCCAGCCCAGAATTCCAGCTGCCGGCATTCTCCCTCTTCATGTAAACCTTGTGAAATAAGAGAGAATGGGCATAAGTATTTTGACATAATGTGTAATAACAGCTCATAATACAATAAATATCAATATAAAAGCATGATGCAAAATGGACGTATCAACTCTCTATATGAAGAACATGGTGCTACTCTGAATCAGAAGTGTGGTAAAGGGATAGTGTCGGTGTTGGTGTCAAAACCGGCGGATCTCGGGTAGGGGGTCCCGAACTGTGCGTCTAGGCCAGATGGTAACAGGAGGCAAGGGACACGAAGTTTTACCCAGGTTCGGGCCCTCTCGATGGAGGTAAAACCCTACGTCCTGCTTGATTAATATTGATGATATGGGTAGTACAAGAGTAGATCTACCACGAGGTCAGACAGGCTAAACCCTAGAAGCTAGCCTATGGTATGATTGTCTTGTCCTACGGACTAAAACCCTCCGGTTTATATAGACACCGGATAGGGTTAGGGTTACATAGAGTCGGTTACAATGGTAGGAGATCTATATATTCGTATCGCCAAGCTTGTCTTCCACGCCAAGGAAAGTCCCTTCCGGACACGGGACGAAGTCTTCAATCTTGTATCTTCATAGTCCAGGGGTCCGGCTGAAGGTATAGTCTGGCCAGCCGGACACTCCCTAATCCAGGACTCCCTCAGTAGCCCCCGAACCAGGCTTCAATGATGATGAGTCCGGCGCGCAGATTGTCTTCGGCATTGCAAGGCGGGTTCTCCTCCAAATTCCATGTACCTGTTGAATAAAGTCCGGTTTCTTGTAAATGTTGCGCTCCTTGGCTTCTACGCCCAATAATGGCCGTATCCCACGTGTCAAACGAATATGAAAAGTTCGAGTGTTTTTACATCCACACCCCTAGCTGCGTAAATGAGCCGCCCATTTAAGGGGACGAGGATTTAGATCCAAACCACACCTTCTCCCCTTCGCGAGTGTTCATCAGAGCGCATCCGACAAAGGTCCATTCCACCATGGCCAGCCGTCGCAACTCCTCCCCTCGCCCTTCCAGCCATAAGCCTGGATATTGGGAGAGATGCTCCATCCCGCATAGCGAGCTAGTGACGCTCCAGACCAAGGGATTTCTCCCTCCGGCCTATATGGTCCTGGTTCAAGCCGGTCTTGCCGTTTATAATGGTGGAGAGCAAGCGGAGAGTGCCGCCAATCCCTCCCAAGGAGAGAGGGTATGCCTTGTCCCTTATCTAATAAGAGGGCTCAGATTTCCAATCCATCTGTTTCTCTGGGGGCTACTGGAGTACTATGGCCTCCAGCTACACAATCTTACGCCCGCCTCCGTATTGCATATCGCGGGCTTCGTAGCCCTCTATGAGCTGTTTTTGGGTGTTGAGGCTCATTTCAGGCTGGAGAAAGAGTTATTCTGCCTCGTGCCCCGTTCTAAGAAGGGGTCAATGTATCAAGTGGGCGGGGCCGAAGTGTGGCGCATCGCCGGGACCGAATACCTATCCGGAACCCCAAAGAAGGCCTTTGAGGACTGGCCTTTGGAATGGTTTTACATAGAAGACGTCCCGCTGCCGGATCCGATCCGGATCGGCCTCCCTGAGTTTGACGGTGCCCCACTAAAGAAGCGCCTAAGTTGGCGTCCACGGAGCCCTCAGAGGGAAAGCGACAAGGACGTTTTTTACCTGATGGGCCGGATAAGATTGTTAGCTCATTCCGGACTGACCATGATCGGGGTCATGGCCGCATGCATCATGCGAGGGGTGCAGCCGCTACAGTATAGAGGCCATCCCATGTGGGACTTCAACGGGGAGGACGACACCACCCGCTACGGCCGTAAGGGGCCGGATTCGGCTATGGCTCTAATAAAGACCTTGTCCGCTTTGTACAAGGGAGAAGAGGAAGATTTTCTCCGCATCGACCCAAAGGGTGGATTTTCTATGTACAATCCTCCAAGCTTGGTAAGTGGTCGCATCTTGCCCATCCATTTTATATTCCCATTGTTAAATACTCAGTCTAGCGACTTTAACGCAGGAACTGCGCCAGGCTGTTAAAGAAATAAACAGCCCTCCTCCACAACCCGAGGACCCAGGACGGTCCCTCGACCCGGACTTTCAAGAGGATCCGGACCTTTCGGTGGAGCTGATTGATGGAGTGTTCCATCAATTGAGCAAGGACAACACCTTGGTGGCCATTACGGCTGATTACCCAGGGCTAATCCTGGCCTCCCAAAAATGGGAGGCCGAACCTGCGGCGACAAGCCAACGAGGAGCCGCAGGGCCCCGTGGGCAGAAAAGAGGTGCAGTCCGGACCGAAACGTCAGCGCAAAGGTATGGCACGCCCCCGTATCCCAGGTGTTACACCTTCAAGGAACATTAACACTCGTGCTCTCTTCAGGACAAAGAGACCTCGCCAGACTGGATTCGGAGAGGCTGCGAATCGCGCCTCCACCAGCCAGGCTCCAAAGCCTGGTCCGGAGGTGGAGGCGAACACAAGGCGCGCACCGGGCGCTCCTCCGACGGAGGATGTGGACAGGTTGTCTGCCACCAACTCTGAGGTGGAGAGTGCCATGAACCACAGGCGTCGCCGGACAATTCTTCGCGACGCTTGTTTCTCCCAAGAGGCGTTAGATGCCTTCAAATCAGGAGATGCGTACCTCCGTGCCGCTCAAAATGGTCTAGCCAGAGCCACGGAGCAATATGTAAAAGACATACGGGTAAGAAAATTTTGGTAATTATATATAGATACCAGTAGCCCCCGAGACTTGAAACAGTTAAAATAACTGATTTAAGGATCATTTGTTATGCAAGTTCTTACAGAAAAGAATTCCCTACTATCCAAGGAGCTGGAAGAGTGCAAAGCCCAACTTGAGGCCGCACTAGCCGCGGCAGGGGAGACCAAGGAGACCCCCTCTGGTAATATATACTTCGAAAGATAAGTATTTTGCGAAGCACGGCATGGGTGCGAATCTGACAAATGAAGTTGCAGATGGCGCCGGATTGAATCCGGAAAGGCAACACCTCCTACGCCAGCTAAAGGCTGGTGAGAAGGTGCTGACAAAGGTGAGGCGGGAGAAGAACGATCTCCAAGATGCCAACACCAAGCTGGGCGTCGAGCTGAAAGATGTTCGTGCCCAGCTGTCAGACTCCATTAAGGAGAATCAGCGGCTTCGGCGCGGCATATTTAGTAAGTGCTTGAACGAACCTTTGAAAGAAAGTTCGGCGGGGAAGTCGACTAACAGTGCAATGTCTGTAGGTGTGCTAACAGGTCATCCTACAGAGGAGATGCCCGGTTCTACAGGTGACCTTCTTCCCGAGCTCTCGCAACTGCTCGATCGAGTTCGGCAGGCGATGCAAGACGTTGCCCAGGCCCTGTGGCCATCCATCTCCATGCCCGAAGGTCTTGGAGAGCTTGCGGAGAAGCTAAAGGGAGCACGACGGTGCTTCTGATTGTGGAAGATATCGGCCTGCCATCAAGGCACTGGGGAGGCCTGGGCCATGGTGAAGACGCGGTATACAAAGGCTGACCCCAACCACATGGCTGAGGTCGGTCCTGTAGGGACCGATGGGAAGGAGATCCCTGTAAGCTTAGTATACGGCCAAGTAGAGTTGGCCGCAAAGTATTCCCAGCAGGACTATAAATTAGACAGCTTGTTAGATGGTATTGAAGAGGAATACAATCAGTCAAAATGACTATGTAATTTAATTGACATTTATAATGCCTTCTAGCCGGATTGTAGATCATTTGTCATGGCCGACCCTTTTGCTTCAGCCTCAGGACCTGACGGTCCGGAGTGTGTCCGAATTCCCATGCAGTTATATAAGAACCGGGGAATGCATGGAGACCAGGCGTAGGGGTCATTAGTGCGTGAACAGACAAGTGCCCGACTAGTTATGTTATATTACATGGTTAGTAAGAAACATCTTCCAGGGAGAATAGTTCCGTTAGGGGTTCCTTTCCCTGGGAGGCATGCCCTAAAGTGCATGTCCATGCTGCGAAAAGAAAAGTAGGAAAAACATCTGGGGGCATATAGATAAAATAAAAAAAAAGATCATCTTTAGTTCAACGACCAAATATTCCCTTAAGAACGCTAGCTTTCGGCTTCACCCAGTCTGAGGTACACGTCCGGCTGACCCGGCAGTAACAATCGCAGAGGTGCTCCCTTTACCACCTAGCCGAACAATCGGGAACGTAGGGGTAAGCACAAGAGCCAAGTAACCCAGCTTGGCCAAAACTTAAGTCATATCGATGCATATAATGGTGAATAAAAGGTACATGCGGAAGTGTGATACATGTGTTGGGCATGAAGCCCGTATAAATAAGCTTCTGTTTAAAGAAGCCCCCAGCTTTAATGAGCGCGGATAGCACGTCACTTTATGAGCCTTTAAAGGCTATAAGAGAGAGAGAGAGAGAAGAAGAGGAATGTAAGACAGAAAGTATAAAAAATGGACAGAGGAAGGAGACAAACACAGAGTCCGGCGCTATGCATAGAATCTTCGAAGACGGGCTGCATTCCATGGGTTCGGCTCGAGTCGGTTATCCGATGCATCTCGCAGGCGGTACGCTCCACCAGTCAGGACTTGGTCAATTATGAAGGGACCTTTCCACTTGGGCTTGAGTTTGTCCTTTTTCTTGTCCGGTAGTCGTAGAACTAATTCGCCAATGCTGTAATTTTTGGCCCGTACTTCTCTGCTTTGGTATCTTCAAGCCTGCTGTTAATAGAATGCGGAACGGGCTTTTGCCACGTCACGCTCCTCCTCCAGTGCGTCCAAGCTGTCCTACCGATCGAGCTCGGCTTCTCTTTCTTCATACATGCACACTCGAGGTGAGTCATGAATTATGTCGCAAGGTAAAACTGCCTTTGTGCCGCACACCATGAAGAATGGTGTGTATCCGGTGGTGCGATTTGGCGTGGTCTGCAGCCCCCAGAGTACGGAGTCGAGCTCCTCTACCCAGTGCGTGTTAGATTCCTTGAGGGCCGCACTAATCTGGGTTTGATGCCGCTCATGATGAGACCATTTGCACGTTCAACCTGGCCGTTAGTTTGTGGGTGATAGACAGAAGCATAATCGAGCTTGATGCCCTTGTTTTTGCACCAGAGTTTTACCTCGCCGGCCGTAAAGTTCGTGCCGTTATGAGTGATGATGCTGTGGGGGACACCGTAACGGTGTACAACCCTGGATATAAAGTTTATCACCAGTCCGGATTCGGCCGTCTTAACAGGCTTGGCTTCTATCCATTTGGTGAACTTATCCACCATGACCAGTAAGTATTTTGGCTTGTGGGTTCCGCCTTTAAGGGGTCCAACCATGTCAAGCCCCCAGACCGCGAAGGGCCAAGTGCTGGGGATAGTTTGGAGGGCGGCGGGTGGCATATGGCTTTGGTTTGCAAAGAGCTGGCAACCGGTGCATCGTTGGACTAAGTCCTGGGCGTCTGCCCAGGCCGTCGGCCAATAGAAGCCTGTACAGAAGGCCTTGCTTACAAGGGACCGAGCTGTCGCGTGATGACCGCCGAGTCCGGCATGAATTTCAGCCAGGAGGTTCCGCCCTTCCTCTTCGGAGATGCACCTTTGAAGGACTCCAGTAGTGCTTTTCTTATAAAGCTCTCCCTCGTGGACTTTGTGGGCTTTGGATCGCCGCAGTATGCAGCGTGCCTCATTTTGGTCCTCGGTGAGTTCCTGCCTAGTAAGGTAGGCGAGGAATGGTTCCGTCCACGGGGCGATAACGACCATTATTACATGGGCTGAAGGTGTTATTTCGTTGGCAGAGCCTCCGATTGTGTCGGAATGTTTGGTGTCGGGCAGTGCGGTTGGGTCCGGGTTGTTATTGTTCGACTCCCCTTCCCATACTACGGATGGCTTGAACAGCCCTTCCAAGAAGATGTTGGGGGGCACTACATCGCGTTTTGCGCCGATGCGTGCCAGGACATCTGCCGCCTGATTATTTTCCCGGGCTACATGGTGGAATTCAAGCCCTTCGAACTGAGCTGACATTTTTAGGACGGCATTGCGGTAAGCTGCCATTTTTGGATCCTTGGCATCAAAGTCTCCATTTATTTGGGATATTGCGAGGTTCGAGTCCCTGCGCACCTCTAGGCGTTGAATGCCCATGGATACTGCCATCCGGAGACCTTGTAGAAGGGCCTCATATTCGGCTGCATTGTTGGAGTCCGTGTACATAATCTGGAGTACGTATTGAACTGAGTCTCCTGTGGGGGACGTCAAAACGACGCCAGCCCCCAGTCCGGCCAACATCTTGGAGCCGTCGAAATGCATGATCCAATTTGAATATGTGTCGTATTCTTTAGGGAGTTCGGCCTCCGTCCATTCTGCGACGAAGTCGGCCAAGACTTGCGACTTGATGGCTCGCCGTGGCTTATAAGTTATGTCAAACAGGAGGATCTCAATGGCCCATTTTGCAATCCGGACCGTTGCATCACGGTTGTTTATAATATCGTTAAGTGGTACTCCGAGGCTACTGTTATTGAACACTCTTGAAAGTAGTGTCGTAGCTTCCGGGATGCCATGAATACCGCATACGCAATCTTTTGATAATGCGGGTACCGTGATTTGCAGGGAGTGAGGATAGTGGACACATAATAGACCAGTTTTTGAAGGGGGGATTTGTGTCCGTCCGTTTCTCGTTCGACGACGAGCACTGCGCTTACAACCTGATGTGTTGCTGCAATGTATAATAGCATTGGTTCGCCAATGTTTGGCGCGGCCAGGACTGGGTTTGTTGCCAGTATGGCTTTTATTTCGTCGAGTCCGGCCGTGGCTGCATCCGTCCATTCGAAGTGTTCGGTGCGCCGAAGGAGGCGGTAAAGGGTTAGGGCCTTTTCTCCCAAGCGGGAGATAAAGCGGCTTATAGCCGCCACGCATCCAGTTAATTTTTGTATTTGTTTGAGGTCCTTTGGGATATCCAATTGTGACAGAGCTCGGATCTTGGCTGGATTTTCTTCAATTCCTCTACTGGATACAATGAAGCCCAAGAGCTTTCCGGCTAGGACGCCGAAAACGCATTTTTCCGGGTTGAGCTTGATGTCGTATGTTCGGAGGTTATCGAATGTGAGCCTCAAGTCATCTACTAGAGATTCGACATGTCTTGTTTTGACGACCACATCATCTACATATGCCTCCACTGTTTTGCCGATCTGGTTTGCCAGACATGTCTGAATCATGCGCTGATATGTTGCGCCAGCGTTTTTGAGCCCGAAGGGCATTGTGTTGAAGCAGAATGGGCCGTATGGTGTGATAAATGTCGTTGCGGCTTGGTCTGATTCTGCCATCTTGATTTGATGGTAGCCGGAATATGCGTCGAGGAAACACAACGAGTCGTGTCCTGCGGTAGCGTCGATAATTTGATTGATGCGGGGGAGGGGGAAGGGATCCTTTGGGCAAGCCTTGTTAAGGTCTTTAAAATCAACGCACAGGCGCCAGGATTTGTCCTTCTTTGGTACCATCACCAGGTTTGCTAGCCAGTCCAGATGTTTTATATCTCTGATGAATCCGGCCTCCAATAGCTTTGCTAGCTCCTCTCCCATGGCCTGTCTCTTAGGTTCGGAAAAACGCCGAAGAGCTTGCTTGACAGGTTTGAATTCTTTTAGGATATTTAAGCTGTGCTCGGCCAGCCTGCGTGGGATTCCTGGCATGTCTGAAGGGTGCCAGGCAAAAATGTCCCAGTTCTCTCGTAGGAACTCTCGCAGTGCAGCATCTACATCAGGGTTTAAATGTGCCCCGATGGAAGCTGTTTCATTGGGGTCCGTTCGATGGACCTGGAATTTGACTATTTCGTCCGCCGGTTTAAAGGAGGTGGATTTGGATCTTTTGTCGAGTACCACGTCGTTTCTATTCACCGTGGAGCGCAGCGCAGTCAGTTCCTCAGCCGCTAGGGCTTCGGATAGTGCCTCAAGGGACATTGCGGCTGTCTTGTTTTCGGCGCGGAGTGCTATGTTCGGATCACTAGCGAGAGTGATGATCCCGTTGGGCTCGGGCATTTTGAGCTTCATGTCCGTGCAATTATTGCAGAAGAATGAAATCGCGTCTTCCTCGCGGCAGTCCTTTATCATGTTCATAACTAGGAGGAATCTGGCCCAGTAATGATGTACTGTTTCTTCGGGCTCTTGCCTAATTTGGGATAGATTGCTAATGTTCGGGTGGGTGGGTGGAATTAAATCCGAAGCCTCGCCCCATCTGAGGCTCAGAGGCCGAGGAATTTCCGAACTCAAAAATTTGGATTCCTGGATGTTGTCCAATGAATCCAGTCCGTCGCCTGACTCTAGGTTCAGGTCTTGAGTGATATCCTCCCCTCCGTGGGTATCCGGCTTGGAGGGATCGGGAATCCGGACGTAGCTAGTCCTTAAGATAGATGAGGGGTTGTCGCACTGTCCCTCTACCATGACAATGTGATGGGTGACTTGGGGAGAGTTAATCTCTCTCAGATCAGGCTTGGGCCCAATCTGGTTGTAATCCGTAGCGACTCCCAGGGCGGCGATGCGATCCAAGAGCTCGTTTATGGAGGAGAGCTCCATTGGATCTAACTGCTCAGCAAGTTCCGAGGTGACATGAAGATTGTTTTCGATGGCTCGAGAGGTCATCATCAGCGCAGAAGCCGAATAGGCGGTCATAAGAAAACCACCTAGCCGGAGGGTTTGGCCGACAGCCAAAGCTCCCTTAGCAACGGTGCCGTCTTTAAAGACGGGGCGAGGCATCCTTCCTGATGGCGACGACACAGAGGAACTCTCAATGAAAGCACCAATGTCGGTGTCAAAACCGGTGGATCTCGGGTAGGGGGTCCCGAACTGTGCGTCTAGGCCGGATGGTAACAGGAGGCAAGGGACACAAAGTTTTACCCAGGTTCGGGCCCTCTCGATGGAGGTAAAACCCTACGTCCTGCTTGATTAATATTGATGATATGGGTAGTACAAGAGTAGATCTACCACGAGATTAGAGAGGCTAAACCCTAGAAGCTAGCCAATGGTATGATTGTCTTGTCCTACGGACTAAAACCCTCCGGGTTTATATAGACATGGGATAGGGTTAGGGTTACATAGAGTCAGTTACAATGGTAGAAGATCTATATATCCGTATCGCCAAGCTTGCCTTCCACGCCAAGGAAAGTCCCTTCCGGACACGGGACGAAGTCTTCAATCTTGTATCTTCATAGTCCAGGAGTCCGGCTGAAGGTATAGTCCGGCCAGCTGGACACCCCATAATCCAGGACTCCCTCGGTTGTGTAATATAATGTTTGTTTAATATTTTACCTCCTGTGCGGCCGTGTTTATGAAATTTTGAGGGTTGGCCAGTCGTCGGCTTCAGCCCCCACATACGTAGTACGGGGGTGTTCGGGATGGAATCTAAACACTCTTGATCCAATTTGTTTGGTCCTTAAAGGAGATGTTTAGCGCAACGAACTAGGCAATTGGACTATGTGGCTTTATCACCCTCACTTAGCCAGAGGAGTTCTACAATGAAAATTTAGGCGCAGCCCCTAGTATCCGAACTAGGGTATTGTAAACACCTGATCGGGTAAAAAGTCGATTCGTCGCATAATGCAGAAAAAATCGCTAAAGATTTGAAACCTTTAAAGAGCTGACCGACTCTCGCCGCATCATGACAGTCAGTTTTCGGCTTTCTTTACTAAGGTGCTCGTCCGGATAAATCAGGACACAATCGCAGTAGTTCTCCCTTTACTATCCTAGCCGATATAGCGGAACGTAAGGTAGTAAGCACATTAGCCGAGCAACCCAACTATTGACCAAAGACATGATTCGGAGCCAGTGCATATAATGCTAAATTCGGGGTGCCGAACTATGTTGTAGAAAGTGTTCGGATTTTGTCGCCGTATTATGGGTCATGATGAAGCCCCTGGCAGACTAAAGCATACCAAAGTGTACGGTCACAACTTTGAGAAAAATCATCAAAGAAAAAGGAAAAAGGGTAGTAATCTAGTGCCGCGGAAGTGGGGGCGCAAACTGTTTCCATTATAGTTTGATTAATACGTCAAAGCGTATTTGTACAAGTGGTGCGATAAGCAACCGGGATATTTAACTTGCCACAACCAAGGGAGAGCTGCGTGCGGGTCCTGAAAGTAGGTAGAGTGATCATTAAAGAGACCATCTAAGAATTCCCTTGTATGCCAGTGCTTCTTGCCATCTTGGTGTATCCATTCTGCCGAGAGGACTGATGATCAGGTTGTCAGAAGAAACCTGCAGAAAAAAGACCTAAAACGATTAAAAAGGAAAAATTGAAAGTATGTCTGTCCAGGAGCAGTCGAGCCGTATTATGGATCACAAGATAATTATGCCTCCGTCTATGCCCATGGTATTTTGAGTGCGTAGTTATGTACGCGCGGTACGAATGCCACTTCTTGGTTGGGACTGGAACGGAGGCCGAATTGCTAGTCGAGCTCTTGACGAGCTGGGCTATCCTGCTGTAGAGTAGTCCGGACTCGTTTGAGAGTGTCCGGGAGCTCGGCCGACGAATTAAGGTTCTGCTTGAGGAGGGCGCTCTGTAATTCTGCTGCTAACGCAGCGGTGTGCTCCTCGGTGTGGAGGGAGCATTTCGTGTTTCCATTGACTGTTATGACGACGCATGGACCGGGCATCTTGAGCTTAAGATAAGCATAGTGTGGCACCGCGTTGAAGCATGCAAATTCGGTTCGTTCGAGCAGTGTGTGATTGCCGCTGCGAAAGGGGACGATATCGAAGATCATCTCTTCGCTTTGGTAGTTGTCCGGAGATTCGAAGACAACCTCTAGTGTGATTGAGCTCGTGCGGCCTCTACACCTGGTATGACTCCTTTAAAGGTAGTCTTTGTGGGCTTAATTCTTGATCGATTAATGCCCATTTTGCGCGTTATATCCTGATAGAGCAGGTTCAGGCTGCTACCACCGTCCATGAGGACTCGCGTGAGGTGAATCCATCAATGATTGGGTCGAGGACCAGTGCGGCTCAACCGCCATGACGGATACTGGCCGGATGGTCCCTGCGATCAAAAGTGATCGGGCAGGAAGACCATGGGTTGAACTTTGGGGCGACTGGCTCCATCGCGTAGACGTCCCTGAGCGCGTGCTTGCGTTCCCTCTTGGGGATTTGGGTAGCGTATATCATGTTTACCGTTTTAACTTGGGGGGAAACTTCTTCTGTCCCCCTATGCTCGGTGGCCGGGCTCCTCATCATTGTCTTCGCTTTGCGACCCTTCTCCTTGTTCTCGACATTTAACTTGCCGGCCTGTTTAAAAACCCAACAGTCTCTGTTGGTGTGATTGGCTGGTTTGTCAGGAGTGTCGTGTATCTGGCATGGGCGATCGAGTATGCGGTCCAAGCTAGATGTGCCTGAATTGTCCCTTTTGAACGGCTTCTTCTGCTGGCCAGACTTGGAGCCGCTGAATCCGGCGTTGACCGCCGTGTCGTCGGTATTATCACCGTTGTTTCGACGCTTGTGCCTATTGCGTCGGGGCTTGCCATTGCTATTTTTGGCTTCTGCAGTGCCAGGTTCGCTTGCACTGTTGTTGCTACGGGCTAGCCAGCTATCTTCGCCCGCACAAAAGTGGGTCATAAGTGCTGTAAGGGTTGCCATGGACTTCGGCTTCTCTTTGCCGAGGTGTCGGGCGAGCCATTCGTCCCGGATGCTGTGTTTAAAGGCCGCCAAGGCTTCGGCATCTGGACAGTCGACGATCTGGTTCTTTTTAGTTAAGAACCTAGTCCAGAGTTTCCTGGCTGACTCTCCGGGCTGTTGAATTATGTGAATTAAGTCATCAGCATCCGGTGGTCGAACATATGTACCTTGGAAGTTGTCAAGGAAGGCCTCTTCCAAGTCCTCCAAGCTGCCGATGGAGTTTTCAGGCAGACTATTCAACCAGTGTCGGGCTGGTCCTTTGAGTTTTAGTGGGAGGTATTTGATGGCATGGAGATCATCCCCGCGGGCCATATGAATGTGAAGAAGAAAGTCCTCGATCCATACCGCGGGTCTGTTGTCCCATCGTATGATTCGATGTTTATGGGTTTAAACCCTTCTGGGAATTCGTGCTCCATTACTTTGTCGGTGAAGCAAAGTGGGTGAGTGGCGCCTCTATATCGGGCCACGCCGCGACGTAGCTCGGATGGAGTCCGTCTGCCATTCTCGGCCCGGACATGGGAATGACTATTGCGTCCGTCTAGATAGCTATTATCGCGTGTCGGGGCACGTCCCCGTGATCCATGGATCGATCTGTTCTGACCTGCTCTACTGTCCAAGTCCTGCCATAGGTCATATGTGTGTCTCCGAGCTATTTTATCTTTGCCTTTACGGTGAGGTAGGGCAGGCTGGTGTTCGGCTTGAGTTGCCACTGTATCCCGACCACGCACTGGTCGGTTAGCCGTATTGCGCGATGATGGTAAGGGCTCCAACGCCTCATCATTGAACTGAGGTAGCAATTTGTGCTTCGGGTAAGTTTTGGCTGGGCGCTTGAGGCCGTATTCCTCGGCTGCCAGGACATCAGTCCATCTATCATTGAGCAGATCTTGATCAGCTTGAAGCTGCTGTTGTTTCTTTTTCAGGCTCCTTGCAGTGGCTATTAGCTGGCGCTTGAAGCGCTCCTGCTCGAGAGGTTCCTCGGGCACGATAAAATCCTCGGTGTCGAGGCTCGCCTCATCCTTGGAGAGCGGAATATAATTACTATCCTCCGAGTCTTCGTGTGTGGCCTGTTCATCAGGGCTAACTTGCCCGTCTTCCCGTTCATCTTGTTCGGAAGTTGCCTCAACGGGGTCTTCATTGTCTTCGGCACCATCCGGAGAGTTATCTTCTCCTGTGTCGGTGTTGCTGTATTGCTGCGGCGTGACTTAGAGCGGGGTCGCTGGCGCTGGCGCTTTGGTTGTATCTCGGGAGGTTTTTTACCCGATCAGGCGAGCTTGTGTCAAAACCGGCGGATCTCGGGTAGGGGGTCCCGAACTGTGCGTCTAGGCCAAATGGTAACAGGAGGCAAGGGACACAAAGTTTTACCCAGGTTCGGGCCCTCTCGATGGAGGTAAAACCCTACGTCCTGCTTGATTAATATTGATGATATGGGTAGTACAAGAGTAGATCTACCACGAGATCAGAGAGGCTAAACCCTAGAAGCTAGCCTATGGTATGATTATGTTGTCCTACAGACTAAAACCCTCCGGTTTCTATAAACACCAGATAGGGTTAGGGTTACATAGAGTCGGTTATAATGGTAGGAGATCTATATATCCGTATCGCCAAGCTTGCCTTCCACGCCAAGGAAAGTTCCTTCCGGACACGAGACGAAGTCTTCAATCTTGTATCTTCATAGTCCAGGAGTCCGGCCGAAGGTATAGTCCGGCCATCCGGACACCCCCTAATCCAGGACTCCCTCAGTAGCCCCTGAACCAGGCTTCAATGACGACAAGTCCGGCGCGCAGATTGTCTTCGGCATTGCAATGCGGGTTCCTCCTCCAAGCACTTCATAGAAGATTTTGAACACAAAGATAGTGTCCGGCTCTGCAAAATAAGTTTCCACATATTGCCATAGAGATAATAATATTTACATAAATCTAATCTGCTGACGTATTCCATAGTGTGACATCACACCACGGCCAAGCCTTTATTCGAATCATTTTACTGTCCCATCTCAGCGTGTTATGCGAGGCAGTTTCCCTAGCACGTCTTGTTAAAGCAGAGATCATGTCCCCTTATTCCGGGATTCTCATCAATACGGGCGTGGGTAACCCAACCGCTTCTAGGACTCCTAGACTATAGGCAAGTCCAAACGGCCACGGAGAGGACACTTGATATTCACCCTCTTTATAAAGGGACATGGTTTTTACTTTTTCCCTCCCGTGCTCAATCAAATCCTTCCTCCACCTCAAGTTCAAACACCCAAGGTTCGGGTCAGGTGCTCCAAACCCACAATCATGTCCGGATCTAGCCTTCAAGGCCAATGGATGCCTTCCTCCATCACGGAAGAAGATATCAAAAAGTTGAGGGAGGCCGGATATCTGACCGCCGAGGTTTTGCATCGGCTGCCCGCCCGAGGGCAGGCCGTCCCCTCCCCCGAACCCAACGAGAACGTCGTGTTTGTCTCCCACTTCCTCCGAGGTCTAGGCCTCGCTCTGGATCCTTTCGTTAGGGTTTGATGTATTATTACGGGCTAGATTTCCATGATCTAGCTCCGGACTCCTTTCTTCATATCACGACATTTATTGTCGTGTGCGAGGCCTTCCTCCGGGTTACCCCTCACTTTGGCCTGTGGCTCAAGACTTTTGAAGTAAAGCCGAAGATGATCGAGGGGCAACATGCATCGTGCGGAGGTGCCTCAATACGCAAGATGACGGGAGCCCCCTGGCCCAAAGGTTCCATTCCAGAGGTGTCTGAATTGTGGCAACAGGAGTGTTTCTACATCACGGCTCCTAGAAGTGCCAAGTGGGCGGCCGCCCCTGTTTTCCGCTCGGGCCCTCCACCACAACTGATGTCATGGATCAGCAGAGGTCTGAGCTGGGGTCCAGCCAAGGACGTGCCTATTCTGCAAAGCCGCATTTGAGATCTCTTCAATGGAGATTTTAGTTTGGTTGCGGTAATACAAGTTATGTTGGTTCGTCAAGTCCAGCCTTGCAAACGCCGGCCCCTTCGCTTGTGGGAGTTCAATCCCGAAGGACCGCGTGTCATTCAAAATTTTCTGGGCCTGACGCACGAGGAGATGTACAAGTCATTCTTCGGACCTCAGGTAGAGTGTCCGGAAATCACCGAGGACATGGTCCTGAGCAGTAACCGCGCTGCCGAACAGGTAAGGAATCTTCCGGCCGAACATACTATCTCTCATTTGTTACGAAGTTATCTCTGAGAGTTCGCTTTTTGACCAGGACTGGCTAACAAAGGCGAAGTTGATTCGGTGTTCGGCCCCCCTCCCTGAGGGCTTGGAAAATCCGGTACTGGGAAAAGATGCTCCAGGTCGCACCCTGCCCGGAGCCCTTGAAGGAAGATACCGGGGAGGATAATACGGGCGGACGCGGGCCCCCAATGCTGCCCATTCTAACCGAGGGAGCGAGCGTCTCCATGAAGGAAGACGACCGGAGGAGGAAAAGGACTGCGCCCGGGGATTCGGAAGCCGAAGCTTCCAAACGGGAGAAGAAGTCTCCCACAGAGGGTCCTACCTCGGGGGGGTGGGGGGATCAATCCTCCAGCGAGTCGTAAGTGACCCGAAATACTTTAATAGTACAGGTATGCCATCTTTTTCTTCTGAGAAAATAACCACCGCATATATCTTTGCAGTTCGGGCCTTAGCCCCTCTCAAATGAGTTCGTCTTCAGGGGATCTTCTTCCATAGATGATGGAGAGCGAAACGCCTCCTCCAGACTCCTCCGCTCCAGAAGCGGGCGACCCCGAAGTGTCGTCGCAGAGGGCCTCTCCGAATCCGGTGAGGCCAGAAGATAATACCATTGACCCCCGAAGCTCCCAGTGTCCGGCTCCCGAAGAGAACAGACAAAAGAGTCCGGCACCGTCTGGTGCACGATCGGATGTTCTGAGGGAGTTGGTGGGGCGAGCGGCCATCTCAGGTGAACACCGTATGCTGATGAATACGGTGATGGAGAGAATCTTGTCCGCCGAAAGTGGATTGCATAAAGCTTTTATGAGTCTACTGACAGGCTTTGAGGTATGTAAAATAATGTGTAATAGTCCTGCACATGCTAGGTGTGCCCTGTGTAGATAGTAGCCCCTGAGACTCTGGTGGTCGTCGGAAACGACGAAGAACAGAGGATCATATTCCCAGGTAATAATCATACTGCCTCTATGTGCAGGTGATGGAAGCTCCGGTGGCTGGCCGGACTAGCGAGTTTGCCTATTTAAAACGGCAGTTAGATGCGGCAGACGCCGACATCAAGCTTGTTAACAAAAGGCTTGACGAGGCACAGGGTAAGTGTCATTATCTGGTAAACGCCACATAGGAAGAGTAGCATGATGCCAGTATCTTTAATATGTTGTGACTGCAGATGGAGCTGCCACTGTTGAAGCCTTGCGGGCAGAACTTGCCCGAGCCAAGGAACAAGCAAGGTTGCGTAATGCGGCTTCTTTGAAGGCGGCTAAAGAGTTGCAAGCCGAGAAGGCCGCGCATGGCAAGAGCCGAGATAAGATGGCCAAGATGGCCATAGAATTAAAAGCCGCCGCCGACCGTTGCCGAGTTCTTGAAAAGGAAAACCAGGCGAAGGCATGGGACCTTGAGAAGGCTGCTGCAACAAGAAAAGACCTCTGCTCTGCTATCAGGGCAAAGAAGGAGGAGCTGCGGGAAGCCGGGGATATTGTAGCTGGGAAATCCTTTATGTTGCGGAGGAAGTTCGGAGATCCACGGTATGCCCCTCTGGATCGGCTGTGGAGTTCGGAGGATGTGTATATGGATTTGGCGGCGAGCGCTGCCAATGCGGTCAAGTACTTCCAGGGTCAAACGGACCGTGAAGTGGACCAGCTGTTTTGGACACAATTCCATTCTCCCGAGCGTCCACCTTCATTGACTGACCAATTATCCGAATGGGCCGAACTGAATAGGTTGTCCGGACGCGCCATGAGGTCTGTTGTGGATCAGCTATGGCCGGAAAGGCCGAAACCGAACAGCTATTTCAGCTTAGTGCAGCAGTTCCTTGACGTGGTGCCGCGCATCAATGCGATGAAGAGGTCGGCGTGCATAGAGGGCTCACGGATGGCCTTTGCCCGTGTTAAAGCATGCTGGGCGGAGATGGATGCCACCACTGTTGCAGCGCGGGATTCGGTGATAGGCCGAATGGGTGCTGAGCACTACTTTGAAGAAGTTCTTGAGGGTGCTCGTTTGATAGAGACCCAGTGCTCAAAAAATATTGTGTTTGAGTGATATGTAATCTCATTGTAAGCGAAAATGCTTTTATAAAGTTTTATAAGGCTATTTTTATACTTTTGCCTGAAAGTAATATGATGCCTCCTGGGCGGCCGTTTATGTATACATGTGTATAACCTGAAAGATTGCAGCCATCGGCTTCAACCCCCACGCATATAATGCAGAGGTTCTCGCAAAAACACGCGTTCACACTTAACCCAACGTGTTGGTCCTATTAAGGAGGTGATAGCGGAGCGAGCGAGGCAACCGGACTATAATGCTTTAGCACTTTCACTTAGCCATAGGAGTTTGACAGTGGGGCTACTAGATAGCCCCTGGTGGCTCCGCACTCTCCTGATCCCGGGGTGCGTACATGCCTGGCCGGAAAGCGGCCCTTCGTTAAGGTGGAGGAATTCTATCATTCCAACAGGTCATCGAGTGGTTGACCAGTCTCACGCTATATCATGATAGTCAGTTTTCGGCTTTCTCTACTGAGGTGCTCGTCCGGATGAACCAGGGCACAATCGCAGTAGTTCTCCTGGTGCTACCTTAGCCGGTAAAGCGGAACGTAAGGCACCAAAACACAGGAGCCGGGCAAACCCAACATTTGACCAAAGACAATGATTTGGAGCTAATGCATATAGGGCCAAACTCGCGACGCCGAACACTCCCTAAGGTATTCGGTCTTTGTGGTATAAACCGGGCCTGAATAATGGCCTTTGTAAGAAGCCCCTTGCGTCCAGGTACGTGCATTGTTCTGGCGTGGCCACATGCCAAGACGCCAGCATCCTTCTCAACGGTGGATATGTATCAACAAGAGACAGTAAAAAAGGTTCACGCAGGGTCTTAATCTAAAAAGAATCCTTGGAGCGGGTCCCTGCTGCACATCTGCGCATGTGTCTCTGTTGTGCCGTATCCTGGACGGGTGTAGCACGATGATCGTCTGTAAAAGAGAGGAATTTAGGTGAAAAGGTTGTCGTGCAAAAAGATAGTTTTTAAAGAAACCATGTATAATTCAAGATGAGAAAAGATTGCCACTTGTCTGCACGCGTTGAGCCCCTTTGCAAATAGGGGTGTGACCGTTTATTCGATATAAATAGCGGCGCCAGACTTGGTTAGTTGTGTCTGAGGTCTTGACGACCTATTGGATGCTTTCGGTGGTCCGAGCGCCTTTAGTGTGCGGCTGCCAGGGCAGCCGCACTCTCTTCGGCGCGCAGAGATTGCTTGATGTTTCCATTCACTGAAATGATGCCACATGGACCGGGCATCTTAAGTGTGAGGGAGGCGTAGTGTGGTATTGCATTAAAGCGAGCGAAAGCTTCACGTCCGAGCAGTGCTTGATAGCCACTTCGGAACGGAGCGATGTGGAAGGTTAAATGCTCGCGACGGAAGTTATCGGGGCAGCCGAATATAACTTGTAGTAGTAGGAAGCCCATACAGCGAGCCCCTGGGCCTGGCATTACTCCTTTAAAGGTAGTATTGCTATGGCGAATTTTTGTTGGGTCTAACCCCATCCCGCGGATTGTATCCTGATATATTAGGTTTAAATTGCTGCCACCGTCCATCAATACTCGTGTGAAGTGATATCCGCCAATTACTGGGTCTAATACCAAGGGAGCCCATCTTGCACGCCGGATACTTGCTGAGTAATCGTGATGGTCAAAGGTGAGCGGTTGAGACGACCAGTGGCAGGACTTCGCGGTGACAGGCACTTGGGTATATTTCCCTGGGAGTGCCGCATTGTTCCCTTGATCACGTGTAACACGTTTACTGTTTTGACTTCTGGTGGAAATTTCTTTTGTTCCCCAGTGTCTTGCTTGGGAGGCTCTTCCTCCTCTTCACTTGTTGTATCCTCCCCCTTGTGTACGGCGTTGAGCTTGCTGGACTGCTTGAAGACCCAACAATCTCTGTGGGTATGATTAGCAGGTTTACCAGGGGTACTATGGATCTGACATACTTGGTCCAGAATTTTGTTGAGGCTGGACAGTTCATCCCTGGTGCCTTTAGAGGGCGGCTTTTGCTGACCTGGCCAAGAGCTTTTGAATCCGGCATTTACTATCATGCCCTTCATGCTGTCTTCTTTATTCCGACGTTTGTTATTGCTGTTGCGCCGTGATTTCCCGTTTCCATCTCTGACTTCAGATGTACTGGGGTCGCTGGTTCTGCATCTGGCTAGCCAGCTGTCATCACCCGTGCAAAAGCGGGTCATGAGGTTTGTTAATGCAGCCATCGTTCTCGGCTTATTTTGGCCGAGGTGTCTGGCGAGCCATTCATCACGGATGCTATGCTTAAAAGCTGCCAAGGGTTCGGCGTCCGGATAGTCGACAATCTGGTTCTTTTTAGTAAGAAACCTGTTCCAAAGCTTTCGGGCTGACTCTCCAGGCTGTTGAGTTATATGACTCAAATGGTCCGCATCCGGAGGTCGTACATAAGTCCCTTGAAAATTTGCCTGAAAGGCATCTTCGAGCTCTTCCCAGCTTCCAATGGAGCTTTCGGGGAGGCCTTTGAGCTTGAGGGGTAAGTACTTGATGGCGTGGAGATCATCTCCTCGAGCCAAATGGATGTGGAGGATGTAGTCCTCAATCCATACCCCAGGGTCTATTGTTCCGTTGTATGCCTCTATGTTTACGGATTTGAATCCCTCTGGGAATTCATGGTTCAGCACCTCATCGGTGAAACACAGGGGGTGTGCGGCACCCCTGTAGCTGGGCGTGTCGCGTTGTTCGGATGTTTGTTGTATTGCATTGTATGCTGGGGTGCGCTTGTGTGGTCCATAGATGGTTCTTGTTGCGTCGTCCTTTGGGCGCGAGCCCTCGCCTGGGTCGCGTGTTGTATTGTGAGTGGCGTTGTATGCCACCCTGTGTTGGTAGAGGGGTCGTCTATCTGGCCAGGTGGCTGCTTTGAAGTTTGGTTGTGGAGGGTCTGAGGCCTCCTCATCGAATTCGGGTAGCAGCTTCCGCTTTGGGTAGCTCTTGGAGGGGCTATTGTCGTCGTACCTCGCTGCTGTGTTGAGTATTTTTACTCCATCTGATTTGGAGTGTGTCTTGCGCAGCCCTGAGCTTTTGCTTCTGCTTTTTGAGACTCCTCGCGGTGGCAACAACCCTTTTACGGGCATTCTGCTGCTCCGGGTGCCTGTCCGGCGTTATATCGTCCGAACTATTATCCTTGATAGAATTTGTTTATTCAGTTTGATTATCCAGATTGCCGTTGTCCGGCAGCGGTTCGCCCTGCTCCAGCGCTGGGTCTGTGTGATTGTTATTTCTGTCAAGGCGGGATTTGGGGCGGCGCTTGCGTCGCCGCTTTGACTGCTTCTCGAGGGAACAAACCTTCGGTGCATCCTTCCGCTCCTCCTCGTCATCTTTTGGTGCGTCCACCATGTATATCTCATATGACGAGGTGGCTTTCCAGGGCTCAATAAGCGCTGGTTCTAAATCGTCTCCTGCGTCGGCGTCCATACCATCGATATCTTCGGAGTCGAAGTCGAGCATATCGGTTAAATCGTCGACAGTGGCTATAAGGTGGGTGGTGGATAGGCTTCTAATTTCTTCATCGTCCGTATCCCACCCTTGCTGACCGTAGCTCGGCTAGGGCTCTCCTGATAGAGAGAGAGAGAGACTTTAGTGTCTTCAGAATATCGCCGAAAGGCAAGTGCTGAAAGATATCCGCGGCAGTAAACTCCATGATCGGCGCCCAATCGGATTCGATCGGCAGGGGCGCGGAGGGTTCGGAGTCCGGAGAGGAGTCCGGCTCCCTGGAGTCACGAGTCTCGTGGAGTGCGGGACTGGTGTTCGGCTCGATCGCTGTTGGGATCGCAGCCCCCGAGGCGGCGTCCAACCACCCATCCTTGATCAGCGCAGTAGGCTCCGAATTAAGGGTCGAAGCCGATGTGGGTGCGGCCTCCAGGGCACTGTTCGGCGGCAGAGCTAGATCATGCTTGTCATGACAGTGCGGCGCGCTCGGCAGTGGCTCGAATCCGTTGAAGATCAAGTCCCCGCGGATGTCAGCCGTGTAGTTTAAACTTCCAAATCTGACCTGGCGGCTAGGGGCGTAGCTTTCGATCTGCTCCAGATGGCCAAGTGAATTGGCCTGCAGTGCGAAGCCGCCGAAGATGAAGATCTGTCCGGGGAGGAAGGTCTCACCCTGGACTGCATCGCTATGGATGATCATAGGAGCCATCGAGCCTGACGGCGACGACACAGAGGAACTCTCAATGAAAGCACCAATGTCAGTGTCAAAACCGACGGATCTCGGGTAGGGGGTCCCGAACTGTGCGTCTAGGCCGGATGGTAACAGGAGGCAAGGGACACGAAGTTTTACCCAGATTCGGTCCCTCTCGATGGAGGTAAAACCCTACGTCCTGCTTGATTAATATTGATGATATGGGTAGTACAAGAGTAGATCTACCACGAGATCAGAGAGGCTAAACCCTAGAAGCTAGCCTATGGTATGATTGTGTTGTCCTACGGACTAAAACCCTCCGGTTTATATAGACACCAGATAGGGTTAGGGTTACATAGAGTCGATTACAATGGTAGGAGATCTATATATCCGTATCGCCAAGTTTGCCTTCCACGCCAAGGAAAGTCCCTTCCGGACACGGGACGAAGTCTTCAATCTTGTATCTTCATAGTCCAGGAGTCCGGCCGAAGGTATAGTCCGGCCATCCGGACACCCCCTAGTCCAGGACTCCCTCAGATAGTAACATTGTCCCTTCTCTCTTTTCTCTCATTTTTTTCTTTTTTTTTGTAGGCTTCTTCGCCCTCTCTCTCTTTTTTGGGGGGCTTCTCTGGCCACTTTTATTTTGATAACCTCACATGGGACAATGTTCTAATAATGATGGTCATCACAATTTTATTTACTTACAACTCAATATTACAACTCGATACTAGAACAAAGGTATGACTCTATATGAATGCCTCCGGCGATGTACAGAGATGTGCAATGATCTAGCGTGGCAATGAAATCAAAAAACGGACAAGCCATGAAAACATCATGCTAGCTATCTTATGATCATCAAAGCAGTATGACAATAAATGATCAAGTCATGTATATGATGATGATGATGGAAGTTGCATGGCAATGGAAATGCCATGATAGGTAGGTATATATGGTGGCTGTTTTGAGGAAGATATAAGGAGGCTTATGTGTGATAGAGCGTATCATATCATGGGTTTTGGATGTACCGGCGAAGTTTGCACCGACTATCAAGGTGAGAAAGGACAATGCACGGTACCGAAGAGGCTAGCAATGATGGAAGGGTGAGAGTGTGTATAATCCATGGACTCACATTAGTCATAAAGAACTCACATACTTATTAAAAAAGTCTATTAGTCATCGAAACAAAGTACTACGCGCATGCTCCTAGGGGGATAGATTGGTAGGAAAAGACCATCGCTCGTCCCCGACCGCCACTCATAAGGAAGACAATCAATAAATACCTCAAGCTCCAACTTCGTTACATAACGGTTCACCATACGTGCATGCTACGGGAATCACAAACTTCAACACAAGTATTTCTACAATCCACAACTACCCACTAGCATGACTCTAATATCACCATCTTTATATCAGAAAACCATTGCAAGGAATCAAACATATCATATTCAGTGATCTACAAGTTTTATGTATGATTTAATGACTAACAATGTGAATGGCCAATTCCTGTCATCTCTCTAAATAGATATAAGTGAAGCAAGAGAGTTTAATTCTTTCTACAAAAGATATGCCGACGCTCTAACAGATATAAGTGAAGCAAAAGAGCATTCTACAAATGGCGGTTTTCTATGTGTAGGGAAACAGGCAATCCAAACTTCAAATGATATATGTGATACACATGAAGCATTCTATAAAGCCATACTAAAAAGATATAAGCAGTGGCGGAGCCAGGATCGGAGTAAGCTCTGGGCCTATTTTTTTCACCATGAGGGAAACACTTAACGCCCATAAGCCTATTATCTACCTCAAAAGATACTCCATACAAAATATGGCTCAATTGCACAAAAAGTTTAGAATTTAAACTCTATACTTATCGATACAACAAAATAGATAAAAATGAAAAACTACAAAAAAAATTACTCCCTCTGTCTCGAAATAAGTGAGTCGCTTATTTTGAGACGGGGAGAGTATGTGATAAGAAAGAGTACCAAATCAATGGCTTTCTTATCACATACTCTACCCGTCTCAAAATTGAGACGAGTCACTTATTTTGAGACGGGGAGAGTATGTGATAAGAAAGAGTACCAAATCAATGGCTTTCTTCATCAGTCCCTCGCATAACCTCATCAACGGTGGAAGAAGAGCCAACACCTACAAGACATCAAATGCAACATTTCATAAGAAAATGCATAAACATCGAGTGATATCACTGATACAAATCTAAAAAATTACCACTTCAACGAGGTAAAAGAACTTTGTGAGACCTATATGATTAAAAGCCGTATAGAATATCATCATCATTACTTGCAAATACATCTCGCTCAAAATACAGCAAGTCATCACTCATCCTATTCCTTTCATCTGAAATGATAGGTGTAGACACCCTGTTGTAGACACCGCTGATAAAAATTTCATCCTTTTTTCTACAAATAAAGTGAAATTAGCAATTACATCAATTTGAGTTCAACAATACCTTAGATATATGACCGGATACATACACACACATACTATTTCAATTAAATTTCAGTTTAAAATAGTTTAAAACAGTTTATACACGGATAGAAGTAGAAAATGGTACAAGTGGAATTGTGGAAACCATCAAGGAGGGAAACACGGAATGCATCAAAGAAAATACAAGGTGCGGCAGCCAACAGTGAACCAGCTAGTGGATGGTGCGCCATGCGGGCGAACGATGCACAGGACAGGAGGCAACCACGGCGGACGGCGGCGTCAGCGCTAGAGTATGGAGATCGATCGGGCCGTCCTGCGTGCGTGCGAGTCGGCGGCGGCCGCGCGAGCGTTGTATCCCCTTTTACTCAGCAACAACGCTGTGTGTCGTCTCCTGTGCGTGCGTGCGAGTTAGATTAGATCGTGGGGTGGGTTGCCTCATGCGAGCGTCATTTCTTGTAAGACATACAACCTATCAAGGCTTTGGGCCTTCTTTCTTTCGCTGGGCTGCACCCTGGGCCTGTAGACAAACTTATATAATTATAGCCTGCTAAATTTTCCATGCCTCGGGCCTGGGCCCTGGGTGCCCGGGGCCCAGCTCTGCCCCTGGATATAAGTGAAGTGCAATGAGCATTCTATAAATCAACCACGGACTATCTCATACCAGCATGGTTCATCAAAGAAAAGTGAAAACTGAATGCAAAAGATGCTCTGAGATTTGCACATATCACATGAATGAAACGAAACCGAAAACATACCGATACTTGTTGAAGAAAAATGGGATGCCTTACGGGGCATCTCCAAGCTTAGACGCTTGAGTCTCCTTGAATATTTACTTGGGATTCCTTGGGCATCCCCAAGCTTGAGCTCTTGCCTCTCCTCCTTCTCCTCATATCGACACCTCCTCGATCCTTGATCACTTCATCCACACAAAGCTCAACAGAAAGTTCGGTAAGATCCGTTAGTATAATAAACCAAATCACTACTCTAAGTACTGTTGCAATCCAATTCATATTTTTTTTCATTGTAGCTACTGTAATATAACTTTTCCATGGCTTAACCCACTGATATAAATCGACAGATTCATGAAAACAAGCAAGGAATGCATCAAAAGCAGAATCTATCTTAAACAGGACAGTCTGTAGTAATCTGAACATTCACCATACTTCTGGTACTCCTAAAATTCTGAAACAATTAGGAAAACACAACATTTGTATAGAAAGACATTGCAAAAAGTTTCAAAACCATTTGACGTTCCAGTAAAAAATGTAAAATCGCGCACTACAGCCAAAGTTTCTGTTTTGCACCGCACAAACCAACAAGCAATGTAAACATCCTAAAGGCAAATCTTGGCACATTATTTTTATAATACAATAGAATTGTACAAGGGGATAATTATTTTTGTTGAAAAGTTTCTGTAATCAAGATTCACAAAGTTTCCGTGAGCATGAACAAAGTTCAAGGAGCTCCCTCACTTCAACAATGCTTGTCTCTCTCACTTTCACTTTCATTTTTGAAAAGTTTTGGGTTTCCCTATTTATTTTGTTTGTTTTTAAATTCTATAAAATCACTCAACAGAAATAAATGATTCTCTAAAACTTCCGGGTTGTCTCCCTGGCAGCGCTTTCTTTAAAGCCATTAAGCTAGGCATAAGGTGCTCAAGTAATGAATCCACCCGGATCCCAAGGCATATCAAAGTCAATTTGAATTAGAAATGACTTGGCATTTAGTAGTGAGCACAAAGCAACATATATCAAGCAATGATGAAGTCTAACTCTCTTCCTATGCATTGTCATGTCATACAAGAACAATTCATGCACATCAAGTAAAGGCCAATGCATAGCAAAAGAAGTTTCTTGCGATTTTATCGTGTTGGAAACATAGATAGGCGGAGATGTAGTTCCTCTCTCATAATAATTGCAACTAGGAGCAGCAAGCACATGTATATTATATTCATCAAAATTATCATGTGCAACGGTAAAAGGCCGCCCATCAATATAATCCTTAACAAGTGCAAACTTCTCCGATATAGTGTAGTTTGGAGAATTCAAAAAGATAATAGGACTATCATGTGTGGGTGCAATAGCAACAATTTCATGTTTAACATAAGGAACAATAGCAAGTTCATCTCCATAAGCATAATTCATATTGGCATCTTGGCCACAAGAATAGCAAGCATCAAGTTCATCAAAAAGGGATATTTCAAACGAATCAACGGGATCATAGCAATTATCATGGCATTCATCCTTCGGTCAGAACGAAGGGACATTAAATAATATATAAGTTGGAGAGTTACTCTCATTAGAAGGTGGGCACGGGTAGCTAATCCGATCTTCCTCCTTTTGTTCTTCGCTCTCCTCATCATCTTTTTCATCCAATGAGCTCACAGTTTTATCAATTTCTTCTTCCATAGACTCCTGCAAAATATTAGTCTCTTCTCACACAGCGGAGACTTTCTCAATAAATTCATCAATATCATGATTTTATTAATTCTCATAGCAATATTTAAGGATAGCTAAATTTTCAGGTCTATAAACTCAATCATCAAAATCTTCAAACTCTTTAAACAAAGATTCAATTTCACAAGCACCCTTAAAAGCAACAAATTCTTCTATTCATTCCACATCACAGTAATCATATATACCATTAGAATAAGAAGCTAAGGTTCCATTATCATTAAATTTGCATGAAAAGGGGAGGTGTGGATCCTTCATCCTAGAGCAACAAGTATAATCATATCTCAAGCATAGTTGCCGAGCATACCAATGCAACATATAAATTGGATCCCATAATACTTTCCCTTTTTGAGTCAAGCGATAATCCCTAAAGTATTCACGTTGATCCAACGTGTCTCCCATTATATAATTGAATGGGGTTTTCTCAGGATTATTAAAGTAGTGCATAATATCTTTCACGTAATGAGCATCGAGGGTTTTAGGTGGTTCCCCATCTCCATGAGTAGCAAGTAAACCTATTTTTTGGTATTTCGTGTTCCATATCCATAACTAAAGATAGAGAACAACTTAGAACAGCAAATAAAATCCACTTAGTGATAAAGAAAACAAGCACACAAGAGAATATTTACCCCACGCTATTGCTCCCCGGCAAACAAGTATAGGGGATCAATTGTAGCCTCTTTCGATAAGTAAGAGTGTCGAACCCAACGAGGAGCTAAAGGTAGAACAAATATTCCCTTAATTTCTATCGACCACCGATACAACTCTACGCACGCTTAACGTTCGCCTTACCTAGAACAAGTATGAAACTAGAAGTACTTTGTAGGTGTTGTAGGCTAAGTTTGCAAGATAATAAAGAGCATGTAAATAAAAGCTAGGGGCTGTTTAAATAAAGACACGACTAAATTAGTTTCAGTAGAGAGCTTTTTATCACGAGAAAGTTATTTGTCCCTAGACAATCGATAACTAGACCGGTAATCATTATTGCAATTTTATTTGAGGGAGGGGCATATGATAACATACTTTCTCTTCTTGGATCATATGCACTTATGATTGGAACTCTAGGAAGCATCCGCAACTACTAAAGGTCATTAAGGTAAAACCCAACCATAGCATTATAAGGCATCAAGTCCTCTTTACTCCCATACGCAAACAACCTACTTATTCGGGTTTGTGCTTCTGTCACTCACGCCACCCACCACAAGCAAATCATGAACATATTGCAAACCCTACAGTGGGGATCCCTCACGCTTGCGCGACATTGAGAGCACCATCGGACAGCACCAATAATAAAACATGCAACTCAAACCAATCCCGATCATCAATTAACCCATAGGATAAAACGGATCTACTCAAACATCATAGGATAGCCATACATCATTGGGAAATAATATATAGCGTTGAGCACCATGTTTAAGTAGAGATTACAGCGGGTAAAAGAGGGGTTACACCGCTGCATAGAGGGGAAAGAGTTGGTGATGACGGCGGTGAAGTTGTTGGTGTAGAACGTTGTCGCGATGATGTCCCCGGCGGTGTTCCGGCGCCACCGGGAGAGGGGGGAGAGAGCCCCACCCACCCACCCTTCTTATTCTTCTTCTTCTTCTTCGCTGACCTTCCCCCTAGATGGGAGAAGGTTTTCCCCTCTGGTCCATGGCCTCCATGGCAGCGGAGGGGCGAGAGCCCCTCCGAGATTGGATCTCTCTCTATGTTTCCTTCTGTTTCTGCGCTGTCGTGGTTCTAACTCTGACAGTGATGCAGGGGGGTATGTATGGAGAGGCTAGATCTTAGCTATGGAGGAGTTGTAAGCACACGAGGATTACGAGTTCAGGCCCTTCTCGGAGGAAGTAGCATCCCTACGTCTCGGTGCCCGGAGGCGGTCGACTGAATTATGTGTGTATGAATAGCAGGGGTGCGGACCCTTGATACTGAGGAGGGGGTGGCTTATATAGAGTTCGCCAGGCCCCTCCAGCCCTCAGTAATGCAGGGTTTAAAGTACATTAAGATTGGGGGTTACTGGTAATGCCCCTAATAAAGTGCTATGATGACCATAAAAGCTACTTAATCGTGCAGGGTGACTTTAGATCTCCTGGCAGTCGAGTGGTTGGATCTTGGTCGAGTGGTTGCTTCGTGGTCGAGTGTCTTGAATCCGTCGAGTGGGATACCTCCAAGTCGATTGAAAGGTGACTTCTTCTAGGGATGTCCTTGGGTAGGGTACTTAGGACAGGTCCATGCCCCTATCCTAGGTACATAGCTTCATCATTAGCCCCCGAATGGATCGAGGTTCGAGTGGGGAAGGAGCTGGGGATCTTTCCGACTGGTTCTTCATGTTATATGAACATCTTGTTTTGGACCAATTGTCACGGATGACGTCGTCAACTTCTTTCAGTTGCCTTGATCCATTCTTGGCCTCTTGTCGAGTGAATTTCTTTACTTGTGAAGTTCCGAGTGACGGTGTGAAAGGGATCTTCTGTTTGACAAGTTGTTCTGCGGCCTGCGGATTTTGCGAGATTTGAATTTCGGGAAGCGTGCGGGACGGGGGCGGCCGCAGTAATCGGATGGGATAGGACGAAAGATCCTCGATCCCCGCGCCACCTTTTTCGCCACGTACCGCGCGTGCGCCTGTTGCGGGATTTGATGGGATTGCCTGGGCCTACCAGTCAGCCACTCGGAAGCGACCTCTTATAAGCTGCCGGCTCGGGACCCCCGAACAGTGCGCCTTCACCTTTCCTCCTTCCTTCACAAGATCCTCCGCCGCCTCTGCTCTCACCTTGGTGCCGTAGGTCTGTTCGAGCTTCGCCGGTGACGATGGTGAAAGAGAAGACGTCGGCTCTGGAGCGCGCGAAGAAGGCGGCGGTGCAGAGGAAGGGGAAGAAGTCCGCTCGGGGCGGATCTTCCTTGAGGACTGCTCTGCCCAAGGATTGGATCCAGGGCGACTGGATGCCGTCGGCGATTTGGCAGGATGATCTCGATGATCTGGTCGAGGGGGGATTCATTCCCCACGAATCTGCGCGTCTCCCGGGGAAAGAAGTCGAACCCCAGCCTCTTGATGGTGAGTGCGTCCTCCTCACCACCCATATCGATCGCGGATTCTCCCTGCCTCCTCATCCTTTTTTCCGGAGCTTCTTGAACTTCTTCAGAGTGCAGCTCCATCACTTTACTCCCAATTCTATTGTGTATCTTGCTGCTTTCGTTTCCTTGTGTGAAAACTTCTTGGGTTGCCGCCCCCACTGGGGACTCTTCAAGCACATATTCACTTGCCGCTCTCAGTCGGTCAAGAAGGCCAAGTCGAGTGACGAACGGACGCAGGTGATCCAGCTGTGCGGGGGCCTGGTGATCCAGATGAGGGGAAAAAGTTCCTTTCCGTCTATCACTTTTCCCGAGTCAGTCCGCGGGTGGCAGTCGACTTCGTTTTACTGTAAAGACCAGGTGACCCCAGGACAGTCGACTGGGCTTCCCCCTTTTTCTCTGAATCGAGCGCAAAAACCTGCCTCTCTAAAAGTGACGCCGGAGGAAAAGGCGCAAGTCAAGGTGTTGGTCGGTCGAGTGGTTCAGCTTGTCCGCGAGGGTGTGACTGGCTTGGACTTTTTGGAAGTCTTCCTTCGGAGGCGCATCCAACCGCTTCAGGCTCGTGACCACCCCATGTGGTTGTACTCGGGTCTCGAAGACACCACTCGGATTCACCCAGAGGAGGTCACTGACGAGATGTTGGAAGGGTGGCTGTCGAGTATCACAGGGAACAAGGACAACCCCCGAGGAGCCAAGAGGATTCCTCCACTCGACCAAACATACGAAGTGGACAAGGTTTGACCTTGCATTTCCGAATGTGATCTTGCTTTCTTTATTTGTTCTCTTTGGATCAGTCGATTGACTTTTGTCTTGTTTGCTGTCCTCTAGGCCATTACTGAGATGTACTCGACACCCAATGGCGCACAGGAGCAGGCCGAGGAAGGAGAGGCGAGCGGAGGCGAAAGTGGAGATGAGAGAGAAGAGTGGGAATCTGACGGCGAAGGAGAGGGGGATGACGACGACGACTCCAGTGAAGAGGAGGAGGAAGAAGTCGAACCTCCCCGCTCGGAACGGCGATCCAAGCTTACACACGACCCTGCGCGGGAACGTGGTAAGGCGACTGTCCCTATTGGGCAGTCATCGAAGCGCCCTCGGACCTCATCTCCAGCGCCGACAGAAAATGCTCCCAAGCACCCGCACGCGACGCCGTCCAAGGCGCCCAAGGCTCTGCCCAAGATGAAGATGAATGTCCCCACCATTTCTAGGTAATAGTAGAATTTGTTTTCCTTTGTTGAACGTGACGGACACTTGGTCGACTCATTGAATAAGCTGACTGACTTTTGAAATTTGCAGTGCTGCCACCTCGGAGATCTCCGCCAAGGACGATGATCAAGAGATGGAAGATGCTGTTACCTCCAACCCCGGTACGATTACTGATGCTCTGCTTTTAGTCGACTGACGATTTCTTATAATTCCGGTCGATTGAATTTTTCTTGTAGCTCCTCCTCATGTCATTGACCTCCCTGATGATGACGACGAAGTGCCGCTGAGGGCGTGAAGGAACAGGAGGGCACCGGCTGGCAAGACCCCACAAACTACTCCGGCGCCTGAGGCCATAGTCCGGGAGGGTGGTGATACCACTCGGGCTTCTGTGACCTTCGCTGAACCTCTGACGAGTGTCCGGCCTTTGACGTCGACTGCAAATCCGCCTTCGCTTTTTGCCACACACCACGTCCCTGAGGACCAAGTGGGTGCCGCTAAAGAGGCTATACGCCAGGCGGGGATCATGATGGAGCAAGTGAAGGTGGTTTGGGAAGCCAGCCAAGCAGCTTATGACGTGAGTTCAGCTCTTCAGAGCAACGTCCAGGTCAGTCGATTCACCGCTTGTTCTGTTAGGATATGCTATCTGAAGAATCTCTTTTCCGAAGATCTTTATATCTGTACACCCACTGGGTGTGTCTATTAATCTTTTTGACGAGTGGGGGCACGCTAAGTGCACCCACTGGGTGTAGTCCCCGAGACTACGGTGGACTGCTGGCAGTCGACTGTAGTCTTTATATTGTGTTGCTTTAGTTGAACTTCTTCACTCGGTCTGGTCAGGCCATGTCGAATGGAACTATACACGGTCGACTGCGGGCAGTCGATTTTTTTTTGGTCGAACCAGTGGGGGCACGCTGAGTGCACCCACTGGGTGTAGTCCCTGAGACTACTGTCAAATGTTTTTGATTCGGCTGTAGTCTTAGAAACGCCATCATTGTCTCTTGGTTACTCGGAAGCAACTTATCTTGGATGTCTGTCGACTGATTTTTTGCAGAAATCCTGCGAACTTGTGGCTCGCTACACTGAGTTGGAGAACAAACAGATCCAGCTGAACCTTGACGTGAAGCTTGCTCAGGAGAACTTACAGAAGGCGAGGGACGAAGCAAAAGGTATGGCTGGTGAGCTTTTGTCGACTGTCCTTTCTTTCTGGCCGTCCTCGATGTTGATCTCACTTGCTGTTTCACAGACAAAATGGAGGAGGCTCTGAAGAAGAAGGATCAAGACCTTGCCGAAGCGCAGAAGGAGGCCCTGAACAAAACGAAGCTTGCTGAAGAAAAACTGGCTTCAGTCGGTACTCTTGAAAAGGAAAACTCCAGGCTGAAAACTGCTCTCGACGCGGCTAATCGAGAGGTCAGCCGTCTGAAGAATGGCAATATAGCTCTGAATGACAAGGCAAGTGAACTGGCGGGGAAGAGGAACGATCTGGAGGCTTATCTCGGTGGACTCGCCAAGAAGTTGTTCGTCATGCTTGAGGGTAATTACTCCGGCCCGACTGACTTGCAGTTACCAAACCTGCGTAGAGCCACTGACTTATCCTTGAATTGTGTTTACAGAATTCTTCCAGAACTTCGAAGAGGAGACCAGTCGAGTGGAGACAGACTTGGACCCCATCAATTCTCCAGTGAAGGATGAGGCTGCTATGAACGTGCTCCGACTGGAATCTCGTGTTGCCGGCGTTGTTGACTATCTTGCTCGGTTGAAGGTTGCGATGTCGCGGATCGACACGTCGCTCTGGCCTAGGACGACACTTCAGAATGACCTCGAGTCCCTGATGACTCGACTGAATGAAGTCCCAGGTCGAGTGGCGGAATGGAAGAAATCTTCTGCTAGATGTGGCGCTGACGTCGCTCTGTCTCTGGTCCGCGTCCACTGCAAGGAGGCGTGAGAAGAAAAGTTATCCGCCATCCAAGTTGCCAATACCAGGAAGCACAACTTTCAAGACTTCATGGAGACTTTCATTGTTGCTGCCACTCGCATTGCAGACGGGATCGACTTGGACGAGTTCGTCGCCCCTTCCAGTCCTCTGCCTGAGGAATAAAAACTTTTATGCTTCACTTTAAATTTGCCTCGGAATGCCGAGTGGATTTTGTAACCGTTAAACTCTGTCGAGCTGGAGGATCGAGTACTTTGATCTGCGGTCTAAGACCTTTGGATCTTATCTGAACTTGATTTATCGTTGAATATCTTCATGAATTATCTGTCGAGTGGAACTTGTTCTTCACTCGAAATAACTTTGTATTTGTGGTGCAGCTCCGAAGGAGAAGGTAGCAGTCGATTTGCACCTCGTCGTCCTTGCGGATTGGGATGTGTTCCGTACTTAGGCGAGCACTGGGCTGCAGCTAAGCCCCCGAGTGGAAGGTCTGCTCTCCACTCGGTAGGATTTTAAAAACTTAGGTGAGTACTGGACTGCAGCTAAGCCCCCGAGTGGGAGGTCTGCTCTCCACTCGGTATGATTTTTTCAAACTTAGGCGAGTACTGGACTGCAGCTAAGCCCCCGAGTGGGAGGTCTGCTCTCCACTCGGTAGGATTTTTTTCAAACTTAGGCGAGTACTGGACTGCAGCTAAGCCCCCGAGTGGGAGGTCTGCTCTCCACTCGGTAGAATTTTTTCAAACTTAGGCGAGTACTGGACTGCAGCTAAGCCTCCGAGTGGGAGGTCTGCTCTCCACTCGGTAGGATTTTTTCAAACTTAGGCGAGTACTGGACTGCAGCTAAGCCCCCGAGTGGGAGGTTTGCTCTCCACTCGGTAGGATTTTTAAACACTTAGGCGAGCACTGGGCTGCAGCTAAGCCTTCGAGTGGGAGTCTGGCTCGCCACTCACTAGGATTTTTAAATACTTAGGCGAGCACTGAGCTGCAGCTAAGCCTCCGAGTGGGAGTCTGGCTCGCCACTCGGTAGGATTTTTAAATACTTAGGCGAGCACTGAGCTGTAGCTAAGCCTCCGAGTGGGAGTCTGGCTCACCACTCGGTAGGATTTTTAAACACTTAGGAGAGCACTGGGCTACAGCTAAGCCTCCGAGTGGGAGTCTGGCTCGCCACTC
>NC_041384.1:701514827-701561341 GCF_002162155.2 Triticum dicoccoides
CTCGGTAGGATTTTTAAACACTTAGGCGAGCACTGGGCTGCAGCTAAGCCTCCGAGTGGGAGACTGGCTCACCACTTGGTAGGATTTTTAAACACTTAGGCGAGCACTGAGCCGTAGCTAAACCTCCAAGTGGGAGTCTGGCTCGCCACTCGGTAGGATTTTTAAACACTTAGGCGAGTATTGGGCTGCAGCTAAGCCTCCGAGTGGGAGTCTGGCTCACCACTCGGTAGGATTTTTAAACACTTAGGCGAGCACTAGGCTGCAGCTAAGCCTCCGAGTGGGAGTCTGGCTCACCACTCGGTAGGATTTTTTTACAAACTTAGGCAAAACGGATTCGCAGCTAAGCCACCCACTGGGGGATTTCACACGCAAACAAAAGCGACAACAATTATAGGAAAAATTGTAACACTCTTGTCTTTGATAAATAGACTACAGAAGTTTTTCTTATTACATCTCATCCGAATGAGAATTCAAGTGTAAAAGGGGCGGAGCAGTTCTGCATTCCAAGCTCGTGGCTCATCGATCTGGCGATCGACATTGTAAAGGTGATACGCTCCATTGTGGAGGACTCTGGTGACGATGAAGGGGCCTTCCCAAGTAGGACCGAGCTTGTGTGGTTTCTGTTGATCCACTCGGAGGACCAAATCTCCTTCTTGGAAGGCTCGACTCTTCACATTTCTGGCATGGAATCGACGCAAGTCTTGCTAATAAATGGTCGACTGGATCATAGCCATTTCTCTTTCTTCTTCCAGGAGGTCGACTGCATCTTGTCGGGCTTGTTCTGCTTCATCTTCGGTATAAAGCTCGACTCGGGGTGCATTGTGAAGTAGATCACTCGGCAGGACTGCTTCCGCTCCGTAAACCAGAAAGAACGGAGTTCTTCCAGTCGACCGATTTGGGGTGGTCCTCAATCCCCACAGAACTGACAGAAGCTCGTCGACCCAAGCGCCTGCTGCATGCTTGAGATCACGCATCAGCCGAGGCTTTAGTCCTTTGAGAATCAGACTATTTGCCCTTTCTTCTTGTCCATTCGACTGGGGGTGGGCGACCGATGCGTAGTCGACTCGTGTGCCTTGAGAGGCACAAAAAGCTCTGAACTTGTCTGAATCAAAGTTTGACCCATTGTCGGTGATGATGCTATGCGGGACTCCATATCTGAATGTTAACTCTCTGACGAAACTGATAGCAGTGCAAGCATCAAGATTCTTGATAGGCTTAGCTTCAATCCATTTGGTAAACTTGTCGACTGCCACAAGCACATGTGTGAAACCGCTCCTGCCTGTTCTCAATGGGCCAACCATGTCCAGTCCCCAAACAGCGAAGGGCCAAACGAGTGGAATGGTCTTCAGGGCTGATGCAGGCTTGTGCGACATGTTGGAGTAGAACTGGCACCCTTCACACTTGTCGACTATCTCTTTTGCCATTTCATTCGCTCCTAGCCAGTAAAATCCCGCTCGGTATGCTTTAGCCACAATGGTCTGAGAGGACGCATGATGACCACAGGTCCCCAAGTGGATATCATCAAGGATTATCTGACCTTCTTCTGGTGTTATACACTTCTGACCGACTCCAGTCGCGCTTTCTCTATACAACTGTCCCTTTATGACTGTAAAGGCCTTGGATCGACGGACGATCTGTCGAGCCTCTTCTTCGTCCTCCGGGAGTTCCTTTCTCAGGATATACGCGATGTACGGTATCGTCCAGTCGGGGGTGATTGCCAAAACTTCCATGATTAGGTCGACCACTGCCGGAATTTTAACTTCAGTCGGATCTGTGGCACTCTTTGGCTGCGGGGCTTCATCTGTAAAAGGATCTTCTTGGACTGATGGCGAGTGGATGTGTTCCAAAAACACATTGCTGGGGATGGCTTCTCTCTTGGAGCCTATCTTTGCCAAATCATCAGCCGCTTGATTTTTTAGTCGGGGGATGTGATGAAGCTCTAACCCCTCGAATTTCTTCTCTAACTTTCTCACTGCATTGCAATAACCAGTCATAGCTGGACTTCTGACGTCCCACTCCTTCATCACCTCATTAACCACCAAATCTGAGTTGCCATAGACCATGAGGTGATGGACGCCGAGTGAAATGGCCATGCGCAACCCATACTAAAGTGCTTCATATTCTGCTTCGTTATTGGAGGAATCGAAGTGAATCTGGAGAACATATCTGAGCTTATCTCCTCGGGGGGGAAACCAATACTACCCCAGCACCGGAACCATTCAGCATCTTAGATCCATCGAAGAACATGGTCCAGTGCTCTGAGTGAACTTGAGTCGGAAGTTGCTGTTCGATCCACTCGGTGACGAAATCTGCAATTGCTTGGGACTTGATAGCTTTCTTTGCCTCAAACTTGATATCTAGGGGAAGAAGTTCAATCGCCCATTTGGCCACTCAACCAGTTGCATCTCTGTTGCACAAAATCTCTGATAGTGGAGCATCGCTGACGACTGTAATGGAATGATCAGAGAAGTAATGTGCAACCTTCTTCGTGGTCATATAAATCCCATATACAAGCTTCTGGTAATGAGGATATATTTGCTTTGAAGGAGTCAAAACTTTAGAAACATAATATACTGGGCGCTGAACTTTGAAGGCCTTTCCTTCTTCTTCCCGCTCGACCGTAAGTACTGTACTGACAACTTGTCCTATGGCTGCCATGTAAAGCAGCAAAGGTTCCTTGCTGATTGGGGCAGCAAGCACCGGCTGGGTGGAGAGCAGAGCTTTGAGCTCTGTAAACGCTGCATCAGCTTCTGGAGTCCACTCGAACTTGTCGGACTTCTTCATCAGTCGGTAAAGAGGCAATGCCTTTTCACCGAGGCCAGAGATGAATCGACTTAAAGCGGCCAAGCATCCTGTAAGCTTCTGGACGTCATGCACACGCACAGGACATTTCATCCGGAGTATAGCACCAATTTTTTCAGGATTGGCGTCGATTCCCCGTTTGGAAATGAGAAAACCGAGTAACTTCCCACCTGGAACTCCGAATGTGCACTTTGACGGATTAAGATTGATATCATACCTCCTGAGGTTGGCAAAGGTTTCAGCAAGGTGAGTCAGCAGGTCGGAACCCTTCCGTGACTTAACCACAATATCATCCATGTATGCCTCCACATTCCGACTGATTTGAGTGAGCAAACACTTCTGAATCATCCTTATGAACGTGGCTCCAGCATTCTTGAGGCCGAACGGCATGGTGACATAACAGAAGCACCCGAATGGAGTGATGAAAGATGTTTTGATCTCGTAGGGCCCGTACAGACGGATCTGATGGTACCCGGAATAGGCGTCTAGAAAAGACAAACGCTCACATCCCGCAGTCAAGTCGACTATCTGGTCGATGTGGGGGATAGGAAAATGATCTTTCGGGCAGGCCCGATTGATATGCTTGAAATCAATGCACATGCGAAGTGACTTGTCCTTCTTGGGGACCATGACAACATTGGCGAGCCACTCGGAGTGGTAAATTTCTCGGATGAACTCCGCTGCTAAGAGTCGAGCCACCTCCTCGCCAATGGCCTTCCTCTTCTGGACGGCGGACCGTCGAAGATGTTCTTTCATAGGTTTAAATTTTGGGTCGACTCATAGACGGTGCTCAGCCAGCCCCCTGGGAACTCCAGGCATGTCAGCAGGCTTCCATGCGAAGATGTCCTAGTTCTCACAGAGGAACTGGACGAGCGCTTCTTCCTATTTGGAGTCGAGCGTCGTTGAGATGTGAGTCGGAGCAGCATTTGGATCGGTCGGGTGAATGTGAACCGCCTTCGTTTCACCGGACGACTGAAAAGCTGATTCTGAAGCAGGCTTCCTAGCTCGTAGCAACTCACTCGGATCTGCAGTCTTCTGATACTCTTGCAGCTCGACCACTGCCATCTGAGCGTCAGCAATCTTTGAGCCTTTCTGAAAACACTCTTCTGCTTTCTTCCGATTGCCTGTAACAGTGATCACACCTTTGGGACCAGGCATCTTCAATTTGAGATACACATAACATGGTCAAGCCATGAAGCGTGCATAAGCTAGCCTGCCCAAAATAGCGTGATAAGCACTTTGGAAATCCACAACTTCGAATGTCAACTTTTCCTTGCGGTAATTCTTGGAATCACCGAAAACCACATCAAGAGCAATTTGGCCGAGTGACTCGGCTTTCTTCCCAGGAATGACTCCATGGAAACTCATGTTACTGGTACTGAGCCTGGACATCAGAATGCCCATCCCTTTCAATGTTTCTCCATACAGTATGTTCAAACCGCTGCCTCCATCCATCAGGACTTTGGTCAGTCGAGTGCCTTCGACAACTGGGTCGACCACCAGAGCTTGCCTCCCAGGGGTGGCAATGTGTGTAGGGTGATCAGACTGGTCGAATGTGATGGCAGTCTGGGACCACTTCAAATAATTGGGTGTTGCCGGAGCAACCATATTTACCTCACGGTTAATAACCTTCAGTCGACTTTTGCTCTCAACATCAGCAAAAATCATCAGGGTGGAATTGACCTGGGGGTACCCATCGTCACTATCTTCCTTGTCCTCAACTTTGTCCGACTCCTTTTCCTTATCTTTGGACTGCTTGCCCTGAAACTGCTGGATCAGAAGCCGACACTGTCGAGTGGTATGCTTTGGGTAAATGAGTTTACCCTCTTCATCTTTCTTGGTGTGGATGTGACACGGTAGATCCAAAACATCATTTTCATCTTGGTCTTTAACTTTCTTGGGGTTCCAAGGTCCTTTGGGTTTTCCCTTAAATTTTCCCTGGGTTACGGCCAGGGCCTCCCCAGGAGCGACTGGCTCGGCTTTCCGCTTCTGTTTCCGACTGGAATTTCCTCCGGTTTCCTGGGCGACTGCTTTATGCTTGCCACTCCGGAGTCGATCCTCATCTTCACCATTAGCGTATTTGGTGGCAATCTCCATCATCCGATTCAGAGACATCTCTCCGGTTCGACCGAACCTCAGATTCAATTCTCTGTACTTAACGCCTTCTTTAAAGGCACAAACTGCTTGATGATCTGGTACATTTTCAACTGTGTGATGCAATGTGATCCACCTCTGGATGTAATCCCTCAGAGTTTCATTCGGTTTCTGCACGCAAGACCGCAATTCCGTAAGGCCTGCAGGTCGCTTGCATGTTCCTTCAAATGTGGTGATAAACACTCGGGAGAGATCCTCCCAAGTGTAAATGCTGCTGGGTGTTAACTGATTCAGCCACGCTCTGGCCGAGCCTTCTAACATGAGAGGCAAGTGCTTCATGGCTACCTCATCATTCCCACCGCCAATCTGGACAGCCACGCGGTAATCTTTGAGCCAAGTATCAGGCTTGGACTCACCGGTGAACTTACTAACTCCAGTCGCCAACCTGAAGTTGAGAGGAATTACAGCGGCTCTGATGGCTCGACTGAAACACTCCGGCCCTAAAACATATACTCTGCTACTGGTAGGCGCATCTCTGTCGTGGCCTTCTCGGTGAGCTCTATTCCTGTCGACCAAACATTGAACGAGAATGGACCTCGCATCAAAGCCTGGTTCCCTGGGGTCGACTGGAATTCTCCGCCCAACACTATGAGGGCGTCTGTCATCCTGCTGTCGAGGCACATATGATCCACTCCTCGGGGAAGGGGTTGGCACTCGACGTCGATCATCATGATCGAATCGGTGATCATACTGCTCATTCCTTCTGTACTGATCACGCCGGTCTCCACGTCCCTCACGCCTCGGAGGCGATCTTGGGCTGTGAGCCAACTGGACTGTATCCGCTGCAACGGATCGACTGTGGATCCTGTTTCGCGACTGAGAAACAGCGGAATTCTGGTCTCCCGCTGCCCGGAGCAACGCTCTGATTTGCAACAAGCCTCTGCCAGCCTCTGACTGGGAGGGCTGAATCGACTCTGCTATACGGGCCGCAGCCACCAAATTCTGAATCGGAGTACGATATACCTGCGGGGGCAGAAAAAGTTGACATCGACTGGATTCTGGAGCCCGTTGACGCGCTCGCTCGTCGAGTATTCGCTGGAGATTCTCCAGTCGAGTGCGCTCGGCCAAGTTAGCCAAGCGCGCGTCCTCCAAGGCTCGGGTCTCGGGGGTTTCTCCAATGATAGGAGTGTGGAGTGCATCCATGTTCCGGCGGCGAAGCTCCTCCCGCTACAATGACGTGAGAGGCTCGGGGAGATACTCCTCGTGAGGACGCGACGGGTCGCCCCCATCCGCGCCTCCGTCAGCGCGGGGGAAACCGGGAGGACTGCGTGGCCCATCGATCACCAGAACCTCTGCAGCTGGGTCACTACTGTCGCATTCGGATGCGGTCTCTGCGGAGCCAGTCGACAGGTCGAACAGGCCGTAGAGGGATTCGTCGGGCTCGATTGCCGCGACTTGTGGGGTGGCCGACTGGCGGGCCACCGCATGTCTCACCCACCTCTGAAGCCTCGACCGACCGGAGCGCTTGCACCGGCGAGAAACAGGGCGGGGAGATGCCACAGGAGCCGACCGATACTGGGTCGACGGCTGCCGCAGGAGGACACCACGGACGCATGCGCGAAAGTGCGTCGCCCCGCGGACGGGGAGCGCATTGACGTCGAGTGGAGCCTCCTGAAGCCAAGCGGAGTCGTCGGCGATGAACGTGAGCGCGCCGAGACGGATCTCGCGGCCCTCCACCAAAGCTCCGCCCGAAACCATGATCAAAGAGATCGGAAAAAATCGCAACTTCTCCAACTAGGCGCTAAGACTCCTGGCCCCACGGTGGGCGCCAACTGTCGTGGTTCTAACTCTGACAGTGATGTAGGGGGGTATGTATGGAGAGGCTAGATCTTAGCTATGGAGGAGTTGTAAGCACACGAGGATTACGAGTTCAGGCCCTTCTCGGAGGAAATAACAGCCCTACGTCTCGGTGCCCGGAGGCGGTCGACTGAATTATGTGTGTATGAATAACAGGGGTGCGAACCCTTGATACTGAGGAGGGGGTGGCTTATATAGAGTTTGCCAGGCCCCTCCAGCCCTCAGTAATGCAGGGTTTAAAGTACATTAAGACTGGGGGTTACTGGTAATGCCCCTAATAAAGTGCTATGATGACCATAAAAGCTACTTAATCGTGCAGGGTGACTTTAGATCTCCTGGCAGTCGAGTGGTTGGATCTTGGTCGAGTGGTTGCTTCGTGGTCGAGTGTCTTGAATCCGTCGAGTGGGATACCTCCAAGTCGATTGAAAGGTGACTTCTTCTAGGGATGTCCTTGGGTAGGGTACTTAGGACAGGTCCATGCCCCTATCCTAGGTACATAGCTTCATCATGCGCTCCCTGATTCTGCCCTTTCACCGTTTCTTAAATTCCCGGAGATCCGTAACTCCGGTTGGGCTGAAATTTTGACACGATTTTTATCCAGATATTGGCTTTATTGCTGCGAAAGAAGCGCACCAACCGCCTTACGGAGTGGCCACGAGGGCCCGGGGCGCGCCCTACCTCCTGGGGCGCGCTCCTCACCCTCGTGGGCCCCTCGGGCATCGTCTCGCGTTAATTCCAGTTCCCAAAATTCACATATATTCCAAAAAATCTCCGTAAGTTTTTATCCCGTTTGGACTCCATTTGATATGGATTTTCTGCGAAACAAAAAACATGCAACAAACAGGAACTGGCACTGGGCGCTGGATCAATATGTTAGTCCCAAAAATAGTATAAAAAGTTTCCAAAATTATGTAAAAGTTGTAGAATATTGGCATGGAACAATAAAAAATCATAGATACGACGGTGATGTATCAATAAGGTTGATGAGTTCAACATTAGCATGGTAAGGTTGATAACTATATCATTAGAAGGATGGTAACTAGAACGTGTGGTAACTTTAGTGTGATAAGGTTGATAGGTTCAACATTAGCACCCTGGTAACAAATAGCATGGTAAGGTTGATAATTGTATCATTAGAGTGCTGATAACTAGAGCGTGAGAAACATGGTAAGTTTAGCATGGGCAGCATGATAACTTTACATCGAAATTCTTGGGATATATTTCAATAACTTCTTCCTTGGTGAAAATTTACCATGGTGTTTGAGAGTAAGTTATTAGCTATGTGGAACGTAAAAATATCGTTTTTTTCCACACATAAGTTTATCGGCGTAAGTTTTTAACAACATTTTTTCTCTCAGTCAAAAGTTACCATGGTGTTTGTACACAAACTATAATGTTTTGCGGTACATATATTACCATATTATTTACACAGAAGTTATCAAGATATATTTCAAGAACCAGTCAAAGTTACCGTGGATTTTATTATGTAAGTTATCGGTGGTGCATATATTATCATGTTAATTACACAAAAGTTACCGGGGTATGTTTTTAACTACTTTTTTTCATGGGTCAAATTTTTGCGGTGTTTGGATGTAAGTTATCATGTCTATGGTGTGCGTATTACCATGAAATTTACGCAGAAATTATCAGTGCTAAGTTTTTCAATAATATCTTTCCCCTAAGCCAAAGGTTATCATAGTGTTTGCCTATGGTGTGTAAATAAAAAAAATCTAAAACTTCATGGATGTGATTATGAGAAAATGTTTTAAAAGCTTGCAAAGTTTTGTCAACAAAAAAATAAAATGATCTCAATACAAAACGAAATAGAAATGATGCTCTCGTTCACATGTTTTTAGCACAAATTTGTTTTTTTTTTGTACAAAGCTCATTGGATGTCATTTCGCTACCAAATTTTGCAAGCACCTAAAACATTTCGACAAATCACATCCCAAAAATTGCAGATTTTTTTAATAAATTTTTTGACCGTGGGTGCACTGGTGGTGCAAAAACCCACACTCTTTCGACGACACAACACCGACGATGACGACTGAAGCTGTGGCCGCTTGGCTCGGTTATGATGGTCACGCTACTGCCATCAATAACTCTGGTGGCTAGTAGTTCATACTCCGTACGGCGGCCACGAGCTGCATCACAGGCGTTGACGCTTCGGCCAACAGCCGAACTGGCGGAAGCATGGCGTGGCGATGAGACCTCTAGCAGCGGGGTTGGGCAGTGGGGTTAGGGGTGGACGCACAAGCGATGACGGAAGACTTCCTGGGCGAAAACACCAGCGGTAGTAGGCAGGTGGATGAGCTAGCATGGTGCGGGAATGTTTGGCGCGGTAGTTGGGGCCATGCACGCGAGCGGCTGTGTTTTGCTAGAGCCAAACGGGTGATTCAAATTTGTTGGAATTTTGCTAGTAGGCCTTGTGGCCCAAAGCCCAACTAAAATTCTGAAATTCTCTTGGCCCATTGATGCACACATGTGAGTGGAGTGAGTGAGGCTAAAGTTTAGTCCCACCCCGAAGTTGAGAGAGAGTTGCACATCTTTATAAGGTGAGCTTTTCTACCACTTGTATGAGCATGAGAAGAGGAGACCTACTCGTTCGCCTCGCCACGCCTCGCCTCGCCTCGTCACGACGCGCCGCGCCGCGCCGCGCTGCGGATTGCGGGATTGAGCCGAGCCGAGGACAGAGCTATGCACGTTGAGCCGAGGACATATAGAGGGGCGATCAGATTTTTGGGGAGCGCACTCGCGCGACGACTTCTTCCCCGACCTCGGCAACCTCATCCTCGACGACATGGGCGACAACGTCAACACCGGCGGTGCTGCTCCCGCTGCACCGTATGTGATTCTATCCTTCATGTTCGAGATCGTGGTAGAATTCATGTTTGTCTTCATGAGGTAAAAATCAACTACTCCCTTCCTTTTAGTTTATAGTGCTTTTAAAATGAAAAACCTTAGTTTTTCAGATAAGCCGTGTAAGAGCATCTCTAGCAGACCCCGTGTAATGCCGATCCGCAAAATGCGTTTATAGTTCGCTGCAGATGAGATTTGCGGTCGAATTCATGCGTTGCGGATCAGCCCCCTATATGAAACTGTAAAATTTTAAAAAAGCATTCGCCTGAGAAACTTGCAACGACATTGATCATACATTAATTTATCTACATACTACATTGATCATACATAGTTCATCTACATTGATCATACTAGTGGGGAAATCTGCAGGCCCGAGCCTAGCTACAGAAAATCGACGAGCTCGCGGAGGCAACGACGCGGCGGAGGAGCCAGAGAAGCTCAGTCCTCGTCGAAGGAGTCGAGGTCGATGAAGAACTTGGCCTGCTCCGCCTTCATGACGCACAGGTCCGCCTCCTTGGACACGTGCGCCTGCGACGCCGCGATGCCCGTCTGGAGGAACATCTGCTCGTACTCGAGCTCGCGGCGGCGGCCGCGAGCTCGCGCTCGTACTCGACCATCTCGCACCGTTTGAACACCGACGGCGGCCGGCTTCCGTGGTTGAGCCACCTCCGCGCGCCCCGCTTGCGTACGGCGTCGAATCTAGTGCGGTGGCGGCGCTCCGCGTCATCCCCAGAGCTCCCGTAGCCATCCATGGCTTTTTTAGGCTCGCCGGCGACGAGATATTGGGCGGAGGAGGAGGGGAATCATGGCGGAGCAGCGGCGGAGGCGGATAGGGTTTGACCCGTATCCGAGCGGCGAAATCGCATATATAGGGTGGGGAGAGTGTTTTTGTGGGCCGCGTTAAAAAATTTACAGGCCGGACCGCGGATACGGTGTCTATTCTGACCAGAGAAACGAGCCGAACCCGTATACTCGCCGGAATTATACGAGTTTAATTTTTTTGCATAGTAATACGTGTCTCATTAATAAAATAAAGATTCATTTATAGGCCACGTAAACATCGACATTACATGACTGAAAAGATAAGATAACCTATGCAAAAAAAACTAGCACATGTTCCTCTCCACTAAGAAAAAGAAGACAACATCACTTTTTCACTCGAGCTCGTCCTATCTCTTTTATGGGGTCGGCTAGAGATGCTCTAAGTGAAAAGGAGGGAGTATTTATATAAATCTACGTCGTCTATATTGGAGACGCTTAAAAGGACACCATCCCCTGTGCGTGCCAAATTGGCGAACCTCCTTCCTTTGGAAGTGACAAATCGCCGAGCGACTAGCGCGCCGCCCACAAGGTTTGTCTCTTCTCCCCTCCCTCCCTCTCTGCTGCGCCGCCTCCTTCCTTTGGAAGAGACAAATCGCCGAGCGACTAGCGCGCCGCCCACAAGGTTTGTCTCTTCTCCCCTCCCTCCCTCTCTGCTGCGCCGCCGCTAGGGTTAGCCTGGGCCGCGCCGTCGCCTAGACTCCGCGGGACGCGATGTGGTTGCTCTCGCTCGGTCACGGCCAGGAGGGTGGACTGGCGGTCGACGAGTTGTCGAGCGAAGGAGGGCCGCCGCTTGCTCTGCCACCCCCGATCTGGAATAGAAGGGAGCAACTCCGGCGGCGAAGGAGATGGGGAGAGGACGGCGGATTGGGGGCAGATGCTGCTGCTATTTGTATGAAGGATTGGGGAAGAAGATGGATCTCTGTTTGGGAGAGCAGAAAGGATTGCCTGCTGCATGAGAGAGCAGAGGGGATGCAGTGTAGTGTAGATATGAGGATCTGCTTGATTTGCTTGATGCTTGTGCTGCTGCTTGCTTTGCTTCATACTTTTGTTCGTTTCTCGTTTGCTCATCTCTTCTTAATCAACTGCTGTGATTCTTACAACTTGTGTCCTTTGTCCCTTTTGCAGGGAGGATTAGGTTATTAGATTCTGCAATGGACTCCGTCCTTGAGATCCAGAGTCAAGCGAAGCAGCAACTTCAGCGTGCAGCAATGGCAGCCGCACCGGGTGAAGTTCTCCCGCCTTGTAAGAGGCAAAAGAAGAACTCCAGTTGTCTGGGAACCTCCGCCGTCCTTCCGGCCACGGCGACTGCCGACTGGTCCGCGCTCCAGCTCGACATAGTCCGCCGCATCGCCGACTCCTTCCTCGCCACCAATGACATTGACTGCTACATGGACTTCCGCGCCGTCTGCCACAGCTGGCGTTCCGCCACCGACGACCCCAAGGACAACATTTTGGACTACCGGTTCCTTCCGCGCCGATGGATCATCCTCGACGAGGTCTTTCAGAGTGGGACTCACCGCCTCTTGGTAAACACCTCCACCGGCCGAATCCTTCACAGGGAGCTCCCGCTGCTCTCCGACTACTATATCGTCACCACCACTCTCGACGGCTTCTTCGTCCTGGCCGATAGGGCCCCCCCTCATGCTGCCCGTGTCTTCAACCCTCTCACTGGTGGCGTCCTCCCTTTCACCGTGCCCGTGCCGCCTGAGGTGAAGGTCACCTGTTCGCTCTGCTTTGAGTTTGCTTCGCCCATGCTCACCTTGCTCTCCAAGTCATTTTGCAAAATATACATAGCCAGTCCTCACAGTATCCGCACCGAAGACTTTGAGATTTCACTCTATGGTCTGTTTCGGAGGGCGGTCGAAGGTGATTTGGCCGGCCTTTGGTGGCTACCAGCCGGAAGCTTGGAATCAGCCGAAGCAGCTGCTGTGAATGCGATTGGCAAGATCTGCGATGTGATGAAGTCGCTCCATGTTGACCCGTTGAAGTTCTTTTCTGGTGATCCTCCTGATATTGGGCTTGCAGACGACACCAAGTGTTTCCTAATGGATTTTGGTGGACAACTGCTGGCCACCATCAAGGGACAACTCGTCCAGATTTTCAGGTACGAAGCCAAGAATGGCGTGCTTTTGCATTTGAAGAGCATCGGCAACCATGCCATCTTCCTTGGTCATCATAGGTGCATAGCTGTGGATACTGATATGTTCCCATTGATCGAGGCAAACTGTGTTTACTACACTGAACAACTGGGTTTGTCTGCTCGTATCCGGAAATGCAACATCAAGGACGAGAAAGTAGAGAGCATCTCGGAAGCCGTTGATTTTGTGAAGCAGGACAAGCAGTTTGTCCTTGTTGGCGACCGTCCTTTTACGATCATCCAGCTTCTGGCAAGCTACACCATCAACATACGGGATTCTGAACTGGCCTTACATCATATCACATGAGGTGCTGATAAACTGGATGATCTGACCTATGGTATGCATTGCTAAGAATGGGTTCCTGTTTTGTTGCTTTGGTTAAGCGTTGATTTGTTCTGGGCAAGAAACGGATTGAATCTAGGCTGTATCTTCTATGATGGAATTACTGTCTACTACCTTATGTCCTCCACTGTTTAGCTTTATGCTAGTGTGCAATGTGGTTCTTAATTTCTTCAGTAGATAATGTCAGCTCAACCTGTCCCCCCTTTTATGTATTTAGCTTTGCAACTGAATCTTTAAAAATGTGTCATGCCTCATTGTTCTCTATGATGTTTTTAATATGGCAATATTTTGTCTAGGCAAGAAACAGGTTTTAGATATGCTTACCAGTGGTTTGTGGAACTACTGTATGTCGCGGCTATTATTTTCCGAATGCTTCCTAGTGTGTACGCTTGTACCACATGTACTGTTTGCTTTCGTAATTTCTTCTTCAAACAAAGTATGTTGCAGCTCACCGTTGCTGCCCTTACAAACTAAGATGTGTGTTGTAGCTCACCATTGCTGCCAAGAACTTAAGGCAGGCTTCACAGATAAAAATTAATGATGGAATTTGTAGTTGCTGTTTCTAGATGGGGTTTTGTAGGTTTAGCTGTTCACATACTTTTGTCGGGAATGACGGTGTTTTACTATTACTTCCTCCGTTCCTAAATATAAGTATTTTTTTAGAGCCAATGCGAACTACATATGGAGCAAAATGAGTGAATCTACACTTTAAAATATGTCTATATACATCCGCATGTAGTCTTCATTGAAATCTCTAAAAAGACTTATATTTAGGAACGGAGGGAGCACATGCATAGACCGTGTCTTGCATGTTCATAAGATGCATGTGTTGATTGGATCATCCTATGAAACAGAGTTGTTGAGAATGAAGCTTGTTTGGTCATGGAGATGTAACCAATCACTTTGAACTCCTCCTGAAAGCATGCTGGTAATATGCACCACTAGTGTTGGCAAGATTGAAAACCATTCTGTTGGGAGGTTGTTCTATGCGGTCTTACCTAGTTACCTGGTACTACTGTTATTTCAGTGGCCGAATGCAATTATCAGGGCTCTAATCTACTCCCTCCGTCCCATAATATAAGAACGTTTTTCACACTAGTGTAGTGTCCAAAACGCTCTTATATTATGGGACGGAGGGAGTACTTTGTATCAGCCGAGGGGGTGCTTAGAGATTTTCTTCTATTAAAATATGACGCCAAGGGCCAGTCCTGACTGGTCTCGTTTTTTTTAATCTACTTTGTACCTGGTCAATGTCTTTCACAAAATAAATGCAAAATCATTGTTCCACAATAACACCAGCAATGATTTTATTCTGGATGAAAATACTTCAAAAATTGATAATTATTTCAACCCATTCAAACAGGAGGTTTGTACTGCAAATATATGATTTGTTCGTCCAAAAAACTGGGACAAGCAAAGTAGCTTCCTACGATTATTGGAAGCAAACAAAATAGATTTGGATCTGGTTTCTCAAGTTCTGTCCGTTGAAACATCCCAAATAAGTTTGGTCGATTTTTTTTTCATTTGCAACGTCAGCAAATAGTTCAGTGTCTGGTTTTCTAAATTTCAATATTATTTTATGATTTCCCCAACTAGGATAATAATATTGAGAAACAGTATAACATAGCCACCTACGAGCCCTCTCAGCGACTTGAGATACTAAGCCATTGGATCCTTGCATGAGCGCACTAGATCGATTGGCCGTCTCGCTGGCATCCGGGAGACCGGGAGGCATTTTTCACCTGTCACCCCGCTTGCCACGCCTGGCCCACCGTCTCCGGGCCGCTGCTCCGGAGACTGACCTGGGCGTTCTCTCTTTAGTTGGGCCGAATAGGGCCGAGTTTATTGGAAGTCGATCCACGCTGTTTGTTTCTTGGTTCTCCGCAGCCCTCCGAGCATTTGCTTCGGTTCATCTCCTTGTGGCGGCGGCGTTTGTCACGATTTGGCCTCCTCGTTCGGCGGCGCAGGACGTGTGGGCTGCGGCGGCGCATCAACAACGGTGGTGGGTTAGGCAGTGGCGTATGGTTGGGGACGGCAGCGACTTTCTCGCGCTTCACTCCGGCCGACTGTCCATCTCTCCTGAATCCCAATGCTTCGTGCCTCTCCTCGGCACAGCAACGGCGGCTGTGTGCGTCGTACTCCCGGCTTCCTCACTTGTGCCCGATGTGTCTTGCGCTGGTGCTCCGTCTGAGGGTTGTATGATTGTATCCGTCCAAGAGTCCAAGACCGCCCTCCATACGAAGGCGCTTCTTGGCTAACAACGCTCCCTTACCTACCTGGCAGTCTGGTACCAAAACTTTCTCCCCATCCTTTCTCTTTCTCTGCGTATGCAAACTCTTTCTTAAATTATGATGGAGCACTGCCTATTTTGATCTTGTGCATCCAAACTCTTTCCTATACTAGGATGGAGCCCTGCCTATTTTGATCTCGCGAGGCAACACGACCTACGTAGGTAATCTTTTTAAGTAAATTTAATCACAGTACATTTTAAGTTTTGAACTGTAATATGTAATAAGCATAACAACATTGTTATTCACCAAAACTTGGGACGTAATTTATGTGACACTCAGATCAATTAGAACATATGCTATATCTAACTTTCTTTATGCATGACAAGCTGATATTTCAGTTTTGGTTGCCCAGACTGGGAATACTGAATTTTGTTGGACAAAACAAACATGCAGAGAACTTTAGAAAATGATCCACATGTACCCGGCCTTATGGTTTGTTGAATGATGGATGTGTCCCCCCACTGCTTGATCAAATGCATTCTTGCCAAACCCTTTTCTTTATATTTTCTTACTACAGAAACATCTTACATTTTGAGACAGGGTGAGTACTACGAAATGACAAAATGAGAAACAAACGAGCTTAAAAATAAACAATATATACTTCTGCTATGAACAAACTTAACTTAACTTTTTGTATTTTTTAAATAAGTATGAAAGTGCTAGTGATCGACTAGAGGGGGGTGAATAGGCAATTTTTATGAAAGTCTTCAAAACATGGAAGTTTCGAAGACAAACGATAAAAATAAACTAATTACCATGCAGCGGAAGGTAGACTACACTAGGCAAACCATAGTCAAGTATTCAATGGAGTGAAAGCACAATGACTAATAGCAGCTAGGCAGTAAAGATCAGGTAGGAAGATATTGTGAAGCCAATCAGAACAAGCAGTCACTCAGTGAAGACAAAAGATAATGCAATCATACAATGACTTCACAAGGACCAACAGTAAGCAAAGGGAAGGGAAGGATGAAACCAGTGACTCGTTGAAGACAATGATTTGTTGGACCAGTTCCAGTTGCTGTGACAACTGTACGTCTGGTTAGGGAGGCTGAGATTCAACTCAGAAGACCTCGTCTTCACCTTATTCCCCTTGAGATAAGGACACCCAGTCCTCGGCCAATCACTCTGGTAAGTCTTCAAGGTAGACTTCCAAACCTTCACAGACTTCGTTCACCGGTGATCCACAATGACTCTTGGATGCTCAGAACGCGATGCCTAACCGGCTGGAGGATTCACAGTCCTCAAGTGTAATAAGTCTTCAGATCACACAGACAGGAAGACTTAAGTGATGCCTAACACTCTTTGGCTCTGGGTGTTTAGGGCTTTATCCTCGCAAGGAATTCTCTCTCAAAGGCTTCGAGGTGGGTTGCTCTCAAACGACAAAAGCCGTGTACTAACTCTGAGCAGCCAACCGTTTATGGTTGTAGGGGGTGGGCTATTTATAGCCACTAGGCAACCCAACCTGATTTGTCCGAAATGACCCTTGGTCACTAAGGAACTGACACGTGTTCCAACGGTCAGATTTCAAACACACACGCAATATTACTTGAGCTACAAGCAAAGCTGACTTATCCAACTCTGGACAAGATTTGCTCTCATAGTCTTCACTCGAAGACATAGGATTTTGGTTAAGCATCACTTCAGTCATTCTGACTGGTTCACTTGGACCCCACTTAACAGTACGGTGGTTCCTATGACTCAACAAGGAAAAACACATAACGATGAAACTGCTAAGTCTTCGCGCTCCATAGTCTTCACGCGATGTCTTCTCTTGTCATAGTCTTCAATGTGAATGTCTTCACATACCACCTTTGACTTCAATGTCTTCTTACATTTTTAGGGGTCATCTCTGGTAGGAAAACCGAATCAATGAGGGACTTCTACCTGTGTTATCCTGCAATTCTCACAAACACATTAGTCCCTCAACTAGGTTTGTCGTCAATACTCCAAAACCAACTAGGGGTGGCACTAGATGCACTTACAATCTCCCCCTTTTTGGTGATTGATGACAAACTAGTTGAAGTTTTCAACGGGGAATAAAATATGTGAAATTGTAAGGATAGGGGATTGTCATCATAAGTGGCAAAGGCTCCCCCTGAAGATGTGCATATAAGTAATTTGCTTTTGGTATGCAAATGCACATGGCAGGTTGTACTTGTGGAGATCCTCTTCAACTTATGATGACAATTCATCATGCAAGAAAAGTATGTGAAGATAATGACATGCATAATGAAAAATGGACGTCTGCAAAATGATCTAAGCGCAGAATTTATCGTCGCACATGCAGAATTTATCATCGCATCACAGAATAGCAAATAAGTAGCAGACGACCATCGAGTTTAAGTGTTACAACTCAAAGAACCAAATGTATCGAAAACGAGAGTTGTAAGCACTTGGCAAAATATAAAACCACCGCCCATATGGACCCGCTTGAAGACTATCAAACTCATATGCTTCTCCCCCTTTTGTTAGTAAGGACCAAAAAGGTTTGAAGACATAGAGCACCTACTCGTTCCCATGAGGAGTTGGTGAAGCAGCAGGGTCGTCGGAGTTGGTTGGCGGTGCAGGCGAACTCGGTGTAGTGGTGATTCGCGCCGAAGGTGGTGAAGTAGCATCGTCTTCATCATTGATGACACGTGCATTCACTGTTGCAGCAGAGGAGGAGAACTCAGAGTCTTCAAGAGACGGAGTACGCCATAGCAAGGTCCTTCTTGGAGGTGTTGAGTCAAACTTGAAGCGTTCAGAGAAACCATCCTCTTGAAGATCATCTTCAGAACACATAAGCGTCAGCCCTTTCCATGTACGCCGACAAGTTTCATGGGCGACAAAGGCATTCTTGGTGGCAAGGTTGTGAATCCTGTTTACGTCCACCAAGAGGCTTTGCATTTGGCGCTTCAGCCAGTCATGATGCTTATCCTGTTTCTGATGAAGGACAACTAGAAGCTCTCGGTCATTGAGAACACGGGATCGCTTCTTGGGCCGTTGTGTAATGGTGCTTTCAGTGGCTTCAGTGAGGGCACGATGAGGTGCATGGGTAGTACCAGCCAGAGGATAAACACGAGTGACTGCTGGGTTGCCTTCAATGTGTTGAGAGAAACTTTGCTTATCAGCATTCTGAAGACTAAGGGGCTCCTTGGCAGGCTCTGGATAGATGGCTTCAACTGACATGTCGATGTTAGGCAGAAAAATCCGATGATTGCGAGCAGAGGGCTGATAGGTGACAGCTGAGTGTAGTTTGATCAGACGCATAATCCATGGGGCGTAAAACTTCAAGCCAAAGAGATCAGATCCGGATGCAGCAAGTTGGCGGATGAAGAAATCTTGTGCATTGAAGCTTTTGCCATGAAGAATATGGAAGACCAAAGTCTTCATTGCACCTTCCAGCTTTGCATGTGGAGAATGTCCTTTGATGGGCCAGAGAGTTCGCCTTATGATGTGATAGATAGTGCGTGGCAGATATTCAAGGTCTTCAACAAAGAACTCCTTAGGATATTCAGCATCTGGAGGCAAAGGCTTCATCATGCTAAGCATCTGACTCATGTTGGGTTCAGACTTGTGAAAAATGCTTTCCATAGCAGCACTGTGAAGCTGACAACCAGGTTCATAAAGATCTCCTGGAGTGGGCGGGCCAGTGAGCTCAATGATATCAAAGGCTTTGGCTTCGTGATGAACATTGCCTGTCATCCACTCAAGGACCCAAGTCTTCGGATCCCTGTTGTAGCCACGAATATGAAGAGTGTCATAGAATTGGAGCAGCAATTCTTCGTTCCAGTGCTCCTTGTCAGTGACGAACTGCAACAAACCAGATTCTCTGAAGCAATCCAGCGCTTCTTCCAAACAGGGCAGACCAGTTATGGCTTCAGTGTCAAGACGCATATGGGGAAAAATGCGACCTTGATTGTACAAGATGCATGAGTAATAATTGCGCTGTTGATAGCTCCAGAACCGATCAGAAGATATTCTAGCCTTTGAGTAGGGGTTCTTGGCGCTATTGAAGAAGGTGTTGTGTGCTTTGAAGCCATTGATATTGAACGATCCGGGTGCAGATGCAGTGCCTGGAAACCTAGGCAGCCTTGGCATTGGCTTCTGAACCTGAGGCCTGCGCTCGACGTGATAGTCAAATTGGGGACCGACAACAGATGGAGGAACAAGAAGAGGCCATTTGATAGTGATGAACTGACCATAGTTATATGCTTGCTCAATAGTATGTGGCCTTGGTGGTGGAACAGGAGTATTGGCATCAACAGAGGCGTCAGGCTGCACATCTGTTGCAGGTGCATCATTGGCTTCATTGGCCTCTGGCACAGTGTTAGGTGCAGGCTCCACAGTGTCTTCAGCCATGACCATGTCATTGGCTTCAGTGGTGTTAGTGGTGGCAGCCTCAGGATTGTTGACCTCCACTTCAGAAGCTGGAGGGTCGGTCACGTTCTCCTTGAGAACAACATCTTGGTGAGACGGGGGTGTAGCAACTCTTGGGGCTTCTTCTTCATCTTCTTCTTCATCGGCTGATGCAGCCGGAACATCGTCAGCCATTTTGGCTTCGGATTCAGACACGTGCATTGTGGGAGTGACTTGGGGCCTTGGTCCTTTGCGAAGCCTGCGTAATGCGGGCGACGCTTGTGGAGATGGAGTGTGCTGGGCCACAAAGTCATCATCATCTTGCACTGTTGGGGTAGTTTGCGGTTGGGGAGAGCTTGGAGTGTCTTGTCTCTATGGGTGATCAGCCCACGATGCATCCTGAGCAGTTGGCGTCAGAGGACGACCAATGCTGATGAGTTTGTTGTGCGTGAGCACAGGCAATGATACCAGTTGGTGCTCAATCTGAGGAAGGACTTCATCATCTTCAACATTGTCATGGTGACCGATGTCTTCAGTAGCGGTGGGGTCAACTACTGGAATGTCTTCAGGAGTCTCTGTGGAAGCAGGCTCATGAATTACCATCCGTCGTTCTTGATGCGAAGAGGCAGGACGAGCAACCGAGATGGGCTCAACAATAAGGGGCTCTGTGGGAGCAGCCCGATCTTTCTTGGTTTTGCGCTTCTTCTTGGAGGGAGCGACATCAGAAGCTTCAGGATGTTTCCTCTTTCTGGCTTCAGCCTCGGCAGCCCTTGTCTTCTTTAATTCTGAAGCCACTGTGGGGACCTTAGGCTTCGAGCCTGTCATACTGGCTAGGAAGACAATGGGATGTGCTTCCTGCCTTGTTGCTTCGGGTTCGGCCACAGCTGGCTTCTTCTTCTTCGTTGTAGCCATCCTGGGATCGATGCCAGGACGCCCAAGAGCCTTGCGCTTTTCAGCTTCATTGTAGGCTTGCATGCACTTGTCAGCCAGACTCTTCATGCGCTCATGAGAACCTTTAGCTTCTTCGTGTTTCTTGAGAAAGGCTTCCTTGAGCTCGTGCAGCATAGTCTTGAAGTTCTTGACATCTTGCACGCTGAGCTTTGCCATGTGCTGCTTGAACTGAGCTTTCTCATAGTCGATCTTTTGCTTCAGTTCAACGATGCGCTGAGCTAGAGCTAGCTCAGAAGCAATGGCGCCAGTGAAAGCGACGCTGAGGCCAATTGGAAGTTGCAGATCATCAAAGCTGAGATTGGGGGTTTCAAACCACTCATCAATGAAGTTGTGAAGGATTGCTACATCAAAGAGAGGCAAATCATTGAAGATTTCTGCTTCTTCTTTGCTTTTGATCAGTTGCTCAAGAGCGTCATCTGCAAGATCTTCATCGCTGGACAGGTCAATGGCGTCGTTGCGCAGAATAGCAGCAGCAGTCAGTTCTTGGCTGGTGGGTTGCAAGGGCATCTTTACTCTCGAGGGCTTGGAGATGCGTGACAAATCTTCATACTGCACACTGTGTTCAGGAGGTGTAGTGGCCAGAGGCTTCGCCTGTAAGACCTTTGGTGCAGGAGCAGGCTTTGAAGCTTTAGGCTTCTTCAGTTTCTTTGGCTTCGGCGGTGCAGGCGCTTCATCAGATTCAGCGTCATCTGCAGGCTCATCCACGGCTGTCCCTTGAACCATGATATGAGTGATGAGACCTTCCAGGTTGTAGAAGGGCCCAACAAGATTGGGTTCAGCTTCGCGTGTGCCATCAGCACGAGGAGCAGAGGGGCCTGGATTGAAGTCTAAGCCTCGTGACTTCTTGTTCTCTTTGGCCGAGTTCCTGGCAAACTGAAGGTTGCGCTTGAACAGATTATCATCGCGGCACCACAGTAATGAAGATGGGTCTGCATCCGCAGGCTACGGTCCACGGACCATGCAAGGATAGAAGCCTTGTTCAATGGCTTCAACTCTGGACTTGGGTTGAAGATTTCTGTATAGAATGTCTCCCCATGGTCGTTTGAGGGCATTCTTCTTAGCATACTCCTGGGTCACAAACCTGTACTTGAACCACTGTTCTGCCCAATATCTTCGAATCCATTGGATTCGAGTTTTTCGCTGATTGTAGTCTTCCTCTGGATCTGTCTTGTACAACTCATAGAGGTCAGGAGGCAAATCTCTTGAGGTGTTGCCATGACGCTGTCTGCCACCCTTTCTTGTAGATTTCTCTGGTGCCATGAAGCTTAAACTGAAGGGCTTCAATACGTTTAAAGGCTTCAAAGGCTTCCGCTTTCTGGTCAAACAGGAACTGGCTTCGGGAGAGTTAATGTGATGTTGTAAGAATTCTGCAAACGAATGCAGACTATGAGAACCAAGGGATTCTCCCACGGACATGTACCTGTGACAGCATTAAGGTGCGAGGGAAGGGGAAGAGGTCATATGCATTCTTAGAAGATTTTGAAGATAAATCAGTTTAGAAGACATTGACCTCATAGTGCGAAGACATTCACTCATAGATAGAGAGTTGGTTCCAGATTTGTACGAATCCACGAATAAGTACAAGTGAGGAATCTAACTACTTTGTGAAGTATAAGTGAACATATTAGGCATATTATGAGATGCAGTATGAAATAGATCCAACTTGTGTGAACAGAAACTGCTTGTGGTAGAAAGTGATGAATCTATAGGATCAAAGGGGCCGTAAAAAGGAAGTTTTATTTACCACACGAAGAACTGCTAGACGGAGTGGGAGAGGAGGCCGAGCAGTTCGATCGTCCGTGCCCTAACTTGGTGACGGAGGACACCTACGGCGACGGCGGAGAAGACGATGTCCGCGGCTAGCATGAAGACGGCGTTGGTGAGGTCGCGGCAGCTAAGCGCTTTGTCGCCGGCGTCGTCGAGGGCTAGCGGTGGCGCTAGGGTTTGTGCGTGAGTGGAAGAAAGGATAATGACTGTGGTGAGGCGTGTATTTATAGGAACAGGGACGGCACATTTTTATTACACTGGTGCCCCTGGCGATTCACATCTGAAGGACACGTGGCCATCATGCAACATATCGGAGGTTGTTCCATGTTCTCATGCATGCCTGGATTGTCGGGTGGTCGTTTCCACTTCTCTGGGTTTCAGGTGAAGGAATTAGCATTGAAAACAGACTTAATGTTTGTCTCTGTATCTTCTGCTGACTAGGACGCAGAGAAGACATTCGACAGTTTCAATAGAATGCATATGATTTGGACAGATAGAGTTTGAGATAGAAAGCATAGAGAGATTAGGGTCCGATCACATTCACTTAGTTCAAAAGATTCAACAAGGAAGAAATGTTGTAGAGGACAGAACACTAGTATGTATATATCAGAAGACAATCAAGTCAACATAGTGAAGATAATCACGAAGACAAGTTGAAAATGAAGACAAACAAAATGTGAAGACATAGCACATGTAACGCCATGGGTAAAACACTTCAAACAGAAGAATTTGGTGGTGACGTTACCCATCGTATAGGAAGTATTAGACCCAGACACGTCACACAATTATCATGGCGCTCCAAAGTCAAATTCCACGTTAATGTATTCACACTCAGAATGTAAGTCTTCATTGATTGAAGATATACTTTACTTCGTGTGTTGCACATCTAAGTCATCAACATGCATAAGTGTTAGGATGTGTGCCTGATCACAGGACATTTGAGGATTCCAAGATATTTAGCTCACACCGTAACTTGCAAAACCTCTTCTCATCCAAGGGCTTGGTGAAGATATCTGCCAATTGCTCTTCAGTGTTGACGTGTATGAATATCTTCCGTCACAACATGATCTCTGAGAAAGTGATGACGAATTTCAATGTGCTTTGTCTTCGAGTGCTGAACTGGGTTATTGCAATCTTGATGGCGCTTTCGTTGTCGCAGTAGAGTGGTACTTGCTTCAGGTGAATGCCATAGTCTTTGAGTGTTTGCTTCATCCATAGAAGCTGAGCGCAGCAAGATCCAACAGCAATGTATTCAGATTCAGCAGTGGAGAGAGATACACAGTTCTGCTTCTTTGAAGACCAACATACAAGTGATCGTCCCAGAAAATGGCATGTGCCTGATGTAGACTTGCGATCCACCTTGTCACCAGCATAACCAGCATCCGAGAATCCAACTAGATCAAACTCTGAGCCATTTGGATACCATAATCCTAGTGTTGGGGTGTGAGCCAAATATCTAAGAATTCGCTTCACAGCTAAGTGATGTGATTCCTTTGGTGCCGCTTGGAATGGACACACATGCAAACACTAAGCATGATATCTGGCCTAGATGCACATAAATAAAGTAAGGAACCAATCATGGAGCGGTATACCTTTTGATCGAACTCTTTACCATTGTCGTCGGGACCTAGTTGATGTTTGGCTGGCATTGGCGTCGTGTAGCCTTTGCAATCTTGCATTCCAAATTTCTTCAGACAATGTTTGAGGTATTTCTCTTGAGATATAAAGATGCCGTTGCGTTGCTGACGTATTTGAAGGCCAAGGAAGAACTTCAGCTCACCCATCATGGACATCTGATATTGCTCTTGCATCATATATCCAAACTCGTTAGTGTATTTCTGATTGGTGCAGCCAAAGATAATGTCATCCACATATATTTGGCACACAAACAGTTCACCATCATATGTCTTTGTGAAGAGAGTGGGGTCAAGGGAACCAGGTTTGAAGCCTTTGCTCTTCAGGAAGTCTTTGAGTGTGTCATACCAAGCCCGAGGGGCTTGTTTGAGGCCATACAGTGCCTTGTTGAGCTTGTACACCATATCAGGATGTTTCGGATCTTCAAAGCCAGGCGGTTGTGCAACATACACTTCTTCGTCAATCTTGTCATTGAGAAAAGCGCTCTTCACATCCATTTGATGCAGAAGAATGTTATGATGATTTGCATAGGCCAGCAGTATGCGTATGGCTTCAAGTCTAGCCACAGGAGAAAATGTCTCATCGAAGTCAATCCCTTCAACTTGAGTGCATCCTTGAGCAACGAGACGGGCTTTGTTTCTGACAACTTGACCATGCTCATCATGCTTGTTGCGGTATATCCATTTGGTGCCTATTATATTGTGCTTGCGAGGATCGGGACGCTTAACCAGTTCCCATACATTATTCAGCTCAAACTGTTGAAGCTCTTCTTGCATAGCTTGAATCCATTCAGGTTCCATGAAGGCTTCATCAACTTTCTTGGGTTCAGATATTGAGACAAATGTGAAGTGCCCACAGAAATTTGCTAGCTGTGTTGCCCTTGAACTAGTGAGTGGACCTGGTGCGTTGATGCTATCAATTATTCTCTCAATCTGTACTTCATTTGCAACACGGGGATGTACAGAACGAAGATTTTGCTCTTGCTGATCATTGTCATCATTAGAAGGATTGTCTTCAGGCTGAGCATTGTCTTCAGGTTTATCATTGTCTTCAGGTTGATTAGATGCGGAGATGATAAGTTCCTCTTTAGGCTAAGCTTCAGATGGTATGATTTCTCCAGTTCCCATAAGTTTGATTGATTCACTGGATGGAACTTCATCTAGCACATTTGGAAGGTGCTTTCTTTGCGAGCCGTTAGTCTCATCGAACCGCACATCCACAATTTCAACCACTTTATAGTGAAAGAGGTTGAGACTCTATAGGAGTGCGAATCCTTTCCATATCCAAGCATAAAACCTTCATGTGCTTTTGGTGCAAATTTTTAAGTGTGATGTGGATCCTTGATCCAGCACCTGGCACCAAATACTCTGAAGTAAGTGACATTTGGCTTCTTGCCAGTAAGGAGCTCATAGGATGTCTTGTTCAGAAGCTTGTGAAGATAAACACGGTTGATGATATGGCATGCAGTATCAATGGCTTCAGGGCAGAATTTTCTTGGAGTCTTGTATTCATCAAGCATCGTCCGAGCCATCTCAATAAGTGTTCTGTTCTTGCATTCGACGACGCCATTCTGCTGTGGCGTGTACGGAGTTGAGAATTCATGTGTGATGCCCAAAGTATCAAGATATGTATCTAGGCCAGTGTTCTTGAATTCAGTGCCATTGTCACTTCTGATGTGCTTTATCTTGACGCCATAGTTGTTCATTGCTCGATTGGCGAAGCGTCTGAAGGCATCCTGCACTTCAGTCTTGTAGAGGATTATATGCACCCAAGTATATCTTGAATAATCATCAACAATGACAAAGCCATAGAGACAAGTAGTAGTATTAGTAAGAGTTGAGTAATGAGTGGGACCGAAAAGATCCATGTGGAGCAGTTCGAAGGGTTGAGTCGTTGTCATGATTGTCTTCGAGAGATGCTTGGCCCTCGTCATCTTTCCTGCTTCACAGGCACCGCATAAGTGATCCTTCTTGAACTTGACGCCCTCGATGCCTATGACATCCTTCTTTCTTGCAAGAGTGTGCAAGTTCCTCATGCCATCATGCCCTAGCCTCCGATGCCAGAGCCAGCATTCTGAAGCTTTTGCTAGAAGACATACGGCAAGCTGTGGTCCTGCAGAGAAATCTACCACGTACAAATCATCTTTCCGATACCCTTCAAACACTAGAGACTTGTCAGATTCCATTAGAACAAGGCAACAATATTTTCCAAACATCACAATCATGTTTAAATCGCAAAGCATTGAGACAGACATTAAGTAGAAATCAAGGGATTTAACAAGCATGACTTTATCCATGTGTTGATCCTTTGAGATTGCAACTCTACCTAGACCCAATACCTTACTTTTACCAGTGTCAGCAAATGTGATGTGACTATTATCAGATGGACGTAAGGTTGAGTCCATAAGAAGGCTTCGCTTGCCAGTCATGTGATTGGTACACCCACTATCAATAATCCATTCTGAAGCAGCTGGTGTCGTACCCTACAGTGCAGTTAAGGGGATAGGCTTCACGAAGAGAATTGTGAAGCAAAAACATTTGACGAGCCAGTGGATTATGAAAGCTTAGATCGAGATTAGGACTGATAGGGCAAGTAGCAAGCGACTCAGGAACAAGGTACATAATAAGACCATTTGGGCATTTGATCTTGCTCCCTACAAGATGTTTAAGGTCCCCGGCAATAGCTTCAGACAATTTTAGTTTTCGGCTGAAGACCTTTCCCTGCAAAAGAGAGTTAAGCTTTCTTAGCCACCCACATCTTCAAGGGTGGCTTCGAAGCAATGAGTCTAAGTGCAACATCTGAGAACTTTGGCTTTGGAGCCCTAGCAAAAAGTCCTGCAAGTGGACAATAGTACTCATAAGAATAAGCGGAATAGTTCTTGGTCTTATGAACATGGCGGTTTGATGAAACACGCTCATATTCACGGGCCTGAGTATGGCTTCCCTGCAAAACATTTGCGTTAGTGCGACTCAGGTGAGTCCTCTGTCTATATGGAGCCTTTGGACCGTATGAAGCCTGTGGTCTAGGGTTTGTCTTCTTCACCCGTGGTGTCATGATGACATTCACAGGAAGATTCTCCAAACACCTTTTCGGCACCCAGACCTTCTTCATAGGCGGTCCATTCCTGCAGTTAGTACCAATATACCTGGCAAACACTTCACCAGTCTGATTCTTAAATAGTTTATAGTTTGCATCAAAGGATTCATCAATAACAATGGGATTAGCACAAGTGAAGCCAGATAGGGTGGATGGATCCACTAAAGGTCCCTTTGCAGAAACCCATGTGGTTTGGGGTACTGCTCAGGTTTCCAGTAAGAGCCATCAGCATTCATTTTCCTTTCGAACCCAACACCCTCTTTCCTAGGGTTTCGGTTCAGGATCTGCCTTTTGAGGACATCACATAGTGTCTGATGCCCTTTGAGACTTTTGAACATCCCTGTTTCAAGCAATGTCTTCAACCTAGCATTCTCATCAGCAATAGCAGTGGCATCCTCAGCAGAGGGGTTAGTTATCACATCAATAGTTGAAGATATTGCAACAGTAGCAGCAGTAGAACATTCAGCAACAGAAGTAGCGTTATCACACTCAATGCATTTAAGACATGGTGGTTCAAAACCTTCCTGAGCGGAACTGATCTGTTTGGCGCAAAGTGACTCATTTTCCTTTTGAAGATCTTCATGAGCCGCTCTCAATATTTCAAGGTCTTGCTTCCTTTGAAGATAATCATAGGAAAGCTTTTCATGAGATGTTGAGAGTGTATCGTGACGACTTTCAAGTTCCTCATACTTAACATGAAGATTTTTTATGTCTTAAATTAAGGAGTGAGATCGAGTCATTTCAGCATCCAACAGGTCATCGCTTTTGTCTAATAGTTTTTGAATATGTTCCATACCTTTCTGTTGTTCAGTTGCAATTTTAGCAAGTGTTTTGTAGCTGGGTTTGAAACCACAATCAGAGTCATCTTCACTTGATGTTTGATAGTGAGTGGTGCGTCAGTTTACCTTGGCACCGCGTGCCATGAAGCAGTAGGTGGGAGCGGAGTCATCCTTGTCATTAGCATCGGCGTTGGTGACATTGTCTTCAGTGTTGAAGATGGACTTGGCAACGTAGGCTGTAGCCAGACTTGCCACACCAGAATCGACTCCTCCTCAGACTCCACCTCCACCTCCTCAGAAGCGGACTCCTCCTCTAAATCCATTCCCTTGCCAACAAACGCACGTGCCTTGCTAGTTGAGCTCTTCTTGTGTGATGAAGACTTTGAGGAGGACTTGGAAGAAGACTTTGAGTATTTCTTCTTCTTCTTGTCGTCGGAATCATACTCCTTGCTCTTCTTTTTCTTCTTGTTCTCATTGTCCCACTGCAGACACTCAGAGATGTAGTGGTCAGGTTTCTTGCACTTGTGGCATGTTCTCTTCTTGTAGTCACGAGCAGAAGCTTCATCATTCCTCGAGCTTGATCGTGAGGACTTTCTGAAGCCTTTCTTCTTGGTGAATTTTTGGAACTTCTTCACAAGCATAGCAAGCTCCTTTCCAATGTCTTCAGGATCATCAGAACTGCTGTCAGACTCTTCTTCAGATGAGGATACAGCTTTTGCCTTCAAGGCACGAGTTCGCCCATAGTTGGGACCGTAGATGTCTCTTTTCTTAGAAAGATGAAACTCGTGTGTCTTGAGCCTCTCAAGTATGTCAGACGGGTCGAGTGTTTTGAAGTCAGGACGTTCTTGAATCATCAGAGCTAGGGTGTCAAGCGAGATGTCAAGTGATCTCAGGAGTGTCTTGACGACTTCATGCTTGGTGATCTCAGTAGCGCCGAGGGCTTGAAGCTCATTTGTGATGTCAGTGAGTCGATCAAACGTGAGCTGGACATTCTCATTGTCATTTCTCTTGAAGCGGTTGAAGAGGTTGCGAAGGACACTGATTCTCTGATCTCTCTGGGTTGAGACGCCTTCATTGACCTTGGAGAGCCAGTCCCAGACTAGCTTAGATGTTTCCGAAGCACTCACGCGTCCATACTGTCCTTTGGTCAGATGATCACAGATGATGTTCTTGGCAGTGGAGTCCAGTTGAATGAACTTCTTGACATCAGCAGCGGCGACACCTTCACCAGCCTTGGGAACACCATTCTTGATGACATACCATAGGTCGACATCAATAGCTTCAAGATGCATGCGCATCTTATTCTTCCAGTAGGGATATTCAGTTCCATCAAAGACGGGGAACGCAGCGGAGACTTTAATTATCCCTGTAGTCGACATAGCTAAAACTCCATGTGGTTAAACCGAATCACACAGAACAAGGGAGTACCTTGCTCTGATACCAACTGAAAGTGCTAGTGATCGACTAGAGGGGGGTGAATAGGTGATTTTTATGGAAGTTTTCAAAAAATGGAAGTTTCGAAGACAAACGATAGAAATAAACTTATTACCATGCAGCGGAAGGTAGACTACACTAGGAAAACCATAGTCAAGTATTCAATGGAGTGAAATCACAATGACTAATAGCAGCTAGGCAGTAAAGATCAGGTAGGAAGATATTGTGAAGCCAATCAGAACAAGCAGTCACTCAGTGGAGACAAAAGATAAAGCAATCATACAATGACTTCACAAGGACCAACAGTAAGTAAAGGGAAGGGAATGATGAAACCAGTGATTCGTTGAAGACAATGATTTGTTGGACCAGTTCCAGTTGTTGTGACAACTGTACGTCTGGTTAGTGAGGCTGAGATTCAACTCAGAAGTCCTCTTCTTCACCTTATTCCTCTTGAGCTAAGGACACCCAGTCCTCGCCCAATCACTCTGGAAGTCTTCAAGGTAGACTTCCAAACCTTCACAGACTTCGTTCACCGGCGATCCACAATGACTCTTGGATGCTCAGAACGCGACGCCTAACCGGCTGGAGGATTCACAGTCCTCAAGTGTAATAAGTCTTCAGATCACACAGACAGGAAGACTTAAGTGATGCCTAACACTCTTTGGCTCTGGGTGTTTAGGGCTTTATCCTCGCAAGGAATTCTCTCTCAAAGGCTTCGAGGTGGGTTGCTCTCAAACGACAAAAGTCGTGTACTAACTCTGAGCAGCCAACCGTTTATGGTTGTAGGGGGTGGGCTATTTATAGCCACTAGGCAACCCGACCTGATTTGTCCGAAATGACCCTTGGTCACTAAGGAACTGACACGTGTTCCAACGGTCAGATTTCAAACACACACGCAACTTTACTTGAGCTACAAGCAAAGCTGACTTATCCAACTCTGGACAAGGTTTGCTCTCATAGTCTTCACTTGAAGACATAGGATTTTGGTTAAGCATCACTTCAGTCATTCTGACTGGTTCACTTGGACCCCACTTAACAGTACGGTGGTTCCGATGACTCAGCAAGGAAAAACACAGAACGACGAAACTGCTAAGTCTTCGCGCTCCATAGTCTTCATGCGATGTCTTCTCTTGTCATAGTCTCCAATGTGAATGTCTTCACATACCACCTTTGACTTCAATGTCTTCTTACATTTTTAGGGGTCATCTCTGGTAGGAAAACCGAATCAATGGGGGACTTTGTAAGTGCATCTAGTGCCACCCCTAGTTGGTTTTGGAGTATTGACGACAAACCTAGTTGAGGGACTAATGTGTTTGTGAGAATTGCAGGATAACACAGGTAGAAGTCCCTCATTGATTCGGTTTTCCCACCAGAGATGACCCCTAAAAATGTAAGAAGACATTGAAGACAAAGGTGGTATGTGAAGACATTCACATTGAAGACTATGACAAAAGAAGACATCGCATGAAGACTATGGAGCGCGAAGACTTAGTTCTTTCGTCATTCTTTTTCTTCTTTGTTGAGTCATAGGAACCACCCTACTGTTAAGTGGGGTCCAAGAGAACCAGTCAGAATGACTGAAGTGATGCTTAACCAAAATCCTATGTCTTCGAGTGAAGACTGTGAGAGCAAATGTTGTCCAGAGTTGGATAAGTCAGCTTTGCTTGTAGCCCAAGTAAAGTTGCCGTGTGTGTTTGAAATCTGACCGTTGGAACACGTGTCAGTTCCTTAGTGACCCAGGGTCATTTCGTACAAATCAGGTCAGGTTGCCTAGTGGCTATAAATAGCCCACCCCCTACAACCATAAACGGTTGGCTGCTCAGAGTTAGAGTACGACTTTTGTCGTTTGAGAGCAACCCACCTCGAAGCCTTTGAGAGAGAATTCCTTGCGAGGATAAAGCCCTAAACACCCAGAGCCAAAGAGTGTTAGGCATCACTTAAGTCTTCCTGTCTGTGTGATCTAAAGACTTATTACACTTGAGGACTGTGAATCCTCCAGCCGGTTAGGCGTCGCGTTCTGAGCATCCAAGAGTCATTGTGGATCACCAGTGAACGAAGTCTGTGAAGGTTTGGAAGTCTACCTTGAAGACTTACCAGAGTGATTGGGCGAGGACTGGGTGTCCTTAGCTCAAGGGGAATAAGGTGAAGATGAGGTCTTCTGTGTTGAATCTCAGCCTCCCCAACCAGACATATAGTTGTCACAACAACTGGAACTGGTCCAACAAATCATTGTTTTCAACGAGTCACTAGTTTCATCCTTCCCTTCCCTTTGCTTACTGTTGGTCCTTGTGAAGTCATTGTATGATTGCATTATCTTTTGTCTTCATTGAGTGACTACCTGTTCTGATTAGCTTCACAATATCTTCCTACCTGATCTTTACTGCCTAGCTGCTATTAGTCATTGTGATATCACTCCATTGAATACTTGACTATGGTTTTCCTAGTGTAGTCTACCTTCTGCTGCATGGTAATAGGTTTATTTCTATCATTTGTCTTCTAAACTTCCATGTTTTTAAGACTTTCATAAAAATCGCCTATTCACCCCCCCTCTAGTCGATCACTAGCACTTTCAATTGGTATCAGAGCAAGGTACTCCCTTGTTCTGTGTGATTCGGTTTAACCACCTGGAGTTTTAGCTATGTTGACTGCAGGGATAATTAAGGTCTCCGCTGCTTGCCCCGTCTTCGATGGAACTGAATATCCCTACTGGAAGAATAAGATGCGCATGCATCTTGAAGCCATTGATGTCGACCTATGGTATGTCGTCAAGAATGGCGTTCCCAAGGCTGGTGAAGGTGTCACCGCTAGTGATGTCAAGAAGTTCGTTCAACTGGACTCCACTGCCAAGAACATCATCTGTGGTCATCTGACCAAAGGACAGTATGGCCGCGTGAGTGCTTTGGAAACATCTAAGCTAGTCTGGGACTGGCTCTCCAAGGTCAATGAAGGCGTCTCAACCCAGAGAGATCAGAGAATCAATGTCCTTCGCAACATCTTCAACTGCTTCAAGAGAAATGACAATGAGAACGTCCATCTCATGTTTGGTCGACTCACTGACACCACTAATGAGCTTCAAGCTCTTGGCGCCACTGAGATCACCAAGCATGAAGTCGTCAAGACACTCCTGAGGTCACTTGACAGCTCGTTTGACACCCTAGCCCTGATGATTCAAGAACATCCTAATTTCAAGACACTCGATCCGTCTGACATACTTGAGAGGCTCAACACACATGAGTTTTAGCTTTTTGAGAAAAGAGACATCTACGGTCCCAACTATGGGTGAACTCGTGCCTTGAAGGCAAAAACTGTCTCCTCATCTGAAGAAGAATCTGACAGCAGTTCTGATGATCCTGAAGACATTGGAAAGGAGCTTGCTATGCTTGTGAAGAAGTTCCAAAAATTCACCAAGAAGAAAGGCTTCAGAAAGTCTTCACGATCAAGCTCAAGAAATGATGAAACTTCTGCTCATGACTACAAGAAGAGAACATGCCACAAGTGCAAGAAACCTGGCCACTACATCTCTGAGTGTCCGCAGTGGGACAATGAGAACAAGAAGAAGAAGAAGAGCAAGGAATATGACTCTGACGACAAGAAGAAGAAATACTCAAAGTCTTCTTCCAAGTCTTCCTCAAAGTCTTCATCACACATGAAGAGCTCATCTGGCAAGGCACGTGTGTTTGTTGGCAAGGAAATGGATTCAGAGGAGGAATCCGCTTCTGAGGAGGCGGAGGTGGAGTCTGAGGAGGAGTCTGATTCTGGCGTTGCGAGTCTGGCTACAGCATATGTTGCCAAGTCCATCTTCAACACTGAAGACAATGACTTCATCACCGACACCGATGCAAATGACAAGGACTACTCCGCTCCTACCTACTGCTTCATGGCACGCGGTGCCAAGGTAAACACACGCACTGCTCACTGTCAAACTTCTAGTGAAGATGACTCTGATTGTGGTTCCAAACCCAGCTACAAAACACTTGCTAAAATTGCAACTGAACAACAGAAAGTTATGGAACATATTCAAAAATTGTTAGACAAAAGCGATGATCTGTTAGACGCTGAAATGACTTGATCTCAGTCCTTAATTGAAGACATAAAAAATCTTCACGTTAAGTATGAGGAACTTGAAAGTCGTCATGAAACGCTCTCAACAACTCATGAAAAGCTTTCCTATGATTATCTTCAAAGGGAGCAAGATCTTGAGAAATTGAGAGCGGCTCATGAAGATCTTCAAAAGGAAAACGAGTCACTTCACGCCGAACAGATCGGTTCCGCTCAGGAAGGATTTGAACCACCATGTCTTAAATGCATTGAGCATGACAACGCTACTTCTATGGCTGAGTGTTCTACTGCTGCTACTGTTGCAATATCTTCAACTATTGATGTGGTAACTAACCCCTCTGCTGAGGATACCACTGCTATTGCTGATGAGAATCTAGGTTGAAGACATTGCTTGAAACAGGGATGTACAAAAGTCTCAAAGGGCATCAGACACTATGTGATGTCCTCAAAAGGCAGATCCTGAACCGAAACCCTAGGAAAGAGGGTGTTGGGTTCGAAAGGAAAATGAATGCTGATGGCTCTTACTAGAAACCTGAGAAGTACCCCAAAACCACATGGGTTGCTGCAAAGGAACCTTCAGCGAATCCATCCACCCTATCTGGCTTCACTTGTGCTAATCCCATTGTTATTGATGAATCCTTTGATGCAAACTATAAACTGTTTAAGAATTAGAATGGTGAAGTGTTTGCCAGGTATATTGGTACTAACTGCAGGAATAGACCGCCTATGAAGAAGATCTGGGTGCCGAAAAGGTGTTTGGAGAATCTTCCTGTGAATGTCATCATGACACCACAGGTGAAGGAGACAAACCCCAGACCACAGGCTTCATACGGTCCAAAGGCTTCATACAGACAGAGGACTCACCTGAGTCGCACTAATGCAAATGTTTTACAGGGAAACCATACTCAGGCCTGTGAATATGAGCGCGTCTCATCAAACCGCCATGTTCATAAGACCAAGAACTATTCTGCTTATTCTTATGAGTACTATTGCCCACCTGCAAGACTTTTTGCTAGGGATCCAAAGCCAAAGTTCTCAGATGCTGCACTTAGACTCATTGCTTCGAAGCCACCCTTGAAGATGTGGGTGGCTAAGAAAGCTTAACTCTCTTTTGCAGGAAAAGGTCTCCAGCCGAAAACCAAAATCGTCTGACGCTATTGCTGGGGACCTTAAACATCTTGTAGGGCGCAAGATCAAATGCCCAAATGGTCTTATTATGTACTTTGTTCCTGAATCGCTTGCTACTCGCCCTATCAGTCCAAATCTCGATCTAAGCTTTCATAATCCACTGGTTCGTCAAATGTTGTTGCTTCACAATTCTCTTCGTGAAGCCTATCCCCCTAACTGCACTGTAGGGTATGACACCAGCTACTTCAGAATGGATTATTGATAGTGGGTGTACCAATCACATGACTGGCAAGCGAAGCCTTCTTATGGACTCAACACTATGTCCATCTGACAAAAGTCATATCACATTTGCTAACACTGGTAAAAGCAAGGTATTGGGTCTAGGTAGAGTTGCAATCTCAAAGGATCAACACATGGATAAAGTCATGCTTGTTGAATCCCTTGGTTTCAACTTAATGTCTGTTTCAATGCTTTGCGATTTAAACATGATTGTGATGTTTGGAAAATATCGTTGCCTTGTACTAACGGAATCTGACAAGTCTCTAGTGTTTGAAGGGTATCGGAAAGATGATTTGTACATGGTAGATTTTTCAGCAGGACCACAACTTGCTGTATGTCTTCTAGCAAAAGCTCTTGAATGTTGGCTCTGGCATCGGAGGCTAGGACATGCTGGCATGAGGAACCTCCACACCCTTGCAAGGAAGAAGCATGTCATAGGCATCGAGGGCGTCAAGTTCAAGAAGGATCACTTATGCGGTGCCTGTGAAGCAGGAAAGATGACGAGGGCCAAGCATCCCTCGAAGACAATCATGACAACGACTCAACCCTTCGAACTGCTCCACATGGATCTTTTCGGTCCCACTCATTACTCAACTCTTACTACTATTACTTGTCTCTATGGCTTTGTCATTTGTTGATGATTATTCAAGATATACTTGGGTGCATATAATCCTCTACAAGACTGAAGTGCAGGATGTCTTCAGACGCTTCGCCAATCGAGCCATGAACAACTATGGCGTCAAGATCAAGCACATCAGAAGTGACAATGGCACTGAATTCAAGAACACTGGTCTAGACACTTATCTTGATACTTTGGGCATTACACATGAATTATCAGCTCCGTACACACCACAGCAGAATGGCGTCGTGGAACGCAAGAACAGAACACTTATTGAGATGGCCCGGATGATGCTTGATGAATACAAGACTCCAAGAAAGTTCTGGCCTGAGGCCATTGATACTGCATGCCATATCATCAACCGTGTTTATCTTCACAAGCTTCTCAACAAGACATCCTATGAGCTCCTTACTGGCAAGAAGCCAAATGTCAGTTACTTCAGAGTATTTGGTGCCAGGTGCTGGATCAAGGATCCACATCACACTTCAAAATTTGCACCAAAAAGCACATGAAGGTTTTATGCTTGGATATGGAAAGGATTCACACTCCTACAGAGTCTTCAACCTCTTTCATTATAAAGTGGTTGAAACAGTGGATGTGCGGTTCGATGAGACTAACGGCTCACAAAGAGAGCACCTGCCAAATGTGCTAGTTAAATTCCATCCAGTGAATCAATCAAACTTATGGGAACTGGAGAAATCATACCTTCTGAAGCTCAGCCTGAAGAGGAACTTATCATCTCCGCACCTGATCGACCTGAAGACAATGATCAAACTGAAGACAATGCTCGGCCTGAAGACAATCCTTCTAACGATGACAATGATCAACAAGAGCAAAATCTTCGTCCTGTGCATCCTCGTGTTGCAAATGAAGTACAGATTGAGAAAATAATTGATAGCATCAATGCACCAGGTCCACTCACTCGTTCAAGGGCAACACAGCTAGCAAATTTCTCTGGGCACTTCGCATTCGCCTCAATATCTGAACCCAAGAAAGTTGAAGAAGCCTTCATGGAACCTGAATGGATTCAAGCTATGCAAGAAGAGCTTTAACAGTTTGAGCTGAATAATGTATGGGAACTGGTTAAGCGTCCTGATCCCTGCAAGCACAATATAATAGGCACCAAATGGATATATCGCAACAAGCAAGATGAGCATGGTCAAGTTGTCAGAAACAAAGCTCGTCTCGTTGCTCAAGGGTACACTCAAGTTGAAGGGATTGACTTCGATGAAACCTTTGCTCCTGTGGCCAGACTTGAAGCCATACGCATACTGCTGGCCTATGCAAATCATCATAACATTCTTCTATAACAAATGGATGTGAAGAGCACTTTTCTCAATGGCAAGATTGACGAAGAAGTGTATGTTGCACAACCGCCTGGCTTTGAAGATCCAAAACATCCTGACATGGTGTACAAGCTCAACAAGGCACTGTATGGCCTCAAACAAGCCCCTCGGGCTTGGTATGACACACTCAAATACTTCCTGAAGAGCAAAGGCTTCAAACATGGTTCCCTCGACCCCACTCTCTTCATGAAGACATATGATGGTGAACTGTTTGTGTGCCAAATATATGTGGATGGCATTATCTTCGGCTGCACCAATCAGAAATACACAGACGAGTTTGGATATATGATGCAAGAGCAATATCAGATGTCCATGATGGGTGAGCTGAAGTTCTTCCATGGTCTTCAAATACGTCAGCAACGCAACGGCATCTTCATATCTCAAGAGAAGTACCTCAAAGATTGCCTGAAGAAATTTGGGATGCAAGACTGCAAAGGCTTCACGACGCCAATGCCAACCAAACATCATCTGGGCCCCGACGACAATGGTAAAGAGTTCGATCAAAAGGTATATCGCTCCATGATTGGTTCCTTGCTTTATTTATGTGCATCTAGGCCAGATATCATGCTTAGTGTTTGCATGTGTGCTCGATTCCAAGCGGCACCATAGGAATCGCATCACTTAGCTGTGAAGCGAATTCTCAGATATTTGGCTCACACCCCAACACTAGGATTATGGTATCCAAAGGGCTCAGAATTTGATCTGGTTGGATTCTCAGATGCTGATTATGCTGGTGACAAGGTGGATCGGAAGTCTACATCAGGCACATGTCATTTTCTGGGATGATCACTTGTATGTTGGTCTTCAAAGAAGCAGAACTGTGTATCTCTCTCCACTGCTGAATCTGAATACATTGCTGCTGGATCTTGCTGCGCTCAGCTTCTGTGGATGAAGCAAACACTCAAAGATTATGGCATTCATTTGAAGCAAGTGCCACTCTACTGCTACAACGAAAGCGCCATCAAGATTGCCAACAACCCAGTTCAGCACTCAAAGACAAAGCACATTGAAATTCGTCATCACTTTCTCAGAGATATGTTGTGAAGGAAGATATTGATATCATAGACGTCAACACTAAAGAGCAATTGGCAGATATCTTCACCAAGCCCTTGGATGAGAAGAGGTTTTGCAAGTTACGGTGTGAGCTAAATATCTTGGAATCCTCAAATGTCCTATGATCAGGCACACATCCTAACACTTATGCATATTGATGACTTAGATGTAACACACGAAGTAAAGTATATCTCCAATCAATGAAGACTTACATTCTAAGTGTGAATACATTAATGTGGAATTTGACTTCAGAGCGCCACGATAATTGTGCGCCATGTCTGAGTCTAATACTTCCTATACGGTGGGTAACGCCACCACCAAATTTTTCTATTTGAAGTGTTTCACTCATGGCGTTACGTTTGGTATGTCTTCACATTTGATTTGGCTTCAATCTCAACTTGCCTTCATGATTATCTTCATGATTATCTATACTAGTGTTCTGTCCTCTACAGCATTCACTTATAGCTATGTCTTCTTGTTGAATCTTTTGAACTAAGTAAATGTGATTGGACCCTAACCTCTCTATGCTTTCTATCTCAAACTCTATCTCTCCAAATCATATGCATTCTATTGAAACTGTCGAATATCTTCTCTGCATCCTTGTCAGCAGAAGATACAAAGACAAACATTAAGTCCGTTTTGAATGCTAATTCCTTCACCTGAAACCCGGAGAAGTGGGAACGACCACCCGATAATCCAGGCGTGTGTGGGAACATGGAACAAACTCCGATATGTTGCATGATGGCCACGTGTCCTTTAGATGTGAAACGCCAGGGGCACCTGTGTAATAACATTGTGCCGTCCCTGTCTCTATAAATACACGCCTCACCACAGTCATTGTCCTTCCTTCCACTCTGGCACAAACCCTAGCGCCACCGCTCGCCCTCGATGATGTCGGCGACGAAGCGCTTAGTTGCTGCAACCTCACCGACGCCGTCTTCACGCTGGCCGCGGACATCGTCTTCTCCGCCGTCGCCGTAGGTGTCCTCCGTCGCCAAGTTAGGGCACGGAGGATCGATCTGCTCGGCCTCCTCTCCCACTCCGTCTAGCAGTTCTTCGCGTGGTAGATAAAACTTCTTTTTTTACGGCCCCCTTGATTCTATAGATCCATCACTTTCTACCACAAGCAGTTTCTGTTCACACAAGTTGGATCCATTTCATATTGCATCTCATAATATGCCTAGTATGTTCACTTATGCTTCACAAAGTAGTTAGATTCCTCACTTGTACTTATTCATGGATTCGTACAAATCTGGAACCAACTCCCTATCTACGAGTGAATGTCTTCGCACTATGAGGTCAATGTCTTCTAAACTGATTTATCTTCAAAATCTTCTGAGAATGCATATGACCTCTTCCCCTTCCTTCGCACCTTAATGCTGTCACAGGTACATGTCCGTGGGAGAATCCCTTGGTTCTCATAGTCTGCATTCATTTGCAGAATTCTTACAGCATCATATAAATTCTCCCAAAGCCAGTTCTTGTTTGACCAGCAAACGGAAGCCTTTGAAACCTTTGAACATGTTGAAGCCATTCAGTTTGAAGATCATGGCTACAGAGAAATCAGCAAGAAAGGGTGACCGACAGCGTCGAGGGGGAACATCAAGAGATCTGCCTGATGACCTCTCAGAGCTGTACAAGACAGACCCAGAAGAGGATTACAATCAGCGCAAGACACGAATACAATGGATTCGAAGGTACTGGGCTGAGCAATGGTTCAAGTACAGGTTTGTGACCCAGGAATATGCAGACAAGAATGCCAGCAAGCGACCATGGGGAGACATCCTATACAGAAATCTTCAACCCAGGTCCAGAGATGAAGCCATTGAACAAGGCTTCTATCCCTGCATGGTCCGTGGACCACAGCCTGCAGATGCTGATCCATCGTCATTGCTATGGTGTCGTGATGGCAATCTGTTCAAGCGCAACTTCCAGTTTGCCAAGAACTCTGCTAAGCAAAACAAGAAGTCATTGGGACTAGACTTCAACCCTGGTCCTTCTTCTCCTCGTGCCGATGGCACCCGCGACGCTGAACCCAATCTTGTTGGGCCCTTCTACAACCTGGAAGATCTCATCACTCATATCATGGTTCAAGGGACAACCGTGGATGAGCCTGCAGATGACGCCGAATCTGATGAAGCGCCTGCACCGCCAAAGCCAACGAAGTTGAAGAAGCCTAAAGCTTCAAAGTCTGCCTCAGCACCAAAAATCTAATGGGCGAAGCCACTGGCTACTGCACCTCCTGAAGACAGTGTGCAGTCTGAAGATCTATCTCGCATCTCCAAGAAGACTGAGATGAGAAAGAATACTGATCAGGCACTAACTACTACTGCTATTCTGTGCAATGACGCCATTGATCTGTCCAGCGATGAAGATCTTGCAGATGACGCTCTTGAGCAACTGATCAAGAGCAAGGAAGAAGCAGAGATCTTCAATGATTTGCCTCTCTTTGATGTGGCAATCATCCATAACTTCATCGATGAGTGGTTTGACACGCCCAGCCTCAGCTTTGAAGACCTGCAACTTTCGATTGGCCTCAGTGTCGCCTTCACTGGCGCCATTGCTTCTGAGCTAGCTCTAGCTCAGCGCATTGTTGAACTGAAGCAAAAGATCGACTATAAGAAAGCTCAGTTCAAGAAGCACATGGCCAAGCTCAGCGTGCAAGATGTCAAAAACTTCAAGATCATGCTGCACGAGCTCAAAGAAGCCTTTCTCAAGAAGCGTGAAGAAGCTCAAGGTTCTCATGAGCGCATGAAGAGCCTGGCTGACAAGTGTGTGCAAGCCTACAATGAGGCTGAGAAGCGCAAGGCTCTTGGTCGTCCTGGCATCGACCCAAGAATGGCTGCAAAGAAGAAGAAGCCCTCAACTGACCAATCTGCACCTTCGAGGCAGGAAGAACCTCGCATAGTCTTCCCAAGCAGCATGACTGGCTCGAAGCCAAAGGTTAGGTCAATTGCTTCAGAACTGAAGAAGACAAGGATTGCCGAGGCTGAAGCCAGAAAAAGGAAAAATCCTGAAGCTTCTGATGTCGCTCCCTCTAAGAAGAAGCGCAAAACCAAGAAGGATCGGGCTGCTCCCACAGAGCCCTTAGTTGTTGAACCTATCTCAATGGTTCGCCCTGCATCTGAACACCACGAGCGCCAACTGATTGTTCATGAGCCTGCTTCCACAGAGGCTCCTGATGCTGAAGACATTCCAGCAGTTGACCCCACCGCTGCTGAAGACATTGGTCACCATGACAATGTTGAAGATGATGAAGTCCTTCCTCAGATCGAGCACCAACTGGTATCATTGCCTGTGCTCACGCACAACGAACTCATCAGCATTGGTCGTTCTCTGACGCCAACTGCTCAGGATGCATCGTGGGCTGATCACCCACAGAGACCAGACACTCCAAGCTCTCCCCAACCGCAAGCAACCCCATCAGTGCAAGAAGAAGATGACTTTGAGGCCCAGCCACCTCCATCTCCACAGGCGTCGCCAGCGCTACGTAGGCTTCGCAAAGGACCAAGGCCTCAAGTCCCTCTTTCGAGCGTTCCAAAAGGAGAAGTGCCCCACCAATCTGTTGCACGTCAAGTGTTTCTAGATGCCACTCCTACTATGAATGTCTCCGAGTTTGAGGCTAAAGCTGCTGAAGACATTCTGGCTGCATCAGCCAATGACAAACAAGAAGAAGAACATGTCCCTACTCCCCCCATTACTGAAGAAGCTGTTCTCGAGGAGAACGTGTCTGTGCCCGACCCTCTAGCTCATCAAGTGGAGGTTGAGAATCTTGAGGCTGCCACCACCAACACAAATGAAGCCAATGACGTAGTCATGGCTGAAGCAAATGTGGAGCCTACACCAACCAATGTGCCAGAAGTCAATGAAGCCAATGATGCAACTGCTCCTGAAGCCTCTGTTGTGCAGCCTAACGCCTCTATTAATGCCACTGCTCCTGTTCCGCCACCTCGGCCACACACTATCGAGCAAGCATTCAACTATGGCCAACTTGTCACTGTCAAATGGCCTTTTCTGACTCCTCTGCCTGCTGCTGGTCCTCAGTTTGACTATCACGTTGAGCACATGCCTCAGGTTCAGAAGCCAATACCAAGGTTGCCCAGGTTTCCAGGCACTGCATCTGCACCCGGATCGTTCAATATCAATGGCTTCAAGGCACACAACACCTTCTTCAATAGCGCCAAGAACCCCTACTCAAAGGCAAGAATATCTTCTGATCGGTTCTGGAGCTATCAGCAGCGAAGTTATTACTCATGCATTCTGTACAATCAAGGTTGCATTTTCCCACATATGCATCTTGACACTGAAGCCATAACTGGTCTGCCCTGTTTGGAAGAAGCTCTAGATTGCTTCAGAGAGTCTGGCTTGCTGCAGTTCGTCACTGGTAAGGAGCACTGGAATGAAGAACTGCTGCTCCAATTCTATGCCACTCTTCATATTCGTGGCTACAACAGGGATCTGAAGACTTGGGTCCTTAAGTGGATGACAGGCAATGTTCATCATGAAGCCAAAGCCTTTGATATCATTGAGCTTACTAGCCTGCCCACTCTAGGAGATCTGTATGAACCTGGTTGTCAGCTTCACAGTGCTGCTAAGGAAAGCATCTTCCACAAGCCTGAGCCCAATATGAGTCAGATGCTCAGCATGATGAAGCCTTTGCCTCCAGATGTTGAATATCCTAAGGAGTTCTTTGTTGAAGACCTTGAGTATCTGCCACGTACTATCTATCACATCATAAGGCGAACTCTCTGGCCCATCAAAGGACATTCTCCACATGCCAAGCTAGAAGGCGCAATGAAGACTTTGGTCTTTCATATTCTTCATGGCAAAAGCTTCAATGCACAAGATTTCTTCATTCGCCAGCTTGCTGCATCAGGATCTGACATTTTTGGCTTGAAGTTTTACGCTCCATGGATTATGCGGCTGATCAAACTACACTCAGCTGTCACCTATCAGCCCTCTGTTCGCAATCATCAGATCTTTCTACCTGACGTCGATATGTCAGTTGAAGCCATCTATCCAGAGCCAGCCAAGGAGCCCCTTAGTCTTCAAAATGCTGAGAATCAAAGCTTCTCTCAAAACATTGAAGGAGTTCAAGCAGTCACTCGTGTTTATCCTCTGGCTGATACTACACGTGCACCTCATCGTGCCCTCACTGAAGCCACCGAAAGCACCATTGCCCAACGGCCCAAGAAGCGATCCCGTGTTCTCAATGACCGCGAGCTTTTGGTTGCCCTTCATCAGAAACAGGATAGGCATCATGACTGGCTGAAGCGCCAAATGCAAAGCCTCTTGGTGGACGTAAACATGATTCGCAATCTTGCCACCAAAAATGCCTTTGTTGCCCATGAAACTTGTCGGCGTACATGGAAAGGGCTGACGCTTATGTGCTCTGAGGATGATCTTCAAGAGGATGGCTTCTCTGAACGCTTCAAGTTTGACTCAACACCTCCAACAAGGACTGTGCTGCGACGAACTCCGTCTCTTGAAGACTCTGAGTTCTCCTCCTCTGCTGCAACTGTGAATGCCAGAGTGATCGATGATGAAGACGATGCTACTTCACCGCCCCCCTACTTCTGCACGCATCGACACTACCCTGAGTTCGTCGGCACCGCCTAACCACACCGACGACCCTGCTGCCTCACCTCCTCCTCCTGGGAACGAGTAGATGCTCTATGTCTTCAAACCTTTTTGGTCCTTACTGACAAAAGGAGGAGAAGCATATGAGTTTGATAGTCTTCAAGTGGGTCCATATTGGCGGTTGCTTTATATTTTGCCTAGTGTTTACAACTCTTGCATTTTGATACATTTGGTTATTTCAGTTGTAACATTTAAACTTGATGGTCGTCTGCTACTTATTTGCTATTCTGTGATGCGATGATAAATTCCGCATGTGCGACGATAAATTCCGCACTTAGATCATTTGGCAGACGTCCATTTTTCACGATGCATGTCATTATCTTCACATACTTTTCATGCATGATAAATTATCATCATAAGTTGAAGAGATTCTCCACAAGTACAACCTGCCATGTGCATTTGCATTCCAAAAGCAAATTACTTATATGCACATCTTCAGGGGAGCCCTTGTAACTTATGAAGACAATCCCCTATCCTTTACAATTTCACATATTATATTCCCCATTGAAAACTTCAACTAGTTTGTCATCAATCACCAAAAAGAGGGAGATTGTAAGTGCATCTAGTGCCACCCGTAGTTGGTTTTGGAGTATTGACGACAAACCTAGTTGAGGGACTAATGTGTTTGTGAGAATTGCAGGATAACACAGGTAGAAGTCCCTCATTGATTCGGTTTTCCCACCAGAGATGACCCCTAAAAATGTAAGAAGACATTGAAGACAAAGGTGGTATGTGAAGACATTCACATTGAAGACTATGACAAGAGAAGACATCGCATGAAGACTATGGAGTGCGAAGACTTAGTTCTTTCGTCGTTCTTTTTCTTCTTTGTTGAGTCATAGGAACCACCGTACTGTTAAGTGGGGTCCAAGAGAACCAGTCAGAATGACTGAAGTGATGCTTAACCAAAATCCTATGTCTTCGAGTGAAGACTATGAGAGCAAATCTTGTTCAGAGTTGGATAAGTCAGCTTTGCTTGTAGCCCAAGTAAAGTTGCCGTGTGTGTTTGAAATCTGACCGTTGGAACACGTGTCAGTTTCTTAGTGACCCAGGGTCATTTCGTACAAATCAGGTCAGGTTGCCTAGTGGCTATAAATAGCCCACCCCCTACAACCATAAACGGTTGGCTGCTCAGAGTTAGAGTACAACTTTTGTCGTTTGAGAGCAACCCACCTCGAAGCCTTTGAGAGAGAATTCCTTGCGAGGATAAAGCCCTAAACACCCAGAGCCAAAGAGTGTTAGGCATCACTTAAGTCTTCCTGTCTGTGTGATCTGAAGACTTATTACACTTGAGGACTGTGAATCCTCCAGCCGGTTAGGCGTCGCGTTCTGAGCATCCAAGAGTCATTGTGGATCGCCGGTGAACGAAGTCTGTGAAGGTTTGGAAGTCTACCTTGAAGACTTACCAGAGTGATTGGGCGAGGACTGAGTGTCCTTAGCTCAAGGGGAATAAGGTGAAGATTAGGTCTTCTGAGTTGAATCTCAGCCTCCCCAACCAGACGTACAGTTGTCACAACAACTGGAACTGGTCCAACAAATCATTGTTTTCAACGAGTCACTAGTTTCATCCTTCCCTTCCCTTTGCTTATTGTTGGTCCTTGTGAAGTCATTGTATGATTGCATTATCTTTTGTCTTCACTGAGTGACTACTTGTTCTGATTGGCTTCACAATATCTTCCTACCTGATCTTACTGCCTAGCTGCTATTAGTCATTATGCTTTCACTTCATTGAATACTTGACTATGGTTTGCCTAGTGTAGTCTACCTTTCGCTGCATGGTAATAGGTTTATTTCTATCGTTTGTCTTCGAAACTTCCATGTTTTGAAGACTTTCATAAAAATCACCTATTCAGCCCCCTCTAGTCGATCACTGGCACTTTTAGACTTCTACCTGTGTTATCCTGCAATTCTCACAAACACATTAGTCCCTCAACTAGGTTTTTCGTCAATACTCTAAAACCAACTAGGAGTGGCACTAGATGCACGTACAAAGTATGTTAATTATAGAATTAGGCGGGTGCGACAACGCGCGCTATCATGATCTAATAATTTCAACAACCGTCACACATCCAGAGTACAGACTAATGTAGTAATAGTTACTTCCAGTGAGTAAAAGGCTTTCTTTCAATGTTCATTTAGTTCCTGATGTACTCCATGGTAACCAAGGACGTTTAATACTTGGTGAATCCTATCATCGTCGTCATAATTGATTTCAACTGCCTTGAGATGTTTTGACACCAAAAATTGTTCCTTTGGCTTGTAGATTTCACTCGGTTTTTTAATGTAACATTCCTATCACAAACAAATTTTTTTACTTAAGTGAATCAACAGTATAGCAATTTCAAAGATAAGACATCATAGATAGATGTGTATGTTGATGAAACCCGTGGCAAGAATGAGAACCGTGGACGCAACAACACAAGATGGGGTAATGGCCACACCGTGTCATTGTAAGATGCTTCACTAACGCGCCTAGGAAATGGTTCATCCACTCCGGAAGCATCAGGGCCCTATCCAGCTGAAAGTTCTCCCTGACTTTCTTCTCAAAAGTCCATATAGGTCCTATAAACTCGAGATCACATAAATCTGCAACATCCATGGCTTCTCGAAAACCTATATTCTGCCTTCACATCTCTCTCCCGCCCCCATGTGTTGTTCCCGAGATAAACCTTCATTGTAATCACCAATACACATCCATGGCAGATGGGACTCACTCCACAAGAATATCAAGAGATCCCACGTTTTTGTCTCCCACTCACATTAGACTCACCCATAGATGTTTGTAAGCCTCCGCGTATCCTCTTCTCCCTTCTTGACTACTGTGTCAATATGATATTGTGAAAAGTGAATAATTCCAGCACATAGCTAAGCCCCATTTCTTCCATTGGTACTAATAATACAAATCTACAAGAACCAAACGAAAATTCTATGTTCCTAGCTCTTAACTCTCCTACTTGAGTTTCTTGTAGACACACCATTGAGGGGGCAAACCATTGCACTGAAGTGCGGAGCTCTCAAAATGTCGCGTCATGGCTAATCCCATGATAGTTCCAACTCATAATATTCACAATGATTGGTGACGCTCTGACCCTAAGCCTGCTAATTACTTATAAGAATTCTTAGTTTTGAGAGGCGAACTCCCCTGTTTTGATCTCTTCCTATCTCTTGGTGCTGAATATTCCAAA
>NC_041384.1:701561612-701612342 GCF_002162155.2 Triticum dicoccoides
GGTAACCATTGAGTTGCATTGTTCATTGTGTCTACTTGCACCTGCACCTCCTTCTGGGCACTTTCCTCTGTCGCCGACAGATTCTGATCTCCCGAGGGGCCAAGTTTATTCCTTGCCCCCGACATGCCATCCTGCAACTCCCCCTCCATGTCTACATGTGTCTTGAGCGCACTCTCCGCAGTATCATCTTGCTTGCCATATTCGGTTTGTAGCCCAACCTCTTTAGAGGTGTGTTTCTTGGGGATGTTTGTATTACCCCACAGCCTGCACCGCACCCCCTCCCTCGTACCGCACGCTTCGCTCCACCACTCGTCCATGCAGCGGACCACCTCGCCAAACCCTTGAGTGTTTGGCAGGCTCCTCCTAGTTGCAACCATCCAATCACCTCGTGGATGTCGTCGCCACATTCCTCCATTGTGTGCCCCATGGCGCCACATACCTCATACAAGTAGCCAATTTTTCATATTTCATGGTCAACAAAATCCTTTCCTTGCCATTCACATTCAGGGGTGCGAACCTAACAAGCGGCTCAGCAAAAATCTTCGCTCTAGCATGCGCATAATTTCCTTCAAAGGCCCTTGTCAGGTTCATCCCCGCGCTCTTAACTTGGCCAATTCTTCATGCTAGCTCATGCAGTATTGACTAGGAATAATATAGATCTAAGATATCATGGATTTGCGCCCATATGCACGTGCTCCAACTTGATCGCATCTGGCCTTCCCTTTCCATCATACTCTTCCATCACAACCATGACCCCCCTGAAAATCAATGGTCCTTGTGCATCACCACGATTACAGTCCCCTAAGAATAATAGTTGGATCACAAACATGTTATCATCTACCTTGCAGATCTTCGGATCATATGTTAGGTGCCATGCGTACTTTATTGTATCCTTGAACACATCTGCACCGAAGGGCCTCCTGGTATTCACCTTCGCCACAGCCAGCCACCTTGCCGACTTTGCTAATCTGATATTTCCTCCCCCCGACGAAAACATCATCGAGTTCACACTCTTTCAGTTTCATGTTCTTCATAGCAATCTCTAGATCAATCACTCCATCCTTTCCTCCGGGACATTGCCGAGTTGTCTGATCCCTTGGAAGAGGACACCGCCACCCTGATCCAAACACCAAGCTTAAACAGATGCAACGTTGTTGATGTCGGGTGGAAGGACAAGCCAACCCCTTGATCAGCCCAAGCATGCACAAATGCGGGAAGGGTTGGGACAATTGTAGAGCTACAACTCGACAGTGTGTAGATCTTCGGTGTAGAAAACCCTAGTCGCCTAGAGTAGGTGGACCTGTTCGCCAAAACTATACCTCGCTATTGCGAGTCCTACTTTGGGCCCTCCTCAAGGGGAATTGATACATGTCGTAGCCCAGTAACTTGGCAGATGATTTTCTCTTGCGGTTCAGACCGCTTATGGATAACATTTTTTTCAGGTTGTTTGAATTTTGTTCATTTCCCGATTTTCTAAGGGGTGGATAGTTCATGTGCCTTTTTTGGTTTAATTTTCTTATTTCATTTTAATTTGTTTCTCCTCTCTCCTTTTATTTCTCCTTTTTTCTGTTCTTTTTTTCATCATCTATTTAGAAAATATTTTTTTCATCTATTTTAAAATGTTTATTGTGTATTTCAGAATGTTCACCATGTTTTAGAAAATATTCATCATGTATTATACTAATGTTGATAGTGTACTAAAAATGTTCATTGTGTATTAAAAAGTGTTAATCATGTATTTAAAAATGTTCACTGTCTATTATTTTTTAAATCATGTATACAGTGTATTAAAAGTATTCACTGCATATTTAAAAATGCTTACAGTGAATAAAAGAATGTTCATCATGTATAAAAGAATGTTCTTTATCCATTTAAAAAATAGTTTGACATGTATTTAATATTTTCTATCATGTACTGAAAAAGTCAGCTTGTTTTAGAAAAAATTCGTTGTGCATTTTAATAATGTTGATCGTGTACACAAAAATGTGCATCGTGTATTAGCAAATGTTAATAATGTATTGAAAAAATGTTCAATGTGTATTAAAAATGTTAATAGTATATTCTCAAAAATTTCACCCTGTATTTTGAAAGGTTTACCATGTAGTTTGCAAAATGTTCGTTTTGTACTGAAAAAAAATGTCGATCCTTTAGTTCACATAATAAAATTTGTTCATAGTGTAATACAGAAATGTTTGTGATGTGTTAAAAATTATTTTTCATATTTTTTCAAAATTTCATTGCATATCAAAAACATGATTGCCCTATATAAAAAAAAATACTCACCATGTATTTCAAAATATTCTTCTTGTACTTAAATAGTGTTCATAGTGTAACTAAATGTGTTCATTGTGTATTAAAGAACTATTCATGTTTATCTAAATGGTTCGTTGTGTATGTAAAAATTTCATAAATTTTCTAAAATAGAAGTATTCCTACATTTGTTTAGAATATTTCAGATTCTTCAGCTTAAATATTTTTAGAACAGCCTGGGCTGGGGTGCTAGGCAAGCGTGGCTGGGTGGGCCGTGCTTTCCTGGCCCGTATAGCCCAGGACAGGATGTGCCGTGCCGGGCCGGCCATCTGGCCAGGTTTGCCCGACGCCAGGCTGAAACGCCCGGCCCAACGAACCCGTCCCCAAATCGAATTGCTCCCTTTCCGGATCCCCTTCTCTCCCCGCCGCGGCGCCGCCCCCTCTTCGCCCTAACCTAGCAACTCCTCTGGCGGCAGGCGAGCGAGCAGAGATGAGCGCCCGCCGCTGCTCCTGCAGTACCGGCGGGGAACTTAGGATTCCGGCGAGAAGGGCAGAGGTGGACGCCTGGGGTGGCCGTGGCCGGGTGTCCATGGCGGATGGCGGCTGCAGCGGCGACAGCGCAGGAGACCTATGCGGCCCGCCTGCAGAGCGTCGGCTCTATGAGAGCGAGCCGGTAAGGTCCCCCCTCTCCCCCCTCCTACTACCAGTGCGCTTGTTCACGTTGTGCTTCGGCGTTGCGTGGGATCGATTTGGGTCTCATGAACGTTTGATGTGGGAGAGGCGAAAGATTACCGCCGTTACTAGAGGCCCTCAGGTTGTTTGCTTCTAGTATTACACCAGCTGCTTGGATTATGGGGAGATTTCCATATTCTACATTCAGTTGATGCCGTAGCTTTGTTCCTGCCGGCCACTGCTGCAGTGTATATGGCCCTTTGCAGATTAATCCGACATGTATGTTCCATTGTGTGATTCACGAATGATCATGGACCTGATTTTTGGAATAATAATGTAGTAATGTGTTTGAGAGGTGAATTGGAAACTCTTACGTCTTGTGGGTATCTATTTATTTGGGGGTTAGAAAAATTAGAGACCTTTCTTTGCTTGACAACTGAGATGATTTTGTTGAGATTGTTTCGAGAAAACATCTCGAAACTTTGCTGATCCTGAGGATGTATAATGATTGTATGATGTTTCTTTTTTCCTGTTTTCGTCATCTCCGAAAATGCTTTGCCCGTCAAATTGTTGGAATGTTAGTCAAAAGTAGTCGCAAATTCCATACCCTACAAGAAAAATAAACATATCATTAGATTCAAAAAACAAACTTTCTTCTGACTTTACTTGTTGATAGCCTGCCCATACTGGTCTTTTCAATATTGTTGTAATGGCTCTTCGACAACTTGTGCCACGCCATGGCGACAATTACTTCCACATCCACAACTCTGGCCTCCATGCCCATAGCGTCTTCTACGTCCAGGCGCGCCACCGACTACGAGCCCGGTTCGAGCTTTCTTCTATAATGAACAATTGAATACGCTGCATCTCTCTGTTTTCTGTCACTCTCGTGCTCCTGATTGATGATGGGGTGATCTGGTGTCACACGCAACTTCCAGATTTAGGAACATGTCCACACAATTATCTGATTATTATTATTGTTTCTGATTAGTTTTACAAGTGTCATGTGCCTATTCAAATCGTGTTGCTCTGCTATGCTCTTGATGACCTGATAGAGTGGTTTAATTGTACTCTGCGCTGATAATGCAGGAAGATTTGGAAGGAGAGACGGATGTTCTCTTGGATCCAAGCACTCTCTAAGCAAATGATGGGACGATTACTCTTTCAACATATTCTATTAGCAAGGATGGCAATTGAAAGATGGAGCGAGTGGATCACTTATTCCTATCATGCATTGTAGACATGATGCATTGAGCATATGTCTGACAAATTGTCCTTGGTAAGTAGTTGCTACTTGTTATTGCACCTTAGTAAAATAGTTTTTTTTTTGTCCAAACAGTACTGCCAGTGCTTGCATGTTGGTTCTTTTAATGAAATCCTACATGTGGAACTTCTCATCTGTAGTTGGGCACATGATTGGAAAGGGGTTTTCTATGGCTGATCTGGGTAGGTCTACAAACTCATATAGCTATCCTTGATATAAAAAAAAAACTTATATAGCTATCCTTGAACATATCTTATGGCTAAATCCAAAAGAGAAGAAACTTGATTGTTTGGATGCCCATGTAAAATACCAGGTAACAAAAGATACAAGTTAAAATATTTTGGGTGTATGCTCCAGAAAATCCTGAATGTAGCACACACGAAAGGATGCACATGTGTGAATACCATTGAACTACTATGCTGGAATATTTTACTTAAGAGTCCAAAAATATGATTTGTGGAAGTTTCCAGATCTCAATTGTGTTACACATAATGGTGCAATATTGTAATGCCAAAGTGAAAAGTTTTGTGCATGGTTAATATATTCAGTGCCTTACTGGCAATAAGATTTAACACAAACCTTACTTTGTTATGCATAATGGATCAGCTTTACTAGAAAGTACTGCAATTGTATTTATTTATTTAGTACCCGCTGCAACGCACGGGTTCTTTTCCTAGTATATATCTAGAAAGTGGAAACGGAAAAAGCAACAAAGTGTGAGATGGCTACAACCAACTAACGGTCATACTTTTTCCAGAATTCAAACTCATGGTCAGAATTTTTTCTTTTTGAGAACTAACTAGCGATCAGATATGTATACTAGCCAGCAACCAGACCTCCACCAGAAAACCAGCGATCAAACCATACAGGGCTGGCTGACCACCAGGCCTCCACCAAAAAACCCAGGGACCAAACCATACAGGGCCGGCCCACCATGTGGTAGACGTGGGCAAGTTCGAGACGTCTTGGAGACTAGAAGGGCATGCACGCCACCGTCTTTTATTCGCGATGGATGATGTGGTTCCTGTGATGTGCTGGGATTCATGTGAATCCTCTCATAATTGAGCCATTGGTGGTTATGTTGCTTTGCTGGGTTTAGGATGTCTTAACTGAGCCATTGAGCCAGTTGCCATTGCTCTAATCATATATGCATATAACATGATTGCTAGCAATTCTCTTCTGATGTAGGTAGTTTGTCTTTCATCTCTAACCCATGTATGTGATGTGCTCATGTGAGCAGGAAATTACCAAGTCTATTTGTGTTGCAAATGCGTTCTGCACATTAGCAGATCATGTTGATGTACATGGGTTTAGTTTTTATATAAATATGAGATTATTTTCTTATCTCTGCTAGGGAATTCTTCTTGTATGAGATTTAGTTTTTTTGATGTTCTGTGCACTGACCGATTGATGACCTTCTATGAGAATAAAGAAAACCACTCATTCCTAGCTGTGTACACTTGTATCGACAAACAAGTTGCTTTTTGTCAAGGTGGCTTGCTGCCTCCTATTTGCATAGAATGCTTATTTATTACCTCAACTAGGTCATTCCTGTTGTTGTACCTTACCTCAACTAGGGTCACCCCATGTTTATCCAATCTCGAGCCCATGATTTCTTGTTTTGTTTTTTCATTCTCCAATCGCAGATGCAGACGACAAGGGGTTCATCGTGCCAAGCACCTTGGTCCTGCTTTTGTGCGACGACGGCAACGGCTACAGAAACAACCATGGTGAGCCCCTCTCCTTCCCTCCAGTGGTTGCTCTAAGCTAGTTGTGGCCATCGTGCCATGGCTATGTCTGGTTAGGCTGCTATAGTCCATCCTTGCATAACTATGGGGCTACTGTTTTTTGTTTGTTTGTTCGTTTATCTTCCTTGTTATTATCATGCTACCACTAGCTTGCTTGATAGAAACTTGCTGAATGTATTGCTGTAAAATTAAGAACTTGCTGAATATATATATCTTTGAGCAGCAACTGATAGAATATATATAGCTCATATTCATGTTAATTCCCATCCTACTGGAAGTTTGAAACACGTCCTCTTTGCACTCCAACAACCAGGCAGCACACCAGGATATATATGCACATATGTATGTAGTTTCCCATCACACACATGGAGCAGTCTTGTTTGTTATGGGATGTAGCATCACCACTTAATTTGATCCCTACCTGCCTTCATGAAATTCTGACTGATATATGTGGTCTATGTACCATTCATGATATGCACTTACATCCTCAACTCATGTTGGTCTTGTTTTATTTCCAAGGATACCTTCCTAGTCCTGCTAATTTTAATGTCGTATTGCCTTGTTTCTAGGATGATGATATTCCATCCCTCAAAAAAAAAAGGATGATGAAACTCCAAATATCTGGTTGTGGTACGCTGCTCTCTCTTGACACTCATTTTATAGTACTATAGTGTTCATACAACATGGAGGGTGGGTAAGGACGCCATGTATGCTGCAAGTATGTTTGCCCTAGTATATCTTGCTTACCCATTCAATATGCACACCACTTAATTCAATTAGGAAAGACATTTTAGACAACGTCACGGTAAGAGGTCGTCTCCAGAAAAGCGACGTCAAGAATAACCATATTGGCCAATAGGTGGAAGCGGGTGAGCCGAAAGGCATAGTAGGTTGAGTTGGGGGCGTTGCGTTGCCAATAGAAGGAGGCATGGTAGTCGAGGGAGATGGCGCATCAGAAGAATCCACAACACATGGGCGACCAATGTGGTAAAGAAGAAGACGAGGGAGAATCACTAGACAAGCCTCAAGGGACGATCGAGGTGAGGTAGCCTTAGGTAATGAATGAGGTTGGGAAGCCGCAGGTGACGGTGGCATGGGGTCTACATTAGCAACACGGGATGATACGATGGAAACGAGGACAATACATGAGTGATAGGTGTATCGGGAAATGTGAGGAAAGAAATATCCTTAATGGAGGATGGACATACATAGAAAGGATGGGACTCATCAAAAGTCATCACATCCCAAAAAATGAAACATGCATCCAATGACCGACAGGATCCCAATACCAACAACCCTTGCTCATCAGTCATCACTATAGCCTAAGACGACACAGACTGAGTAGTTTGTTTGGTGCGTTCATGGGGGGCAAGAAGATCGTAGCAAACACAACTAAACAAACCAAGCACTTAGCAGCCATGAGAACGACCAAAAAACGCTTGAGACCTTGCAGAGTAGAGAAGGCCGAATGTTAATGGTGGAAGTAGAAACAATCTCAACCCAAAAGTGATGCTAAAGAGAGGCGATGATCATCAACGCATGAGCTGCCTCAAGGTGACAATGCTTGCGCTCATCAACACCATTCTGAGCATGAGCACCAGTGCAAGAGAATTAAGCAAGTGTGCCCTGCTCAGCAAGGCATCCGCACAACAAATGAGAGATATACATGCGAGTAGAATCTGCACGAAAGACACATATAAAAGTGGAAAACAGGGTATGAACCACGGCGGCAAACTTATTACGGATAGATAAGGCCTTACTACAAGAATACATAAAATATATCCATGTGTGTCGAGAGAAATCATCTATAAAGATAATATAGTAGCGATGACCTTTCGAGGCAAAGGAAGCTGGACCCCAAACATCAGAGTGAACAAGATCGAAGGACATTGAGACATAGTCTTGCTATGAGGATAACGTACTTAACCTGTTTACCAAGTCGATAAACCTGACAGTCTAAAGACACATCGTCAGAGATAGATCCAAGAAGACCACGCCGAACTAAGGATGAGGTATGAGAGGCACACAAGTTACCTAGACGATGATGCCACAAATAGCCGGTTGTCTTGGTAATAGAGGCGAAGAGACGATGGTGGCCACAGAGGGAAGGTGAAGCCAGTGAGCTCCCGGAGGCCCTAGTAGTCACAACATCGAGGACCAGCACCAAGTAAAGCACCCGTGTGATGATCCTAATCGAAACAAGAGTCGTAGTCAACAATTTAACCACCTGAAATGAGCTAGTAAGTCAAGGAACATGAGCCAAAGAAGGAACAAGACAAGACAAATGCTAAGAGTGCCTTGACTATTGAATGGAAGGGAAGTACTATCAGTAGTAAGAACATGAACATGAGAATCTAGAGGTTTGAATGGAGAACATACTTGAAGACTGATGAGTCATATGAAAAGACACTCTAGTAAAGGATCAATGGAAATCTACCAGACTGTGTAAAAGTGGTCTGAGTACCAGAAGAATCAATATCAAAACTTGCAAAACTGTTGATGGAGAACCAAAAGAAGCATCTAGCAGACACCGAAGTCTCGTAATCTTGGGTGTAGTTACGAGCTCAATTGAAGAGGTCGACAAAGAAGCATTAGATGATAAGTGCAACGTCTGTGTTGTGCGGATGATCGTTTCGTGTAACAAGGTCTACAAGCCGTTTGAGTCATGCCACTTTGGAACTCAATGAGGGGGAGGATCGGGGCAGTTGATCTACAAAGGTTGATTGGAGAGCCCATGCGCTAAGCTCGTTAGGCGGTGTTGATTAAGGTCTGTGTTAAGACTCCCTTCATTCATCTTGGCTTTTACACCGCCATGCATGTGTCTTGGGGCACAAAACATGTCAAATTCATACCACTTGAAAATTGCACTTTCATGGAGTTATTTTTTGGATTGGAATACAACCATTTATGGGGGTCCTTGGCTCTTTTGGCACCATGTTGTGGTAATTGAGGAGTATAATGGAATCTGTCGCCCTTAACTCCATATAAGTATTTGGGCTCGGATCATGGTCTACCGGACTTGCTGCGCAACAGAGCGATGGCTAGAGCAATGGCTTCCAAGATAGGAAAATTGCACGTCAAGATCAAATAGGAAAACCCCCTTTGAGGTTCTTAGGGTATGTTGAGCAAGGTAAACAACCACAAATGTCCCATGTATTGTATGAGAAGATGTCATGATTTTGCACAAATTACGATACGATTGGCCATGTTACAAAACAGTGCATGGATGGGGTTCATGATCCAAAGAAGGTTTAGTTTGGCAATTTTATGATGGTTCCAACCTAGGTATGGTTCTAGGCTGGAAATTACTTCATTGCTCAACCTCATGGTAGCACCACCTGTGGGAGAGGTGGCTGGGTTAGTATTGGCCAAGGTGGCCATGGAGGGAAAACTATGCATGACTCGACCTGATGTACAAGGAGAAAGATTATTTTGACCCTGTGAATAGAAATATGAGTACATGAAATGTGAATGCAAACATCCTTAATTCAAGGGATTCAGTAAGAAACCACCTCGCGGAGGTTATTGATTGCAAGCAACCCCTCACCGGTCAAGGACCCTTCCTTGTGCCTAGGGGAAGAAAGTGACATGCATCATAGAATACCATGAGAGCAAAACTGGGATGAGCACTCAGCTAAGGGTTCCTCTTTGCAAGTTCAAGTGAAGGAAAGGTAGAGGATGGCCGGGGCGTGTCGCTCATGATAGCGTTTTCATTGCTTCCCCATACCTCATGTGCACTCTCCATTCCCTGTCGATCTGGCTTGGCGTCCCGACCTTGTTTGCGGGTTGTGTGTCACGGACTTGATGCTGCATTCCACATTCCCTTGTTGGGTGTCCCTGGCCTTGGCGGTAGGTAGCGTCGTGCTCTTGGGCGCTTCGCGTCCTTGCGTGAGACGGGGACAGCGCCGACTGCTCGTGCACTTGCTCCACCGTCGGTGGTGTCGAAGCTTGCGGCTATGGCGACAACCTGCATAGGAGCATGTGATGTAGAACAAGGCAGCACACAAAGCAACTCGTAGGCAGGCAAAGGATGCCTACTCGGACTGGCTTGCAGTGGAGAGTACACGGGAGGTGTGGAGGAAGGGATGAAAACATTGCCAGGAGTGGACTCCCGCCGTCATCAACCTTTGGACCCAGGGCCGAGCAGTAAGGGGATGGCGATGCTCCATACGGGGTGGTAAAACACAAATGGTATGGGTTTCTGAAGTGAGGAAGAAGCGAAGAAGACGGGAAAAGGGCAATGGAAGGCTAAAGGCATTATCCACAACCCTATGCTTGTGCGTCAGCCGTGACAGTTGGATCCATTGTCTACATGTGAATTTGCTACTCGGGAGGGCATGACATGGTTGTTGTGGAGTGAGGTGCCACACCTATTGTGCCATGTGGGTATGTTTGGTTGTTGACGGTAGGACACTTTGCTATGTGCGTTGTCGTCACGTAGTTCGAGATCCCTTGGGTGGCTCATTGGTGGTGAATGCCCTGCACTTAGTATGGTTGGCATCGATGACGACGACCTCATCATGGTGGTACGTCCCTCTTGGTCGTGATTTTGTCGGTTTGGCAAGGTTGCTTTGTGGCCAGGCTCTGTGGATGTGGGAGCGATGGCTTCATACGATGGTTGTATGCTGAGGTGGCGACCTCAGATGGCGATGCCACAACAGTCAATGGGTAGGTCCTCGGATCTACATTGCATGGGTGGCATCCTCGTGCTATGAGGGTAGCGATTTCATCGAAACGATCAACGTGGTCTGCGGGTTCGGTCTGGCTGGTACGTCAGTGTAGTCGTCTCAGATGTTCGGTGCAACGTTTGCGGTCAGCGGTGTGTTGGAAGGGCTACAAGGGTCTGAGGCGTGTGATTTGTGGTTCGCCTGAGAGTTGGGTAGGTCGGAGCGGCAACACTAGATTTGGGTGCTTGTGTTTAGTGCAACTGTTGCCTGTGTCGTGTTTGTCGACGAGGCTTTCTCTCGACGAATTTGCTTATGTGGCAAGTAGTTAATGAGGAGAGAGATGTTTGTGGTAGCATAATATGTTACTATAACATAGCGCTTCCCAAGACAATATGAGTCTACTAGCTAATATATGAAGCCATCTATAATACTATCTTGTTACTTTGCACTATGGAGATAGTAACTTGGGCTAGTTTCATATGCATGACACTAGTGTAAGTTACTCCCCACTATGACCAACCTTACTAAGGAAGGTTTAGCTGACCTACCACCAATCTACTACTCCCTAGCTAAGTAAATATAACACAAGGATTACTACTGCTAACAGTACCTTCTATGATGGAATTGCTGTATACTACCTTATGTCCTCCACTGTTTAGCTTTATGCTATCTTGTGTGCAACCTTTCCCCCCTTTTATGTATTTAGCTCTGCAACTGAATCTTTGAAAATGTGTCATGCCTCATTGTTCTATGTAATCTTTGTAATATTGCAATGCTAGTTTTAGATATGCTTCTAGTGGTTTGCAGAACTGCTGTATGTCGAAGCCAGGGTGGGCTTTGAAGAAAGTATGATGTAATAGTGTTCCATCTATTATTTTTGGAATGCTTCCTAGTGTGTACACTTGTACCACATGTCCTGTTTGCTTTCGTAATTTTTTGTTCCGTAATTTCTTCTTCGAACGAAGTATGAAGCAGTTTGTCCTTGTCGCTATCCATCCTTTCACGATCATCTAGATTCTCTCAAGCTACACCATCGACACCCAGGATTTTGGAATGGCCTTACAACAAATCACATAAGGCACCTCTGATAAATTGGATGATTGAGTCTATGGGTTCCTGTTTTCTCTTTGGTCTTATGTTTTGTCATACTGGTTATGCCTTGACTTGCTCTGGCCAAGAAATTGGTTGGCTCTAGATTGTCTGTTCTGTGATGGAATTAGTGTTTGCTACTCCCTCCGATCCATATTAATTTGGACATGCTGATATGTACCCAACGCCCCACTATTTAGCTCGATGTTATCTCGTGTGCAATGTGTGGTTCTTAATTTCTGTTGTAGATAATGTCGGGTCAACCTTTTCCCCCCATTTTTTGTAACTGAATCCTTGAATATATGCTGTGCCTTGTCGTTTTTCATAAGCTATGTTAATTTGCATTGGCTTGTTCTATGCAAGAACAGGTTTTAGATTTGTTTACCGGTGGTCTGTAGAACTGCTGTATGTTTGCGGCAAGGGTTGTAATAAGTTATGCATGTAATGTTTCATCTATTTTTTGTGATACTTTCTGGTGGCTACATGTCATCCTGTGTACTACTTGCTTTTGTAATTTGTTCTTTATTATTATATTTCTTGAGAAATACAATTTGTAGCACAATTGCCCTTACAAACTAAGATGTGTGTAGCACAATGACAGAATTTGTAGTTGTTTTTTCTAGACTGTCATGCATGTTCATAAGATGCATGTGTTGATTGGACCAAACCGTGAAACAGAGCTGTTAAGCATGAAGCTTGTTGGCCATATGCACCACTACTCATAATACAGTGGCCTACAATGTTTGCTGAAGAATTCACTTGGCTGAACATTCTTCCTTTGTCAGTGGCCCTTTCTACAGTATAAAAACAACAGTGGAAACCATTCTGTCAGGAGATTGTACTATGCAGCATTACCTAGATACCTCTGGTACTAATGTTATTTCAGTGGCCGAATGCAGTTATCAGGGCTCTATTCCACAAAATAAATGCAAACTGATTATTCAGCAATGGCACCAGCTGACCAGCCATGATTTATTTGTGAATAATTCGAAAATTGATAATTATCTCAGCCCATTCATATGTGAGGTTTGTATCACAAATATGTCATTTCATCCGAAAATACCGGGACAAGCAAACTAGCTTTGTATGATTATTGGAAGCAAACAAAAGAGATTTGGGTCTGGTTCCTAATGTTATGTCCATTGAAACATCCTGAGATATTTCACAGATGCCTATTGATGCACCTCAAGGTTTTACTTTGAAACTTCAAGTTACAAATTCTCATTTCCTTATATTCGTTACAAGCAGAAATAACGCGATAAAGCTGGGCATTTGGACAATGAAAACACCATTCCGCCTTTGATAGATTAGCGTTTTAACTTTGTACTACTATTCACCTGTGGAATAACTTATATTGCAGGCGAGCATACACAGTCGGCAACAAGAAAAGCTTCCCAACCAAATATATGGAACAGAAACAATCACAAGTAACTAAAACAGTCTTCCAGGTGTCATGAAAATACACTTGATAAAACATGATACGCAGCATATTAGATATTACTCCCTCCTTCCCATAATGTAAGATGTTCTTTTGATAATTATTACATAAGTTATACCAGAAACATGTAAATAAAACGCAGGCCTTCAGCAGGTAAATCAGTAGTTCAATACAGGCCTGACGCTGAAGTTCAGCAAACGAGCAAGAGTGCAATAGGCACGCAACTGGCTAGGTTTAAACCTTTCCAAACAGCATCCAGGCTCATACTTCATTCGGTCGGCAGCTGGCATGAGATTGTGAAATATTCAGGGACATGCGAGTTTGAATAGACAAGTGATAGTAGATGATCCAAACTAGTGCTTGTACTCAAAACTGAAGCCTGTGGAAACAACGAAAGTTCAAGCTAATATAACAAGGTAAGGTACAGCAAATTTAGCGAGTGGCACTTAATTAAGTGCAGCAACAACTGCACAAGAAGTTCACTTGGATGATTGAATCAACATACCACTTGATCGGATTGTGATATTGCTGGTAGGACGTGCTATTAACATGAAACCAGCCAAGTACCAGACCCCCAAACTATCCCGTATGTGGATGAAAGGTATTATGTGGTGCCAAGTGGCATTGACAAGCCAAACGATGTAAAAATGGTGCATGTAATTCTGCTTTTGCCAAGGTTAACATTTCACTTGAATAAGTTTGTGGATTTGTTTTTCATTCCTAACCTGAACAAACAGTTCAATGTCTAGTTTCCTAAATTCCAATATTATTCTATGATTTCCCCGACTAGGATAATAATATAATTTCAACAACCGTCACACATCGTGAGTACAGAAAGATGGAGTAATAGTTACTTACAGTGAGTAAAAAGCTTCCTTTCAAAGTTTATTAGTTCCGGATGTACTCCATGGTAAGCAAGGACGTTTAATACTTAGTGAATCCATTCATCTTCGTCCTGTTTAACATAATTGATTTCAACTGCCTTGAGATGTTTTGACACCAAAAATTATTCTTTTGGCTTGTAGATCTCACTCGCTTTTTTAATGTAACATTCCTGTCGCAAACAAAATATTTTACTTAAATGAATCAACAGTATATGCAATTTCAAAGATAAGACATCACAAATAGAAAATTTTATACCTCAAAGGAAAAAAAAATCTAGTTGAAGCGTAAACCTCTCAAGAATGGATGAGTGCTGGAGAAAGTAAACTAGACCACTGAAGTTAGCAGCCATACACCAGTCACCAAGCAACAATGTTTTTAGCTTGCTGAAAATAGGGCACCATTTATCCTTTCTGAAGATCTGGACAAAGTGAAGAATTAAAGGAGAGCTGAAGCTCTAACTTAAAGTACATGGTTTAATAAAAGCAGAATTTTCGAAATTGTTTGTTGATTCAGAAAAAAGGTCACAAATCTCAAAAGAAATTCTATATTTAAAAAATGTTCGGAAATTCAAAGATTGTTCATGAATTTCAAAACATTCTTATTGCATTAAAAAAAATCCATCCAAAAAAGCTTCACGATAATAAGAAAATGTTCACACTTAAAAAATGTTCATGAATTTGAAAAATATATTCAAAAATTCAAAAAATGTGTGTGAATTTCAAAAATATATTCCTGGATTTAGAAAACTGTTCATCGATTCAAAAAAGTGTTCACCGACTCATAAAAATGTTCACACTATTCAAAAAATGTTCATAAATTTAAATATTTTTTCCTAAACAGATAAGAACACAACCAGGAATGAGAGCAGTTCCATAGCTGTTAGAATACTGATTCTACATGGCTTAGCTCCAGGATTAGAAGCTCAACATATGTATGATATGCAGAACATCCATGTTCGAAACACCCACTGCCTAGCAATAGCGTACAAATAAGTTCTCATATTCCAGTTTTTGCAATTTCTCAAACTAATTGCTCACTAGCTATCCAGTATACAAACATGCGTCCATCCTTTTTTTTGAATATCTCAATACCTATAAGCTGCATCTTACACACCTTTTAATTACCGTATTTTGTTTCACAACTGATTCATCATTTTTCCCTGCAAAAGAAGTTCATCATTTAATTTCGTTGCAATCCACATTGTGTCATTCCTTTAAAAATTATAGATAGTTCTTAACGTACATCTACACCCCTTCCACACCGGTAAAGTTCACCTTTTGTGTGTTGTTCATGACCCCATGTCTGAATTGAGAGCCCAACCCAATGAACATGTCCTCTTCAATTATTTTCCTTCCCCTCAAGCCTCCAAGCTTCACCGACCAGCCCGCGGATCCTTCTCCCCTTAGCCCGCCGCTCCAGCGGTTTGCGGCTGGAAGGGGATTCCTCATGCCTCGGCTGCGGCTAGTAGTATAGGTTAGGCTTTTTTAGTTCTCACAGGGGCGACGCTCGGACGGATGGCCGCACTTCATCTTCGAGTTGGTCTTTCAGGCTTCGATCCTACTCGAGTTCATCCGTCAGGCCGGAGTCGACAAAGCTCTGAAGTAGATTTCTGTCAATCTCTTTTGGCCGCTGAGGTTTGGGTTTCTCACCGCGCATGCGCGATGGCGAGGTCTGGGGTCAAGCACTTCAAATAGATTCAGGGGTTGAATGACTACAACTGGAGAGTTTTTGTCCTTAGTTGCACGTGCACAAAAGACTTTTCGGCTACCATCAACAAGGTCATGTCGGCTATGGTATGGGAGCGGCCACAACAACGCATCAACGGCACATTCTGCGAGCAGTAGTGGTCGTTCGGTGGTACAAGGAACTCGATGTAATTTTTGTTATGTTTGTTGTGCTTCCTACTTTCGGTGAACTTTTATAATAGAACTTGGTATTTTGGGAGAAAAAACTCCAGAGAACCCAACCTCATGAGCATATAATCTATTGAACATTCTAACGTCCTTGGTTGCACCAGATTATCATCACACTCGGGCTCATATATTGGGTGTGATACTATACTCCAAATTTTACTGTGTGAGTGTTTTAAAATGTTGCAACATTAAATTTTGTCTGATAACACATGGGGTGAAAAAATGTTGCAATGGTTTTTCATTCGCAACGGAGGGATATAGTGTTCACTGCAAAAAAAGGGGAAGATATATATTTTTTTGCATGGTCATGCCGGCCCAAATCTCACATTTAAGTGAGATACCACGTCCGGGAAGGTAGCCAATCTAGGGCATATTCCACCGTGTATTTACCATTTTCAAGTTGTACTATATGGTACAATACAGTGTATTTACAAAGGGCGATGATAGGCGCCGGTGCGCCGGCCCAAATTTGGGCGGGGTCGCACCTAGACCATATGATTCGCTGTATTAGCCGCAGGATACCTTTCTTCCCCAACTGCTTTATTAGAAGAGAAAAACCATGGCGCTTCGCGAGCAGCCCCCGTGATCCATCCAGATGCTAGCCAGCCCGCCAGCCATCCGTCGCCGTCGGCCGCCGCCCTCGTCGCCGTTAGTCGCCGCGCTCGCCGCCGTTCGCAGATCCGCCGTTGCTGGTCCAACAGGAAGCAGTCGCCGCCGTCTCGTAGCATGCCGACGCATGTCGTTGCAAGACTTAGCAGCTGCCATTGTTGCACATCCGTCGCTCCACCATCGTGTCGCCGGCCACAGCTCTCAACGTCGCCGCTCACACCATTGGTATGTCAGTTGAAGCTTTTTCCATGTCGCTTGAAGCATTTTTCACAAATTGAAGCTTTTCGCGTGTCGATTGAAGCTTTTTTCATCTACGATTGAAGCTTGTTCTGTAAACGGTTGCAACTTTTTTCATCTTGCAGTACCTGGTTGAAACTTTGTATATCTTCTTATTGAAGCTTTTTCACCTATGGTTGAAGCTTTTTAAGTAACGGTTGCAGCCTTTTCAGTTTGGCAGTGGCTAGTTGAAGCTTCCGTTGTCGATGGTTGAAGCTTTTTCGATCTAGGCTTGAAGCTTTTTTTGTTAATGGTTGTAACACTCGATATCCGTGGTTTCAACATCTTCGCTACCCCTTTGTTTTCATTCATCGGTTCTAGCTTTTGGATTCATCGGCTGCAGCGTCTACACATTCGGATGCAACAATTTTATAGCAGGAGTAGTACTCAATGCAGGCGGGAGGTAGAAGGAAGGTAAAAGATAAGGCAAACGATAATTAAGGAGAGAAAAAAAAGAAAACCATCGCGCAGGTTTTGGCAAAGCTTGTGTGCCGAAAAATAACATGCACATAGCTTGTTCTAAGGACGATGTCAACACTCCATCGGCCATTTTGCATGTTCTTAGGACGATAAGTATATATCAGCCATTGCTTGTTTGAACCTCTTGATGCAAACTTGGTGAAAACTTCTCAGCTTATATAACAATCCGATAATAAGGTTCCATATGTATCTCAAAGCTATCCTCCGAACCATATTATTCACCCTTTTGCTAGGATTTGTAGATAATCAAGAATTAACTTCCTCCAATCCTTGCTTCGCCTTGTCTCGCTCTCCAATCGAACTAAGGACGATGTTAGAATACTACACCGGCCATGCATTGACATAATCTTAGGACGATAGATAAATATCGGCCATTACCATGTAAATTTCATTCAAAGCACATATAGCCGAAATAAATAAATGAAATGACAAATCAAGTATTTCAGCCCTTTGGATCATCAACAAACTTGTAGCTAATCAAATGTATAGTGACTTGGTAACAACTTTCCCTTGATAACCCACAAGTATAGGGGATCGCAACAGCTTTCGAGGGTAGAGTATTCAACCCAAATTTATTGATTCGACACAAGGGGAGCCAAAGAATATTCTCAAGTATTAGCAGTTGAGTTGTCAATTCAACCACACCTAGAAAATTAGTATCTGGAACAAAGTGTTTAGTAGCAAAGTAATATGATAGTGGTGGTAACGGTAACAAAAGAGTAATGAAAGCAAAGTAAATTTTTGGTATTTTGTAGTGATTGTAACAATAGTGGCGGGAAAGTAAATAAGCGTAAACCAATATATGGAAAGCTCGTAGGCATCGGATCAGTGATGGATAATTATGCCAGATGCGGTTCATCATGTAACAGTCATAACATAGGGTGACACAGAACTAGCTCCAATTCATCAATGCAATGCAGGCATGTATTCCGAATATAGTCATACGTGCTTATGGAAAAGAACTTGCATGACATCTTTTATCCTACCCTCCCGTGGCAGCGGGGTCCTAATGGAAATTAAGGGATATTAAGGCCTCCTTTTAATAGATAACCGGAACAAAGCATTAGCACATAGTGAATACATGAACTCGTCAAACTATGGTCATCACCGGGAGTGGTCCCGATTATTGTCACTTCGGGGTTGCCGGATCATAACACATAGTAGGTGACTATAGACTTGCAAGATAGGATCAAGAACTCACATATATTCATGAAAACATAATAGGTTCAGATCTGAAATCATGGCACTCGGGCCCTAGTGACAAGCATTAAGCATAGCAAAGTCATAGCAACATCAATCTGAGAACATAGTGGATACTAGGGATCAAACCCTAACAAAACTAACTCGATTACGTGATAAATCTCATCCAACCCATCACCGTCCAGCAAGCCTACGATGGAATTACTCACGCACGACGGTGACCATCATGAAATTGGTGATGGAGGATGGTTGATGATGATGACGGCGATGAATCCCCCTCCCCGGAGCCCCGAATGGACTCCAGGTCAGCCCTCCCAAGAGGTTTTAGGGCTTGGCGGCGGCTCCGTATCGTAAAACGCGATGATTTCTTCTCCTCTATTTTTTTCTCCCCGAAAGCAAATATATAGAGTTGGACTTGGAGTCGGAAGGTCTCCAGGGGGCCCATGAGGTAGGGGGGCGCGCCTTAGGGGGGGGGGGCGCCCCCACCCTCGTGGACAGGGTATGGGCCCCCTGGTCTTCATCTTTGGCGAGGATTTTTTATTATTTATTGTAAGATATTCCGTGGAGTTTCAGGTCATTCCGAGAACTTTTGTTTTCTGCACATAAAACAACATCATGACAATTCTGCTGAAAACATCGTCAGTCCGGGTTAGTTCCATTCAAATCATACAAGTTAAAGTCCAAAACAAGGGCAAACGTGTTTGGAAAAGTAGATACGACGGAGACGTATCAACTCCCCCAAGCTTAAACCCTTGCTTGTCCTCAAGCAATTCAGTTGACAAACTGAAAGAAATAAAGAAAAACTTTTACAAACTCTGTTTGCTCTTGTTGTTGTAAATATGTCAAGCCAGCATTCAAGTTTTCAGCAAAGATTATAACTAACCACATTTGCAATAATTCTCAGGTCTCATGATTACCCATATCAATAGCATAATCAACTAGCAAGCCATAATAATAAATCTCGGATGACAACACTTTCTCAAAACAATCATAATATGATATAACAAGATGGTATCTCGCTAGCCCTTTCTGAGACCGCAAAACATAAATGCAGAGCACCTTTAAAGATCAAGGACTGACTAGACATTGTAATTCATGGTAAAAGAGATCCAATCATAGTCACATCCAATATAAATTAACAGTGATGAATGCAAATGACAGCTGCGCTCTCCAGCTAGTGCTTTTAATAAGAGGGTGATGACTCAACATAAAAGTAAATAGATAGACCCTTCGCAGAGGGAAGCAGGGATTTGTAGAGATGACAGAGCTCGGTTTTGAAATAGAGACGATTAAAATTTTGAGCGGTATACTATCATTGTCAACATAACAACTAAGAGATGGCGATATCTTCCATGCTACACACATTATAGGGGGTTCCCAAATGGAATGGTAAAGTTTATACCCCCCCTCCACCAACAAGCATCAATCCATGGCTTGCTCGAAACAATGAGTGCCTCCAACATACATCAGGTCTCAGGGGGAGTTTTGTTTGCAATTAATTTTGATTTAGTTTGCATAAAGCATGGGAATGGGCATCCCGGTGACCAGCCATCACTACAGAAAACAACTAGTTTGCCGTCAGTGAGCATCTTTGCCGTCAGCTTTTCATCGGGGTAGACGGCAAAGAGAACTTTTGCCGTCAGCTGCTGTCGGCAAAGAATGACTGACGGCAAAGAAAACTTTGCCGTCTGCTATTTTTATTACAAACGGTAAAGAAAAGTTTGCCGTCTATGATTTCTATTACAAACGGCAAAGAAAACTTTGCCGTATACGGTTTTTACTATAGACGGCAAAGACTGCTCTTTGCCGTCTGTAGTAAAAACTGCATACGGCAAACAACTTTGCCGTCTGTAATATAAACGGCAGCCGGCAAAAGAGAAACACACCTCGCGGATCGACCTCGCGGATCAATGAGGTGGCACGATCCACACCCCATGCTATATCTCTCTCCCACGCCCCCAACACGTTCTCTCTCTCTCCCCCACGTTCTCTCACCCCTCAGCCGACCCCACCACGTTCTCTCTCCCTTATCCCCCACGTTCTCTGTCTTGTACTCATCTCTCTCTCTCTCTCCTGTAACTCCCCAGTAGCTCCGTCCCGGTCGCCGCCGGCCACCCTGGCACCGAGCCACGCTCCCCTCCAACTGCCCCGTCCTCTCTCCTCCCTCGAGCCGGCCCCGTCCGCCATCCCCATTGAGCCGTTCCCGTCCCCCATCCCCGTCGAGCCGGCCCCATCCCTCGTCGCCATGGAAACCGGCGCCGTCCTCCTGCCTCGCAGCGCCGTCCGTTCCCCAGCGCCCCACCCCGCCGTCCGCTCCCCCGCACAGGCCGGCGAGCAGCGCGGCCCCTTCCCTTCAGCGCTTCCTCACTCCAGGCAGCGCGGCCTCCTCCCTCTGGCGCCTCCTCTCTCCAGCGCCTCCTCTCTCCGGCGAGCAGCACAGCGCAGACGACGTGAACAGCACGACCGACATGGCGGCTTCCTCACTTCGGCGAGCAGCGTGGCTGTCTCACTCTGGCGAGCAGCGCGAGTGGCGTGGGTTCCTACCTCCATCGCCTGCTCATACGGACGAGCAGTGCGGGCGGCGTGGCGTGGGCCGGTGAGCGGCGCGGCCTCCTCACTCCGGCGAGCAGCGCGGGCCGCGCGGCGCGGGCTCCTCCCTCCGGTGCCTCCTCACTCCGGCAAGCAGTGCGACCTCCTCCTTCCAGCGCCTCCTCACTCCGGCGTGGCCTCCATCCAGCGTGGCCTCCCTCCGATAGCGGCGCTTTTCTCCGGTGAGGTCGGCATGGCGAGCAGCTCGGCTGTTGGGCGCGTGCGGGCGGCAAGAATCTCTGCTCCAGTGAGCTTTGGACGAGATGATGTGGACGTGCGATGACAAAACTGTTGATCCAATTTTTTAATAAAAAAGAACACTTTGCCGTATGTGATGTTTCTGCCTAACGGCAAAGAAGTAGTATGGCTCACGGCAAAACACTAACGCCGTCCGTCAGGGTCGTTAGTCTGTTAGGTTGCTTTTCTTTGCCGTCTGGACGGTCTAGTTGACAGCAAACGGTATAGACTGACGGCAAAATCTTTGCCGTCATCCAGAAAAAATAGCAGATGACAAAGTATTCTTTGCCGATTAATCTTTGCCGTCTAATTCCTGACGGCAAACTCTTTGCCGTCTGTAATCCACAGACGGCAAATTACCTGTTTCTTGTAGTGCATTTTCTCGTGAGTGAGGAGCGGAGTCCACTCCTCTTGAGAATAACCCGCCTAACATGGAAGATAAGGGCAGCCTTGGTTGATACATGAGCTATTCAAGCATACAAAATAGAATGTTTATTTGAAGGTTTAGAGTTTGGCACATACAAATTTACTTGGAACGGCAGGTAGATACTGCATATAGGAAGGTATAGTGGACTCATCTGGAATAACTTTGGGGTTTAAGGGATTGGATGCACAAGCAGTATTCTCGCTTAGTACAGGTGAAGACTAGCAAAAGACTAGGAAGCGACCAACTAGAGAGCGACAACAACCATGTACATGCATTAAAATTAATAAACATTGGATGCAAGCATGAGTAGGATATAATCCACCATGAACATAAATATCGTGAAGGCTATGTTGATTTGTTTCAACTACATGCGTGAACATGTGCCAAGTCAAGTCACTTAAATCATTCAAAGGAGGATACCACCCCATCATACCACATCATAACCATCTTAATAGCATGCTGGCACGCAAGGTAAACCATTATAACTCATAGCTAATCAAGCATGACACAAGAAACTATGATCTCTAATTGTCATTGCAAACATGTTTATTCATAACAAGCTGAATCAAGAACAATGAACTCATCATATTTACAAAAACAAAAGAGGTCGAGTTCATACCAGCTTTTCTCATCTCAGTCAGCCCATCATATATCATCATAATTGCCTTTCACTTGCACGACCGAACGAAGTGGAAAATTTTAAGAGTGCACGTGCATTGGACTAAGATGGAATCTGTGAGCATTCAATAAACAGGAGAAGACAAAGCAATATGGGTGATATGTCCATTTTGCATCATGCTTTTATATCGATATTTACTGCATTATGGGCTGTTATTTCACATTATGTCACAATACTTATGGCTATTCTCTCTTATTTTACAAGGTTTACATAAGGAGGGAGAATGCCGACAACTAGAATTCTGGGCTGGAAAAGGAGCAAATATTAGATACCTATTCTGCACAACTCCAAAAGTCCTGAAACTCCACGAAACACCTTATAATAAATAATGAAAAATCCTCGCCAAAGATGAAGACCAGGGGGCCCACACCCTGCTCACGAGGGTGGGGGGCGCCCCCCTAGGGCGCGCCCCCTACCTCGTGGGGCCCCTGGTGGCTCTCCGATGACCATCTTCTGCTATATGAAGTCTTTCGTCGAGAAAAAATAAGAAGCAACCTTTTGGGACGAAACTCTGCCGCCATAAGGCGGAACCTTGGCGGATCCAATCTAGAGCTCCGGCAGAGCTGTTCTGCCGGGGAAACTTCCCTCCCGGAGGGGGAAATCATCACCATCGTCATCACCAACGCCCCTCTCATCGGGAGAGGGCAATCTCCATGAACATCTTCACCAGCACCATCTCATCTCCAAACCCTAGTTCATCTCTTGTATCCAATTCTTGTCTCCAAGTCCGGGATTGGTGCTAGTAGGTTGCTAGTAGTGTTGATTACTCCTTGTAGTTGATGCTAGTTGGTTTATTTGGTGGAAGATCATATGTTCAGATCCTATATGAATATTAATACCCCTCTGATTATGAACATGTTTAAGCTTTGTGAGTAGTTACGTTTGTTCCTGAGGACAAGGGAGAAGTCTTGCTATTAGTAGTCATGTGAATTTGGTATTCGTTCGATATTTTGATGAGATGTATGTTGTCTAGCCTCTAGTGGTGTTATGTGAATGTCGACTACATAACACTTCACCATTATTTGGGCCTAGAGGAAGGCATTGGGAAGTAATAAGTAGATGATGGGTTGCCAGAGTGACAGAAGCTTAAACCCTAGTTTATGCATTGCTTCGTAAGGGGATGATTTGGATCCATATGTTTCATGCTAGGGTTAGGTTTACCTTAATACTTTTGTTGTAGTTGCGGATGCTTGCAATAGAGGTTAATCATAAGTGGGATGCTTATTCAAGTAAGAACAGCACCCAAGCACCGGTCCACCCACATATCAAATTATCAAAGTACCGAACGCGAATCATATGAATGTGATGAAAACTAGCTTGACGATATTCCTATGTGTCCTCGGGAGCGCTTCTCCTTATATAAGAGTTTGTCCAGGCTTGTCCTTTGCTACAAAAAGGATTGGGCCACCTTGCTGCACTTTATTTACTTTTGTTACTTGTTGCTCGTTACAACTTAGCCTATCACAAAACTATCTGTTACCACTTATTTCAGTACTTGCAGAGAATACCTTGCTGGAAACCACTTACCATTTTCTTCTGCTCCTCGCTGGGTTCGACACTCTTACTTATCGAAAGGACTATGATAGATCCCCTATACTTGTGGGTCATCAAGACTCTTTTCTGGCGCCGTTGCCGGGGAGTGAAGCGCCTTTGGTAGGTGGAATTTGGTAAGGAAAAATTTATATAGTGTGCTGAAATTTACTGTCACTTGTTACTATGGAAAGTAATCCTATGAGGGGCTTGTTCGGGGTATCTTCACCCCGACCAGTAGAGCAAAGAGCTGCTCCTCAACCTACTGAACCTACTGAAAATGAAAATGAAAAATACTTGCTTTGAAGTTCCTTCGGGTATAATAGAAAAACTGCTAGCTAATCCTTTTTTAGGAGATGGAACAAAACATCCTGATGAACATCTAATATATGTGGATGAAGTTTGTGGATTATTTAAGCTTGCAGGTGTACCCGGAGATGTTGTTAAGAAGAAGGTCTCCCCCTTATCTTTGAGGGGAGATGCATCGACATGGTATAGGCTATGTGATGATATGAGGTCTTGGAATTACAAATGATTGAAATTGGTATTTCATCAGAAGTTTTATCCTATGCATCTTGTTCATCGTGATCGCAATTATATATATAATTTTTGGCCTCGCGAAGGAGGAAGCATCGCTCAAGCTTGGAGGAGGCTTAAGTCAATGTTATATTCATGCCCCAATCATGAGCTCTCAAGAGAAATGATTATTCAAAAAATTTATGCTCGGCTTTCTGGTAACAATCGCACCATGCTTGATACTTCTTGTGCTGGCTCTTTTATGATGAAGACTATTGAATTCAAATGGGATTTATTGGAAAGAATTAAACGCAACTCTGAAGATTGGGACCTCGACAATGGTAAGGAGTCAGGTATGACACCTAAGTTTGATTGTGTTAAATCTTTTATGGATACCGATATTTTCCGTAAGTTTAGCACTAAATATGGACTTGATTCTGAGATAGTAGCTTCTTTCTGTGAATCTTTTGCTACTTATGTTGATCTCCCCAAGGAGAAGTGGTTTAAATATCATCCTCCCATAGAAGTAAAAGTAGCTGCACCTATTAAAGTGGAAGAAAAGACTATCACTTATAATGATCCTATTGTTCCTACTTCTTATGTTGAGAAACCACCTTTCCCTGTTAAGATAAAGGATCATGCTAAAGCTTCAACCGTGGTTCGTAAAAGCAATATTAAAACATATACACCTCTTGAGCAAGTTAAAGTTGAACCTAATATTGCTATTGTTAAAGATCTCTTGTCTGATAATATAGAAGGGCATGTTATTTACTTCTGTAATGAAACTGCTAGAATTACTAAACCCCGTGATACAGATAAACCTAGACCTGTGGTAGGCATGCCTGTTATTTCTGTTAAAATAGGAGATCATTGTTATCATGGCTTATGTGATATGGGTGCTAGTGCTAGTGCAATACCTATTGACTTATACAAAGAAATTATGCATGACATTGCACCTGTTGAGTTAGAAGAAATTGATGTCACTATTAAACTTGCTAATAGAGATACTATTTTACCAATGGGAATTGTTAGAGATATTGAAGTCTTGTGTGGGAAAACTAAATATCCTGCTGATTTTCTTATTCTTGGTTCCCCACAAGATATCTTTTGTCCCATTATATTAGGTAGACCCTTCTTGAATACTGTTAATGCTACCATAGATTGCACAAGGGATGTTGTTACTGTCGGCTTAGATGATATGACTCATGAATTTAATTTCTCTAAATTTAGTAAACAACACCGTGAAGAAGAATTGCCTAGTAAGGATGAAATTATTGGTCTTGCTTCTATTGTCGTACCTCCTAGTGATCCTTTAGAACAATATTTGCTAGACCATGAGAATGATATGTTTATGAATGAAAGAAGGGAAATAGATGCAGTATTCTTTAAACATGAACCTATTATGAAACACAATTTGCCTGTTGAAATCCTAGGGGACCCCCCTCCACCTAAGGGTGATCCCGTGTTTGAGCTTGAACCGTTTCCTGATAATCCTAAATATGCTTATCTTGATGAAAAGAAGATATATACTGTTATTATTAGTGCTAACCTTTTAGAGCATGAAGAAGAAAGATTATTGAAAACTCTGAAGAAGCACCGTGCTGCTATTGGATATACTCTTGATGATCTTAAGGGCATTAGTCCCACTCTATGTCAACATAAAATAAATTTGGAAGCAGATGCCAAACCAGTTCGTGATCCTCAATGACGTCTGAATCCAAAAATGAAAGAAGTGATAAGAAAATAAATACTAAAGCTTCTGGAGGCAGGTATAATTTATCCCGTTGCTGATAGTCAGTGGGTAAGTCCTGTTCATTGTGTCCCTAAGAAGGGAGGTATTACAGTTGTTCCTAATGATAAAGATGAATTGATTCCACAAAGAATTATTACAGGTTATAGGATGGTAATTGATTTCCGCAAATTAAATAAGGATACTAAGAAAGATCATCACCCTTTACCTTTTATCGATCAAATGCTAGAAAGATTATGCAAACATACACATTATTGCTTTCTAGATGGTTATTCTGGTTTCTCTCAAATACCTGTGTCGGCTAAAGATCAATCAAAGACTACTTTTACATACCCTTTTGGTACTTTTGCTTATAGACATATGCCTTTTGGTTTATGTAATGCACCTGCTACCTTTCAAAGATGCATGATGGCTATATTCTCTGACTTTTGTGAAAAGATTTATGAGGTTTTCATGGACGACTTTTCCGTCTATGGATCTTCTTTTGATGATTGCTTGAGAAATCTTGATCGAGTTTTGCAGAGATGTGAAGAAACTAATCTTGTCTTGAATTGGGAAAAGTGCCACTTTATGGTTAATGAAGGTATTGTCTTGGGGCATAAAGTTTCTGAAAGAGGTATTGAAGTTGATAAAGCCAAGGTTGATTCTATTGAAAAGATGCCATGTCCCAAGGACATCAAATGTATATGAAGTTTCCTTGGTCACGCCGGATTTTATAGGAGGTTCATTAAGGACTTCTCAAAAATTTCTCCGCCTCTGACTAATTTATTACAAAAAGATATACCATTTGTCTTTGATGATGATTGTGTAGAAGCATTTGAAATACTTAAGAAAGCATTAGTCTCTGCACCTGTTGTTCAGCCTCCTGATTGGAATTTACCCTTTGAAATTATGTGTGATGCTAGCGATTATGCTGTAGGTGCTGTTCTAGGGAAAAGAGTTGATAAGAAATTAAATGTTATCCATTATGCTAGTAAGACTCTAGACAATGCTCAAAGAAATTATGCTACTACTGAAAAAGAACTTTTAGCAGTTGTATTTGCTTGTGATAAGTTCAGATCTTATATTGTTGATTCTAAAGTAACTACCCACACTGATCATGCTGATATTAAATATCTTATGGAGAAGAAAGATGCTAAGCCTAGACTTATTAGATGGGTTCTCTTGCTACAAGAATTTGATTTGCATATTGTTGATAGAAAAGGAGCTGAGAACCCCATTACAGACAACTTATCTAGGTTAGAGAATGTTCTTGATGACCCACTACCTATTGATGATAGCTTTCCTGATGAACAATTAAATGTCATAAGTACTTCTCGTAGTACTCCTTGGTATGCTGATTATGCTAATTACATTGTTGCTAAATTCATACCACCTAGATTCACATACCAACAAAAGAAAAAGTTCTTCTATGATTTGAGACATTACTTTTGGGATGACCCACATCTTTATAAAGAAGGAGTAGATGGTGTTATTAGACGTTGTGTACCTGAGCATGAACAGGAACATATCCTACGCAAGTGCCACTCCGAAACTTATGGAGGACACCACGTGGGAGATAGAACTGCACATAAGGTATTGCAATCCGGTTTTTATTGGCCTAATCTCTTCAAGGATGCCCGTAAGTTTGTCCTATCTTGTGATGAATGTCAAAGAATTGGTAATATTAGTAGACGTCAAGAAATGCCTATGAATTATTCACTTGTTATTGAACCATTTCCTACCTCTAATGGATATACATATATTTTAGTTGCTGTTGATTACATTACTAAGTGGGTAGAAGCTATTCCAACTAGTAGTGCTGATCATAACACTTCTATTAAAATGCTTAAAGAAGTTATTTTCCCGAGGTTTGGAGTCCCTAGATATTTAATGACTGATGGTGGTTCACATTTTATTCATGGTGCTTTCCGTAAAATGCTTGCTAAATATGACGTCAATCATAGAATTGCATCTCCGTATCACCCACAGTCTAGTGGTCAAGTAGAATTGAGTAATAGAGAACTCAAATTAATTCTGCAAAAGACGGTTAATAGGTCTAGAAAGAATTGGTCCAATAAACTTGATGATGCATTATGGGCCTATAGAACCGCATATAAAAATCCTATGGGTATGTCTCCGTATAAAATGGTATATGGAAAAGCATGTCACTTACCTCTCGAACTAGAACATAAGGCATATTGGGCTATTAAAGAGCTCAACTATGATTTCAAACTTGCCGGTGAGAAGAGGTTATTTGATATTGGCTCACTTGATGAATGGAGAACTCAAGCTTATCAAAATGCCAAGTTGTTTAAAGAAAAAGTTAAAAGATGGCATGACAAAAGGATACAAAAGCGTGAGTTTAATGTAGGTGATTATGTGTTGCTATACAACTATCGTTTAAGATTTTTTGCAAGAAAACTTCTCTCTAAATGGGAAGGACCCTATGTTATCGAGGAGGTCTATCGTTCCGGTGCCATAAAAATCAACAACTTCCGGACTCCGTTTTCTTGCACGATACATGTTTTGGTCGGTAAAAATTTACTATATATTCTCCCGAAGGTTTTGACTCCCGTATCACACAAATATCCTCTATTCTTGTTTTGGGCTGTTCTCTATCAGGGTTGTCAAGGCCAGGCATCATGCCGTCCCCCTCCTCCAACAACGGTGACAAAGATGCTTGGCTAATGAAGATAGAGCCGAAGAGGGAAGAACCCATGGAGAGCAACAAGGATGAAGGGATGAAGAAGGCCACAGAGAACCAAGCTCCGGCAACAGAAGACATCCTTCAACTTGATCACAACCTTCTTACCCCAACTGAGATCGAAGCTTTCCAGATAATTGAGTTAACTCGTATTCAAAACAAGTATCTCACAAGTGAAAATATTTTGTTGAAGGAGCATATCTTTGCACTCAAGGGAATTATTCGCAAGCTAGAGGACCTCTTACGCTCGATGTGCGAATCATATGAATGTGATGAAAACTAGCTTGATGATATTCCCATGTGTCCTCGGGAGCGCTTTTCCTTATATAAGAGTTTGTCCAGGCTTGTCCTTTGCTACAAAAAGGATTGGGCCACCTTGCTGCACTTTATTTACTTTTGTTACTTGTTGCTCGTTACAACTTATCCTATCACAAAACTATCTGTTACCACTTATTTCAGTACTTGCAGAGAATACCTTGCTGGAAACCGCTTATCATTTCCTTCTGCTCCTCGTTGGGTTCGACACTCTTACTTATCGAAAGGACTACATAGATCCCCTATACTTGTGGATCATCAATGGGCTCTTGGTTAAATCAACAATAAAGCATATAAGAGCCACTTCAACAATTTAATCATGGTCTTCTCCTACTGACCCCCAAAGAAAAGAAAAGAAATAAAACTATTTACACGGGAAAGCTCCCAACAAGCAAAAGAAGAACGGGAAATATTTTTGGGTTTTCTTTTTAATTATTACTACAACAAGAAAAGTAAACTACTACTAATTTTTTTGGTTTTTCTTAAGGTTTAACAAACACACAAGAAGAAAATAGGAAAAAGAAAATAAACTAGCATGGATATTACAGTGAAAGAGTATGAGCACCGACATCTAGCAATGAGTGTGTGTGAACATAAATGTAATGTCGGTGAGAAATACGTACTCCCCCAAGCTTAGGCTTTTGGCCTAAGTTGGTTTATTGCCAGGGATAGCCTGGCGGATACCCGTAGGTGTAGCTGGGGCCGTACTGCAACGAAGAATAGTTGGGGTTGTACTGTGATGCAGCGGCTATCGCCTCCTGAGCTGCAGCGTGGAGTCGGGCTGCCTCCGCTCTCCTCTCGTACTCATCTACCTCCTCTCTGGTAATAGTATATCTTCCGTTTTCCTGGTAATCAAAGAAGGCGAGAGCAGGGAGAGTAATTCGGACAACATGCCGTTTGTTAAAGATTAATCGATACTGGAGAGGTGGCTCAGTCCTCTCAACAAACTGGTGAGAAACCATAGAATCAAAATCTAAATAAGCAGGAGGCAACTCCATGTCTCCTTCACGAACGTCTATCTCAAGAAATTTAGCTAAGCGGGTTGCATAAATTCCTCCAAAGAAATCTCCATTATATCTATTATGATGCAACCTACGAGCTACAATGGCTCCCATATGATAAGATTGGTCTCCTGACACAGCACTCCTGAGAATGCTAAGGTCAGGGACACACATGTGACATGCTTCATCCTTAGCATTTATGCACCTACCTATGAAGAGAGCAAAATAATGTATAGCAGGAAAGTGAATGCTCCCTATGGTAGCTTGCGTTATATCTCTAGATTCCCCTACAGTTATACTAGCAAAAAGTTTCTAAATTCAGATTTAGGGGGATCCCTAACACTACCCCATTGTGGAAGTTTGCAAGCAAAAGTGAAATCCTCTAAGTCCATGGTATAATATTTGTCATAAAGATCAAACATGACTGAAGGAGAATTACGCGAAGATGAATACTCAAACCTCCTCACAAAGGAGCTTGTGAGATCATGATACTGGGGGCATTTGTTTGCCTCAAAGTCCTCAAGACCGGCATTACGCAAATATGCGTTAAATTCTTCTTTAATTCCTGCACGATCCATAAAGTTTTCTGACGGCCATTCGCAAGGCCGCACTAGAGCGTCTCTTGGTGGTTCCTCGTCAGCATCACGCATAGCAAGCCTGGGTCCTTGCTTCTTAGAAGAACCACCTTGGAACATCTTCCTAAGCATATTGCTTTTCTCTAAAAAATTTCTGATTTTTTTAGTAACTTCAAACAAAAGTGAACCAACTTCAATAAAACTGATAGCAACTACTCCTACAAGTGCCTAGGGCCTGTATCAAGCATTAGAACTACTTGGAACCATATAAATTTGACATGCAAGCTCAAGAACATGGTCACCTATGCAGCACAAATTTGCAAAGAATAAATCACTAGAAAAAAAACTAATTGGACCAATGGAGGAGTCACATACCAAGGAACCATCTCCACAAGCAGTTTTGTGAGAGGTGCTTTGAGCAAGGAAATCGAAAATGGCGGCAAAGTGAGCTAGAACTTGTGCTTGAGCTGGATATTCGTGTTTGTGGGAGGAAGATGAAGTGTGTGGGTGCAGGAATAAGTGGAGGAGGGCCACTGTGGGCCCACGAGGCAGGGGGCGCGCCCAGGGGGGTAGGGCCCTCCACCCTCGTGGCCAGGTGGCAGCTCCCCCTGTGGTAATCTTTGCACCATAAATCCTCAAATATTCCCAAAAAATCATATTAAGTTGGCATGTCATTCTGAGGACTTTTATTTTTGGGATATTTTTATATTGCACGGATAAGTCAGGAAACAGACAGAAAAATACTATTTTTACTTTATTTCAACTAAATAACAGAAAGTATAGAGAGGGTACAGAAGGTTGTGCTTCTAGTTCCATCCATCTCATGCTCATCAAAAGGAATCCACTAACAAGGTTGATCAAGTCTTGTTAACAAACTCATTCCGATTAACATGAAACCGTAGAAATTTCGAATAACACTAGGTTACCTCAACGGGGATATGCACATCCCCAATAATAAGAATATCATATTTCTTCTTGACAGTAGGAAGAGAAAATTCAAAACCTCCAAATATAATTGATGGAATTTTTCCAATAGAGTTGATATTGTGAACGTGAGGTTGTTTCCTTGGAAAGTGTACCGTATGCTCATTAACATTAACATGAAAAGTGACATTGCCTTTGTTGCAATCAATAACAGCCCCTGCAGTATTAAGAAAAGGTCTTCCAAGAATAATAGACATACTATCGTCCTCAGGAATATCAAGAATAACAGCAGGTTCTCTTTCTTTACCATGTTTCCTAGCAACAAAGTCTCTCTTATCATAACGTTGACTCTTTGATTGTGGGTTATCAAGATCAACAACAGGTTCAATTTCTACAACATTATCATTACTAGGTTGAGCATCCTCATGAACATTATTATTAGTATTACCGCTAGTTTCATGTTCATGTTCATTGCCAGATTGTGTTTCAGCATCAGACATAGAGATATCATTTGGATTATCAGGTGGTTCAGCAATAGGTTCACTAGAAGTTTGCACAGTTCTATCATTTTTCTTTTTCTTCTTTTTAGAAGAACTAGGTGCATCAATATTATTTCTCTGAGAATCTTGCTTAATTCTCTTAGGGTGGCCTTCAGGATACAAAGGTTCCTAAGTCATTCTACCAGTTCTAGTAGCCACTCTAACAGCATAATCATTTTTCTTACTGTTCATCTCATCGAGCAATTCTTTTTGAGCTTTAAGTACTTGTTCCACTTGGGTGGTAACCATAGAAACATGTTTGCTAACAAGTTTAAGTTCACCTCTAATATTAGCCATATAATCACCCAAGTATTTAATCATATCGGAATCGTATTTCAATTGTCTACCAAAATAAGCATTGAAGTCTTCTTGCTTAAACATAAAGTTATCAAACTCATCCAAGCACTAACTAGCCATTTTAGTAGGAGGGATTTCAGCTTTATCATATCTATAGAGAGAATTTACCTTTACTACCTGTGTCGGGTTATCGAGGTCTGGAGGTTCTTCAATAGGTAATGGATCAAGATCATATGTTTCTTCGATGAGCGGTAAATTAAGACCATGTATTTCTTCAATAGGAGGTAAATTTTTAACATCTTCAGCTTTAATACCTTTTTCTTTCATAGATTTCTTTGCCTCTTGCATATCTTCGGGACTGAGAAATAGAACACCTCTCTTCTTCGGAGTTGGTTTAGGAATAGGATCATTAATTGGAGTAGGAACTGGCTCAGGAGGTGCCTAATTATTTTCATTTGTCAACATATTATTCAATAAGATTTCAGCTTCATCCGGTGTTCTTTCCCTGAAAAGAGAACCGGCACAACTATCCAGGTAATCTCTGGAAGCATCGGTTAGTCCATTATAAAAGATATCAAGTATTTCATTTTTCTTAAGAGGATGATCAGGCAAAGCATTAAGTAACTTGAGAAGCCTCCCCCAAGCTTGTGGGAGACTCTCTTCTTTAATTTGCACAAAGTTGTATGTTTCCTTTAAAGCAGCTTGTTTCTTATGAGCAGGGAAATATTTAGCAGAGAAGTAATAAATCATATCTTGAGGACTACGCACACAACCAGGATCAAGAGAATTAAACCATATCTTAGCATCACCCTTTAATGAGAACGGAAATATTTTGAGGATATAAAAGTAGCGAGATCTCTCATCATTAGTGAATAGGGTGGCTATATCATTTAATTTAGTAAGATGTGACACAACAGTTTCAGATTCATAGCCATGAAAAGGATCAGATTCAACCAAAGTAACTATATCAGGATCAATAGAGAATTCATAATCCTTATCAGTAACACAGATAGGTGAAGTAGCAAAAGCAGGGTCAGGTTTCATCCTAGCATTTAGAGATTGCTTATTCCATTTAGCTAATAACCTTTTGAGTTCATATCTATCTTTGCAAGCTAAAATAGCTAAAGAAGCTTCTTGATCAAAAACATAACCCTCAGGAATAAGAAGTGATTCTTCATCATCACTTTCATCGGTATTATTAAATTCCATATTTTCAATATCTCTAGCCCTAGCAAGTTGTTTGTCAAGAAATTCACCAAGTGGCACAGTAGTATCAAGCATAGAAGTAGTTTCATCATAAGTATCATGCATAGCAGAAGTAGCATCATCAATAACATGCGACATATCAGAACGAATAGCAGAAGAAGGTTTAGGTGTCGCAAGCTTACTCATAACAGAAGGTGAATCAAGTGCAGAGCTAGATGGCAGTTCCTTACCTCCCCTCGTAGTTGAGGGATAAATTTTTGTCTTAGTGTCTTTCAAGTTCTTCATAGTGTCCAGCAGATATAAATCCCAAGTGACTCAAAGAATAGAGCTATCACTACAAAAAAATACACTTCCGTGATGATACGTGTTTGTCACAGTAGGTCGCTTTTTTTGTCATGCATGTACATCCATGACAAATTTATGACAGAATCAAGATAGTCATACCTATGCTGTCGTAGAAGTGTTCCATGACATTACCAAAATTATCATCACGGAAGTGTCCACTTCCATGACAATAAATCGTGCATCACAGAAGTGCTTTTGTCAAGGTTGACCGACACCTGGCATCCACCGTAACGGAACGCCGTTAAGCTATCGGGTCGGGTTTTGGATCCGATAACCCGTTAACAGCCCGACCAATGGGGATTTTCCACGTGTAAAATCATCATTGGCTAGAGGAAACACGTGTTGGCTCATCATTGGGACAGATGTCATCCGCTGACTGGACAGAAGGCGCCTATGATACGTCCACACGTGGCACGACCCAACAGTGGCCCATTCCTGTGACAAGGCCGTCCCATTTGACTTGGTAAAAAGCTGGCGGGCCGGCCCATGGAAAGCCTGTTAACGGCCTGTTCGCATATAGCCCATTTACAGCCCGCTAACCCAAGGCCCGTTACGCCCTATCCGAATTAGGCCCAGTAGCGTCATCTGGGCCATCCAATATGATTCCAGCCTGTTTTCACTTCTGGCCCATGTATAGCCCATGACATCTTTCGGCCCATATGAGGCCTTTTGTAACTCTTGGCCCATTAGCGCCCCGTGCTGAAACTGGCCTGTAATGAACAGTGTATCACTTTACACCCATTAACGACCCGTGGTGAAACTGGCCCGTAATGAATAGTGTATCACTTTATACCCATTAATGGCCCGTTATTCCGTTGGGCCATCTCTAGCCCATGTTATCTTTCGGCCTTCTCAGAGCCCATTTATTCTTGGGCTCATTTTCAGCATTCATTTACTTACGGTCTGTTACTGTCATTTTCTGCTTGTGGGCCAAATTCAGCCCGTGGTTACAGTCGGCCCGTTTGTGATCCGTTAATACGTTGGGCCGTTTTCATAGCGTCATCAAATACGGCCTATTAACGATGGCCCGTTATGGTCAGCCCATGAACGGACGATTCCAACTCTAGCCCGTTTACGGCCAGAATGCGGTCTGTTTGGCCCATGTTTGGCTAATCGATCATATAGCCCGTATAAGGCCCATTGATGATACAACCCGTAGAAGGCCCATTGATGATACGGCCCATAGAAGGCCCATTGTTTCTACGGCCCGTAGAAGTCCCACTGTTTCTACGACCCGTAGAAGGCCCACTATTTCTATGGCCCGTAGGAGTCCCAGTGTCACTACAGTAAATATTAGCCCATGGTTATTTTGGCCTAGTTTTAAAAAAGGGATAATTGGATTCATGCCCCTAGTTGTGTCCCACTCATCTGTTTTACCCCTAATTTCCAAAAGTCACCGCTTCTATCCAAGTCACTTTTCTCCTCTTATGCTTTTGCCCTTTGACCGTTTGACTGCCAGTTTCAAAACTTCATAACTAATTCATACTGAATCAGAAAAATGCAAATAAGATACCAAAATGTTCGGAAAAACATCACCTATATGTCAGTGTCATTTGCATTCATGAAAAAAGTGTTGGAAAGTGCACATCGAGTTTTAGCTATTTTGATACAACCATGAATAGTAAAATATAAAAAATTCAAAAAAAATATGGTGGCAAAGAACGACAAATGTTCGAAGTGCTTGCCAAGTTTCATCAGGGAACGACATTCATGGAAGTCATGGCAAAAAAATAACCTATTTTGGAGTGCTGATTGTTTTTTCTGTTGGGGCACCCATGAATGTCATTCCCTGACGAAACTTTGCGAGCACTTAAAACATTTCTCATTCTTTGCCACCAATTTTTTTTGAATTTTCTGAATTTTTTTAGATCTTACTATTCATGGTGGTAGCATAAGAGATAAAACTTGGATGGGCACTTTCAGACACCTTTTTCATGAATGCAAATGACACTGACATATAGGTGATGTTTTTCTGAACATTTGGGTATCTTATTTGCATTTTTATGATTTAGTATGAATTAGTTATGAAGTTTTCAAACTGATGATCAAAATGTCAAAGGGCAAAAGCATAAGAGGAGCGAAGTGACTTGGACAGAAGCGGTGACTTTTGGAAATTAGGGGCAAAACAGCCGAGTGGGACACAACTAGGGGCATAAATCTAATTATCCCTTTAAAAAATAGGTTATTGCAACCACTAGCAAACCGCAGAAAAAGAACTGCACTGACTACAAGCAAACAAATAAACAAGACAACAAGGAAATAAATAAGCAAGCAACTTACACTAGGCTATCACGGCTATTACACATATTACATCCACTAGGCATCAAAGTTCGCCACCAGTGCAAATATAGGGAACACAACAGCATATAAACGCCGCAGCAAAACAAGTCCAGAACTGAAACCACTTCAGAAGAGCTCAAGAAACAATATCCTGGGTACCCATAATGCTGGCAAGATGCTTAGCAAGCTTATTAAGTTTCTCTTGTTTGGCGCTTAAGTCCTCCAGCGCTTGCTGTTGCACCAGAAAGTATGCATCTGAATTCTGCAGGGACTTCCTCAGTCCTTCGGCTTCCTGTCGCATAACATCTGATCGATGTCTTTCAACTTGAAGTTGAGACTCAAGAAGCCGAACTGATTCAGGCAATGAGTTCGAAGAGATGGTGCCAGCAGTGGTAGCCAGTAACTCGAACACTACATCAAGACAGGACTTTGGGGTTGTCTTAGTGTCTTCAATGTAGTTTTATCAGCTTTCTTGGAGATCAACAGGGATGTCTCACTATCTTGAAGCTTATCTGCATTACTTCCTTTACCATTGCATAAGAGGGTACTCTTCTCCAATATTTTATCCGCGTTCTAAAAGAGAAACAAACAAACACATCTCAGGTTTACAATGTAGTATATGAAACTCATTTTGGTAAACTAGTTCAGTAGTAAGGTGGACAGGATAACAACATGAAAAAAACATATATCTATGTAGTATGGTCACTGTATGGTCTATATCATTCTAGTTTATGTTGCCAAATCAAGATAGATACAGTTCGAATCATATCTATTTAAGGCAAAGCAGCATAGATAGAATATAAGTGTGGGAAACTACACAGCAATAACAACACTTGTAATGTGCATGTCATGAGAACATAACTGTTTATTCAATTGAAACTGAAATCAACATAGAGCAAGTTACAACAGCAAACAGCCAAACACGTTGAAGAAACAGGTTAAAACATACCTGTTGCGCCATTGGAGTTTCAATTACATCCCTCAAATTTGAAATTAGTTGGTATCAGTAAATATAGTAATGCAAGAGAAAGTAGTATGAACCATAGCTACGGAACCTGACCTAAGAACAATTCTTCTTCTGCTTTAAGCGTTGACTTCGGGTTCGGAGTGGTGGTCGTCGTGATTTGGCCACTGCAGTTGCCTTACTAAATGCTCGTGTTTGGGTGCTTTGTGGTGAGATGGTGCTATGTCAACAAGAACTGGGTGTCTATCTGCTGGGGTTGGGGTTAGAAGGGGTGTAGTTGGTTCTCTGTCCAACTGGGTAGGGGTACAATCTGCATGAGTGTGGGTTATGTGTGGTGGGGCTGGTTCTTGGGCATGTACAACCATGGTTCCATCGGCATCGACAGGTAGCACGATCTTTTCTGAAGAGCGTGTTTTTACTCCCATAGATACTGCCATCACTCCCTCCAATTGAAATGGCTGATAAACAAGAAAAGTAATTGAATATACAGACATTGTAAGATAGACAGGTGCAATGGATAGTAGGGAAGAAAACAGGGCATGAAATAATTCACATTCATGTTGTCTAAGCAAACAGAATAGTAGGACATAATTTCACATATATGATGGCTAATTAAACAGGATAGCATGACACAATTTCACATGTATGATGGCTAACTAAACAGGATAGAATGACATACTTCAAAATATGATGACTATGTAAACAGGATGACATGATATAACTATACGATGTGTCTATTAAAGTGGTTGGCATGCCATAAATCACAAACATGCCGTCAATGGAAACATGATGGCATGATATAATTCACGGATAGAATGACATAATTTAAATATGATGACTATGTAAACAGGATGAGATGATATAACTATATTATGTCTTTAGAAAATGGGTTGGCATGCCATAATTCAGATACATGCTGTCTATGTAAACATCATGGCAGGACATAATTCAAATATATGATTTATATACTAAGGAAGTGAGCAGAGGGCAATCGCATATATGATGTGTCAACTAAGGAGATGGCATTCAATATTGTGTATATGATGTAAAAACTAAGCATTGCAATACAACATATGCATTATATGAGTAATATAACCCTGCCAAGTTTGAGCATACACCTCAGGGGGATAATAGGACTGGTCATCTGCCTCTGAATCCTCCTCTGAAGAGCTATCTATAACCAGCAAGATATCTGCTTCAGCAGGTAGCATTGTCTGCTCTGAAGACCTTGTTTTCACTCCAGATTTCTCCATCACCAATTCAAATGGCTGATGCATAGGAAGAGCAGTTGGATATACAAACATTGTCGACAAAAGCAATGAGAAATACAAAAAAGGACGGCATGATATAATTCACATATATGACGCTTGCCTAAACAGCATGGCATTGCATAATTCACATACATAATGCCTTGCAACAAGATAACATTGCACAATTCACATATATAATGTCTTGCAACAAGATGACATTGCATAATTCACATATATGGTAATTAGACACTAAATAGGTGGCATTCACACAAAGCATGTCTAAACTAAGAAAATGACATAGCAATGCAAGATACCATACGCACGATATGAGCAACATAACCCTGCCAAGTTAGGGCATGCACCTCGGGGGGGAAATATGACTGGTCATCTGTCTCTGAATCCTCCTCCGAGGAGCTATCGGTAACCAGCAAGACATGCGTTTCGTCAGATAGCATTGTCTGCTCTGAAGACCTTGTTTCCACTCCAGATTTTTCCATGACCGTGCCAAATGGCTGATGCACAGGAAGAGTAATTGAATGTACTAAAATTGTTGACAAATTTAACTCGTAATAAAAAAATGATGGCATGATATAATTCACATATAAGATGACTGGCTAACCAGGGTGGCATTGCAAAATTCACATATATGATGCCTGGCTAGACAAGATGGCATTGCATGATTCACATATACGATAAAGAAACTAAACAAATGGCATTGGCACAAAGCATGTCTAAACTAAGCAGATTACATCTTTAATGTATACAGTAAGCAATGCAAGGCACCATATGCATGATATTACCAACATCAGCATGCCAAGTTAGAGCGAAGACCTTATGGGGTAAATAGGAGTGGTCTTCTCCTTCTGAATCCCCCTCACAACAGTTATCTTCCTCTTGATTACGATCCGAAATGGGTGGAGGGGGGGGGCTGCCTTTGCGCCCACCATGGAACAACGTCTGCATGAAATTTTATTGCCATGCAAGGCTCGTCTCTTTTGCTCTACATGATCAGTTCCATTGTGTACAAGCATGCATAGGAATAAAACATAGTGAGATTATGTAAGGAGTGCATGCACAAATCCAGAGTGATGGTAGCAAACTGTGGATAGACTCAAAACCAATGATAGCAGGCAGTTAATAGCTTTAGTTAAAAAATACAGATAATGGCTCCTTTAATGTTTGTTTGCACCCAACATGAAACTCATAGTAGACACTGGAGATTAACCAGATAGTAGACATATAGTACTGGTTGCTGCCGCAATATGTACCCCACAACCATTTAAAAGCTCAAGTTTCAGCATTAGTTTGGACCTGACTCGGAGTCTAATAGGTGAACACGACGATAATGTAGCATGTCATCATATTAAGCGAAGCATAACGTAAGCAGACACGGAAGAGTGCGACCTCTCTTGCGGACCCGTGTAGTCCTCAAGGTCATCTGCTCAGTTGATGATGGTAATGCAGTTGCCGTGGCTGCCGGCGGCGGGGAAGAAGATCTGAGGCGGCGAAAGACAGTCTGGAGAGCAGATCCCTGTTGTGGTGAACCCTTCCGTCGTTGGAGCAGCTGAGCTGGGGTGGAACACAGCGCCGCAGGAGCAGGACAAACCACACAAGGTTTTCTTTGACACATATCTATAACAGAAGTAATTGAGTAAGGGCTCGTTTGAATTTGAGGATTCTAACAATGCAGGGATAGGAAATAGACATGAATAGGATAGGAATGCATGTGCAAAACAGAGAATTTAAAAACACAGGATTTCTGCCAATCTGGGTGTTTGATTCACAACAATTGGAAGATCACAGGATGCAAAAAAGCATGATGAGATTAAGTCAAACCACAAGAAAATGTACGGTTATAATGCTATTATGCTACTATCTCTTAGTCTTGTGCTTGATGAATAGGAATATGAAGAGGAGGAGAAGTGGAAATTAGAATTCCTACGGTTTTTCTTTCAAGGAGACACTAAAGAAACAAATCCTACAGTTTTCCTTTGCTTCATTCCTTTGCACCAAATTCATGAAAAGTAGTACCATAGGAAACTTTCCAATTCCAATGTTTTTCATTCACTTTTCCTTTCAAGCACTGGCGATTCTAGTAGGCAGGCTTGAGCAAGGAAAATCCTACACTAAAAAAATGTTTTTGTGCTACTTCTATTACTTTGGACCTAGGCCACTGCCATACTAGCTCAACTCCGAGGCCCATCGACAAATGCATAGCTCAAACGCGCAGAGATAAATAATGATGGCGTTCAAGAGAGTCCATCACGGATAGCTAAGTTGCTTGGTACCTCACTGCTTGTCATATAGTAGGATAAAATAATAGTATTTCCTGTTACTTCGAGTGCTCAGTGGACAATATATATAACATGTAGAGTAAAAAAGAGATGAAACAAGTGTACAACCTCTTTGGTGAAGCCATGTCGATCTCAGCGTGATTGGGTTGGCCGGTGAGGATGCTCCGGCTGACTTGGCTGTCGGAGGAGGGGAAGAAGATCTTAGGCGTCTGGAGATGGAGCTCGAGGTACTGCTCCGCTGTGATGGAGGGTTTCGTCGTTGGAGCAGCTCCGGTGAGTTGTACGACGGTGAGGCTGAAGCAGGACAAGAGAGACAATGAACAACGTTGACCTGAGTGGAATTCTAATAGCATCTCCAATACATGACGTAAAATACATAAACACAAAGTGCTAGATGTAAAATACATTAGCCGCTCATCTCCGAACTTAACTGTCGAAACTGAATTTAACTGTCGAAACTGAACTTAACTGTCGAAACTAAACTTAACTGTCGAAACTGAATTTCGCTGTCGAAACTGAATTTTGCCGTCGAAACTGAACGCACTAGCAAGGTGAGGCTACACGTTGGTCGACTGACTTTTTCATCTTTGGTTAGTCAATTTTGCAGCCGTTGGATATGAAATCAAGGGCCTGCGGTTCATCTTCAACCTCCACCCCCCTGAGCCGGCCAAACAGCAGCCCCCGCCGCCCGCGGCCGGTAGTGCGCCGCCCCGCCCGCCCCGAAAACACTCCCCACCGCCGGTCCGCCGCCGCCCCGGCCATCCCTCTAGGTCTCCCCATGCCGAGCTTTTTCTTAGGCGATCCCCACGCCACCGCCTCGCCGATGCCCCGCCACCGCCGGCAACCACCGCTCCCATCCTGAACCCTAAGATAGATAGTGGGGTACCTCTCCGGCGAGCCCCCCTCCCCACTGCGGCTGGTTCTTCCTTCACCCCGGCGGCATCGGAGTGAAGTGTAGCTAAATCGGAGCAACATCGCAAGAAAGAGCAAGAGCAAGAGCAGCAGCGCGAGCAAGAGCAATAGCAAGAGCAGACCAGGCAGGGGACCGAGAGCAAGAGCAGAGCAGCAACGCGACCGAGAGCTAAAGCAGCAGCATGTCCTACTGATGTGGACGTCACCGCCGAGGGAGCGACACCGTGGAGGAAGTGGCCGGCGACGCCGCCGTGGATGGTGGCGCGCCGTGTCGGCTCGGGACCGAGCGCCGGCAGCATCGTGAGATCGAATCAAGAAGAAAATGCGGCGATTCGTGTACAACCTCCTTGGTGGCGCCGATTGGGCCGCAACTTCATCCGAGGAAACAGTGATGATGATGCTCTTCCGGTGGTGCAGGTGAAGACGACGATGTGGGAATGGAGGTGGCGCGAAAGACGAGGGGAATGTCGGTGCAACTCCTTGGAGGGAAGGACGGTGTGATTGAACCGGCGGGACGATGAGATCGACGAAGGATCCTCATCTGGTACGGTGGGTGAGGGACGTCGAGGTGTTGCTGTGGACGATGTCGTCGAGGAAGAGGCTTCGGCTGGGTGGCGGACGGAGCAAGGTGTGGGGTTTCGTCGTGGGTTTTCACAGCCTCGGTGTACGAATGGGTGGGCGGATGGGATGTCAGTGGGGTACCATGGTTTAGAGACGCGCTTGTCCGAAATGTGGCGTAAGTTACGAAAGTACCCCCACCGATTTGAGGCAGTTCTTTCGGTTCAGGGGTACCACGGGCATTTCGCGCGTCGGGATTTCACAGGAGGTGGGAGTTTTCGCGCGCGTTGTAATTTTGGAATAGCAAGGCGCGGGTTGAGATGGAGGGAGTTGTCATAGCACAACGAGACAAAGATATATCTTAAATATTTCAGGCTAACAAGGCGCGGGTTGAAGAGGCGGGAGTTTCCCAACACGATAGATAGAGACGCTAGCTTGAATTTTCGGCATAACAAGGCGCGGCTTGAAATTTCGGAAGAACAAGCTTAACATGTACCCCAAAAAAGATAATTTGCACCTCAACACGCACAACACACACACAAACACCATTTAGACTAGAGTAAGGTACACGTGCATTGCACGCATGAGATTTGGCAACCAAATTGAATAAATACCACATTATAGCATGCAAGATTTGAGTCATATATGCATGATGTAGATGTTCGTTTAATTCTTATAGTTCATTTCATTCAAAATCATCTAGTTTTTATAAGAAAGCTAATCTATTTTAAGATTCATGGAATTGTGCGTCGTAAGACATAAAGTAAAATAATAATAATGGCAAATCATGTAGAAAAACATTTGGGCAATTCTGATACGGAAGATTCTAGAACATATAAGAAGTGCTTGTGTTTTGATGTTTGTGCATTATGCTTAAGTTCAACCATGGAGTCTTCTAGATTATACATGTGGCGAAATCTGGTGGAATCTAGATGATATCCAACGGCCAGTAGTGCTCAAATTTGCCATCTTTGGACCATCGGATTCGCCTCATCCAACGACCATCTTTCAAAGTAAAAGTTACCCGCACACAATATAAAAAATATATATAATATAATATATATAGGGGTATAGATATAGATATGTGATGCAAAAGCCGCCCATCATCTCCAATTAGAATAGTGTGTCCATGCACGGATGCGACGTGGCCAAATGATGTCTGCCATCGGTATCTCAAATTCAAATCAGTCTGACCTTGTTCAATGTGTATACATTACAACATGCTCGTTTCCAAACCACACCGCGCAGATCTCCGTTATATTCATGCATGCATGGGTTTCAAACATCAGGATCTCTTATTCAAATATTTGAATTCAACTTTACATTGATTGTGACCTCACCTATTCAGCTATTCTTTTACACCCACACAGTAGTCTCCTCTTTATAATTGTACCACTAACTTTCTCTCGTGCATGCATGCACACACACTACCAGTCGGCATTATCCATCGCACGCATGCAATCTTTTTCTTCAGGTCGGTCTCCCATGAAGGCACACACCAACACACATCCCCCTCTCCATCATATTGGTTATTCTTTATCTCTCACGCGTGCATGCGCAACGATCAATGTTCCTCTATGTATGTGTGTATATAGCTAGGTCTTTCATAGTTTTCCACACAAACCGATCAATCGATATATACAGTGAGGTCTCACCCTCTTTCCCACGTCCACATTGATCAATCTATACCTCACTATATAGGATTAACATATATAGCTAATACACCCACATTAATTATGTATCCAACGTCCCCCTCTCATCATCCATGCCTTCCGCTTCATCTCTCAGACGCGTGCACCATGGCGAAGACAGGGGCAGTAAGGGCCCTGTCCCCTCCCCCCTAACATCACCATATATCAAGGCTAATATGAATGTGATCATTAGACAATTGCTGCTAAAAATGGTTTAAGTTCATGAATTGACCCTCCTTGTAAAGGATTTCAATGCTTGGCCCTCTAGCTCATTTTATTTTTCATGGCTCCGCCACTGCACGCATCAGCGCATGTGTTCGCCCTCTCTCCCTAAATATTGATCTCGCACTTGTGCATTCCTTCATAGTCTCCCTCCACTCGGCCCCTCGCACCATCTTCTAGCCCCCACCGGATTTTGCCACATATACAATCTAGCAGACTCCATGGTTGAACTTAAGCATAATGCACAAACCTCAAAACAACAGTGGTTCTCTTTTGTTCTAGAATCTTTCGTATCATAACTGCCCAAACTTTTTTCTAGTTGAATTGCCATTATTTGTTTTTACTTTATGCTTTACAATGCACAATTCCATGAATCATAAAATAGATTAAGGGCTTCTTTGATTCAAAGGATTCTCAAAGGAATTTCGGAGGATTCTAGTCATTAGGAATTTTTCCTATCTTGGTTGTTTGATTCATAGGATTGTAAACCGTAGGAATTTTTCCATATGATTCATTTGCACTAGATTTCATAGGAAACATCCCATCCACTCAAACCTCTTTGAAAGAATTCTGCGTTTTTTCTATGCACAATCAAACACTCGTACAATCCTGTAGGATTCAAGACAACATTCCACTATAATCCCATGTTTTTCCTATTCCCGCGTTCTGACCTTTTTTATAAAAAACTAATTGATTTTGAATGGGATGAACTATAAGAATTAAACGAAGGTCTACATCAGGCATATATGACTCAGAGCTTACATGCTATAGTGTGGTATTTATTCATAATTTGGTTGCAAAATCTGATGCGTGCAATGCACGTGTACCTTACTAGTACTTCGAGTATGTGCAAAACACGTAAATTAGAATACCAATGGCACGCTACACAGTGTCTCTCTTACAGTTCATGAAGCCACGTGGCACATGTGTAGGCGTTGTCGCGACCTCCTTGCGTGGATTGATCACAGTGACGTGCTGCTGGTTCCAGAAGAATGTACTCGTCCTCCTTGAGCCATACTGGCGGTACATGCACGAAGCGAAGATGTGCACGCACGCCATGCACGCACTCATTCCTCGCACGCACATGCGGGTACATGGGCGGACGCAATTTTGTACCAAGATCCACCCCATGTGATAATTTGACGCATGTAAAGTCGTTCACTTCATTGATGGTCAATTAATACAGCGCATGCCAATTGAGTGGACGTGAGGGCAGAAGAAAAACATTATTACTCCACTGCGTGCATGCGAGTAGTTAAATCGTGGGTTTCTAGTAGTACTTCCATTGGTCTCGTTCGTATTTTGTGCCAATTTTTGACAGTAACATAATATTTACGCATTTGAGCAGTGTAGTAGTACTTGAAATTTACGTTCCGCTAAACTCATCGGGAGCTGTTTCGGGCCTCGAAACCAAAACCATCACTTAATCTTCACCTTGTTCCCATCACATTCGAAAGCCTGCTCACACATACTAGTAGTACGTACCTAACCTGAACGTGTTCCCACTATGCAGGTATTAGTACTATTGCTAGTACTTTAGGTTATAAAAAGGGGAACTACCTAACCGAAAATCACTGTACCTTTCCTCCTCATAAGTGCTTCTTCTTCGTCCGTCGTTGCCATGGCCGGTGAGCAGAGCTCTAGGTCGAGAACTCGTAATAAGGGAGCGACAACCAAGGCTGCGGAGAAAAAAGAGAGGGCTCGCCGCCACGCAGAGACCTAGAAAGATCTCTCACGGGCAGGCAATGGCTCCCAGGACCGCCCTAGCCGTGGAGGCGAACATGCCGAGCCAGCGGAGCTGGAGTCGTTATCCCTCGACGGCATGCCCGATCAGCTCAATAAGCAGAAGTAGTTCATCCAAGGCTTGATGGAGTTGCTGAAGGAGAGCCTCGATGACATGCCCGCTGAGCTCAATCAGCAGGGGGAGTTGACCGCTGGCTTGGTGATGCTGCTAAAGAAGAGCATTGCCTTGGAGAAGAAGGCGACCGGCGAAATCCTGCGACTTCAGGAGGACAATGCGAAGCTCTGCCACGAGATTGACCTGTTGAAGGAGAAGAACGCTGGCTGGAAGAAGCTGCATGAGAATAGTAGTTCCTCGATGAAGATGCTGCAGGACCTCGCCGTGGAACAGAAGGAAGAGTTGGCGAAGCTCCGCATCGAGCACCCGGCTGCCGTCAAGGTACGCAATATGGCCGTGGAACAGATGATGAAGGCTCGCGTCGAGAAATTCCGCGTCATGGACACAATGATGAAGATGGCGGAGGAGACGCGCAAGGAGATGGAGGTCGTGGAGGCGATGAAGAAGCAATTATGACTCCGCGGTGAATTAGCTCATTTGGGGTGATAATCTTCCTTCTTCTTTTGCTCCTGTGTTTCATCTTTTGCTTCGGGTGTTTCGCCGCACGTGTCACGTTCTCTGTGAGGCATGAATAGAACAATGTTTTTTTGAGGGAATGAATAGAACAATGCTAACAATGAGATGACTAGCAAATTAGATCATTTTTATCGCCATATGGCACTGGGCTACCGTGTTTCGTGCTCCTCCGTCGCAGTACTACTCCAGTGGAAAACTTGAGTATACCGCACGGTTCTTTGCTCCTCCTCGATCAGGTCATCGGCGCATTTATACGAGAAGTCAAATCACAAGGCCCTGCCTTCCAGCAGTAATGAGCCATCAAATCACAAAGGCCCTCGCCTCTCGTGAAATCGACCAAGCTAGACTGCCCCGCCCTCTAGCCTTTTAAAAAAATGTATACTTTTGTACAGCAGTAGTATCGATGGATTGCGCCATGGAGCAAAACTTGAAATTAAAAAAGGTGGTACATATAGAGAGCGCTCGTCGCCAAATTATGCATATAGTACTATTAAAAAGGCTAGTCACAATAATGGTGTCCAGCACAACCCACCCCTCCACTACTAGGAAAAGGGCTATAGATGAAATTGACACTAATGGCACACCAGAGAAGTGGTGCGCCACTACTATATACTAATGGCGCACCATGTGGTGATGCGCCATTAGTGTGGAAGACACTAATGGCGCACCAGGCACAAGGTGCGCCACTAGTAATTTTTTTTTCATTTTTCCAAACATACTAATGGCGCATCCAGGCAAAGTGCACCATTAGTATGTTGGGTTACTAATGGCGCATGGCTGTGTAGTGCGCCATTAGTAACCTGGGACCAACTAGATATTTTGGACGGCCACACCTACACACTCACTTTCCCCACTTCATTCCCTCCACTTCCTTCTCCAAGCTTGTCGGCTGCCTCCTCCTCCTCACCTCATTTGCACCATAGATTCATCAAAATTAAGTGGTGAAATTACCTTTTTTTGATAGGTAAGTAAGGGGAAAGGTATCTTCATGTTGTAGATCTACTTTTTTTCTCCCTAGCTCTCTCCAACAACGTGCACATGCACTTTTTGTGGCCTAGCTAGATCTATGTATGTTTGTGGTGTTGCATATGTTTGTGGTGTTGCATATATGTTTGTGTTTGCAGGTACCGGTATTTGAAATGCGATAGTTGCCAATATTTTGCCCAAAAGTTGATTCATTTCCGTTTCGGCGAGAATTTTGGCACTATGCATTCTTTTTGGGCCTATTTTTAGGGAAAGTCATGCCAAATTTTTTCTTGGTTCTAAAATATCGTTTTGCTCTACCCCGCAGGCGACCATGGTCCGCACGATGACCGAAGGCATAGTGAATAGGTTTTTGAGCCCCGCAAAGGCCGAGATGCTTCAAAAGAACGAGACGGAGATAAGATGTCCGTGTCGAAGATGCATGCTGAAGAGCCTTATTGCGGACCCGGATTCCGGGCAGGTGCGGGACCACCTGCTCTTGCGTGGTTTCATGGATGGCTATCGGTGGCAAGGTGATGAAGATGACTATGAAGTCGTCCATGGGGGCCGGGAAAGAAATGAGGAAGGGCAGCAAGACAACCACCGCGGCTCGGGCGGGCGAGAAGACAAAGAATCTCTAGGACATGATCATGACGGTGATGCTGTACACAGTCATGATGTAGAAGATGCCGGACATGATGATGAGGAAGATGCCGGAGTAGACGAAGGGAATGATCATGAAGATGAAGATGCCGGCGGAGCAGACGACGATGGACCATCGATGCACTACTAGGGAAAAGCCTAGCAGTAGTGCGGGTTTTCGGCCTTTTAGTAGCGCGGGGGCCGGTGCTACTAATAAGGCGCTACAGCTAATGTATAGCAGTAGCGCTGGTCCATCCGCGCTACTTCTACACAAGTGTTGCAGCAGCGCGCTTAAAGGAACCTCGCTGCTGCTAATAGCTATAGCACGCTTCCCCTGTGCGCGCTACTGCTACAACTGCGCTGCTGCTAACTTTTCTCCACTCGCTACTGCTAATTTTAGTAGTTTTTTGTTTTTTTCGGCATATTTGTTTTGTATTTGAACAGGCTTTATAGAAGAATCTTTAGCACATACAAATGTCATCATGATACACATACAAATGCCTGCGAGACCACAAATGTAATCATAGCATATACATACAAATAGTCTCGTCATAATCATCATCCAACACAAAGTGGTATCTTGTTCATGGAGTTGCTCCCGACGAAACTGGGCAAGGGGAAATCATGTACCGTCTTGTCTGGATTTTCCTTCGTCCAGTTGATGATAACTTGAACCAAGTTAGTAGCAAAATCATTTCTGCAGGCAGTTACAGCTGCATTGACTGCCTGCTGTAGCAACTCATATTTGTCCTCGGCTGCTTTTTTCGCGTCCTCAACTGCTTTTTTCTCGACCGCAAGCTTCACCTTCGCGTCGATGTCCGCCTGACTAAACTTCTTTTTCTGCTTCTTGGCCTTCGGGCCCTCGTTGTAAAACACCTTCCACGTGGCACCATCTCCAGCGCCGTGCACACGATCATATTGCGGCCGCTGACCCAAAGGGAGTCCCTTAAGTTCGTTCAAGGCCCGGTTGAGAGGGGTGTCCCACTTGGGCCTCATCGGAGAAGTAGGGTTTTCGGCTGCAAGCTGGTGTTGCTTCTCCAGTAGTCTAATCAATTTCCTCGTGATCTTGTCCGTGTAAAAAACCTTTTTCTCCTTGTCCCACTTGTAGCGGGCCCTGATGAAGTCATGCTCCAAGGGGTTGGTGAACTTTGCGAAGGGGTCTGGGAGACCCGCGGCTTCACGTTCCGCGTCCTCCTTATCCCATATGGGCCTTTTACCGAGGTAGCCACGGCTTCCGAGGCGATGCTTCCCCGTGTTCCTTTGCTGAAGGCTCTTGAATTTCGCAGCCTTAGCCTTGGCGTCCTCGGTAGCGCAAGTGTCCTTGAACTTTTCGAACTCCTCTTTCGTAAGTGTCGGATTTTCCTCCAGAATCTTGGACAGGGGTTCCTCAGCCTCAATAGATCTTTTCACCCTCGATTTCCAGGAGGCCAAATCATTGCTGAACATGCCCATGGCGTGATTGTTAATCTTTTTCATCTTCGGATCATCCCACGGTTGTTCTATGTTATCATCCCGATCGGGGAACTTGAATCTCTGTGCAACTTCGTTAGGAGCAACTGCGTCAAATGTTCTTTACTCCTTAAGTCATCGTCATTGATGCTTGCGCATTCCCGTAGGATGCATCCTACTTGGTTCCTATAGCACTTGAGAGGTTCTTCCGACTCTAACGGCTCAAACTTGCCAGGTGCCATCTTTGTGATCACAAGTCGTCCAATCCCTAGTTTGTTAGGTTTTCGTATCCTCTGCTTCTTATGCCTCTTTTCGGTACCGGCATCGGTGCCGGTATCTTCCCTGACGGTACCTTCCCCACCGGTCTCGACGCCGCCATCGGTGCCGGCGCCGTCGGTGTCGGTGTCGGCGTCAGTACCATCATCGAGGCGGACCTGCAAACCTTGCTTAGCAGTCAAAAAGTCGAGGTAGTCTTGTTCACCCTCATAATCCATCTCGTCTACATCTTGGTCAGAAGGCCCAGTTTCTTTGTTGTTCGACATGTTTCCTATGATTAAGTGTCCTCATTTATTTCTAAAAGTATGAATAAATGAGAAATGAGATAAAAAAGAAATCTATGTGCCAGCACTCGATATGCCAACTATGTAGCACAAATCATGCCTTTATTCACGGGAAATTTCGGCATGACCTTTGCTAAAAAATGGACATATCGAGTGCCTGAAATTCACCGGAACGGAAATGAATCAACATTCCGGCGTCACATAGGCAACTCGGATCATTTACAAAAACATGACATGTCCAAAACATGACATATCCACATATCACATGTCTAGTTCAAATTTGCATATAAATTCAGCAAATTTTGAAACCTATCTAAATTCATAACTAAATAGATAACCTAATTAACATAACTAAAACCTAAGTAAATTAACCCTAGCTAGCAGAGAGAGAGAGAGAGGGGGGTGGTTTACAGAGGGTGCAGGGCGAGGAGGCAGGCCCGACGATGGTCGAGGTTGGGAGGGGA